>NC_058386.1:26121666-26423333 GCF_018350175.1 Felis catus | reverse complement strand
GATTCAGCCCCTCCCCTTTTACCACCACTTCCTTAATTATGGCAGCTAAGAGAGCTTCTACTATATTTTAAGAGTATTATAATAACGTACCCTGTTGCCATGTTTAGGCAAGATGTAAAAGATAGGGAACAGTCTGAATAGAAGCAAATTTGAATGTGAAAGGTGCACAGTCTGGTCCCCTACCCTTCACTTTTCCCCCAAAGGTAATCCTAGAGACTCCTTGCTTTAAGCACTGGAAGAATTGCTGTGCGTGGTGTGGGGGGTGGATACTAAGTATTGTCACTGTTTTGAAAGACTACATCCATGTTTTTTGCTTGGGTGTTTTTTTGAAGCAGAACAAGGAACACTCAAACGGTTGGTTGGGACATTTGTAGTAAGCCTTATGAGACCTCGAAATTAAAACATCGGCTGTAACTTAATTGAGGAAATACATAGGCAGCATCTTACAGCATTGTGGCTTTCATTTGTCTTCCAAATGCAAAAACGCATTTGTGATAAAACCTGCAAGGGAAAGCACTATTAAGGTTTTAGAAGCAAAGAGCTGGGTTTTTGGTCTTCATTGGGCCACACACAGCTCTTTTTGGTGCTGAAGTGTTTCTAAATCCCCTTTCATAAGGGGTCCAGATATATCCATTTTATACTGAATGCTACTCTTCCATACTCCGGAAAAACTTTAATGTTGGAAAACTTTCGTGGGGGCAAAATAATGTCTAGACATCAAGACATCCAATATATTTGAATTGTCAGTACCCTACAGCATTCTCTGTACCTCATAAGCAGGAGTAGTTTTGAACCTTCATTGGAAATGCGCAGAACGAGCAGATTACGGTGATAGGTCTGCAGAAGTCGCAGCGGGACCCAAAGCTGACAGTGGATCACAACCCACCTTGGAGGACTCATGGCAGGAGGTGGGGCTGAAATAGACACTAGGCCAGGGAGTGAACATCCTGAGAGAGTTGAAAATTTTGTAGCAAGACAAAATTCTCAGGGATTGTCGTCTTTATCACTCTGAAATTGGCACCTCATTATCTTGGATAAATCTGTAGGCACCATTCAGTATTCTCCTTTTCTTCAAGATAAGAAAACTGTGAGCCGCTGCTACGGTAACTTGATTCCTCTTTGTAAATTTCTGTTTCACTTCTTCCACAGTTTACTTTATCATGGGTAACTTGTTAAGGTAAACCCTGAATGGCATGAAAGATACCTTCTTTCTTACGGTTTGTTCATTAAAATCAAGAGTAACGCAAAATAGTTCAGCCATCCTTTTTCCTCATTGACCTCCCCTACGTGTGTCACATACATAATCCTCCTGCAAGAGAGTAGCTTTGCAGTTAGAAAAATACCCCTTCAGGTGATGGTTTGTTGATCAACACTGATGGGGTAGTTTGCTTGGGTCTTTTCTCACAGTGATCAGGAAAACATTTTCAGTGGAAAGAGGATAGGAGTTTTGAACCCTGGAAAAGTTTCCCTTCTTACATATTTTATTTCTATATATTCTTTGACAAAAAAGCCAAATACGAACAAGAGCCCTAAATGCATATGGTGATTTTATTTTCTTTATAGGAAACTTTGATCCAAAAGCCATGAATAATTTTTATGACAACATAGAACCTGGCCCAGTTGTACCACCCAAGCCATCTAAAAAAGGTGAGTAGGGAAATGCCACAAACAGAGAAATAAGTATCAGAATGTTTAGCTGAAGAAATTTCCGTTAGCGAGATTAACTTTTCAGCACAAAAAAAGTTACCATAGTGATACTCCTGTGCCACGTGTCCCCCATCTTTTAATTTCTCAAAGGCACTACAAATTAGTGACTCCTGGAATTGTTGTCAAAGGTAATTAAGTGGGATATACCATTTAATTTTTTTAAGTGAAACAATATATAGCTAACATTGTAAAATGACTTACCTCTGTCCTAACTGCAATCCTAAACTCTAGGATCCTAGTTTAGATCCTAACTGTAATCCTTCTTCTAAAATAATGAGAACTTGAAAGGTCTTACCTGAGAATGCAAAGTTTGAGTTGTAGATCTAAGCCTCTTAAGTTAGGGATGAGGTGTTTCATTTATTTTTTAATGAGAGCTCGAGTGAGGAAGGGGCAGAAAGAGGAGCTGAAGCAGACTCCACACGGACAGGCTTGAGGCCACAGATCCCAAGACCATGACCTCAGCTGAAGTCAGATGCTGAAGCTACTGAGCCAAGCAGGCGCCCCTAATTTTTTTTTTCCATATTTACTTTTGAGAGAGGGAGAGAGCCAGTCCGAAGCAGGCTCCGTGCTGTTAGTGCAGAGCCCGACCTGGGGCTTCCACCCACAAACTGTCAGATCATGACCTGGCCCAGAATCCATCGCTCAACTGACTGAGCCCCCCAGGCACCCTGAGATTGCCTTTTTTTAAATGACCAGTAGAATATTTACAAATCTTGTTAGACTCCCTACTCAGGAGGTAATGTATAAATTCTGTGCTTGATTTTAGTTGAATAGCTTTCTATGTATGTATGTAGTGGATGACTACCAAGTATCAGGTTTGGCACTGTGACAACATTCTATACAGTTTCAAGTTGAAAGTCACTGAGTTACATTTTTAATCTAAATGGATAAAGTCATCAATGATATATATGGGTCTCTTTAAACTCAGTGTTGCCTGAGTATCTACTAAAGAAGTCTTACCTATTGGTAATCCAACAGACTTCAGTTAATTGATTCAAGGGCTGTTATCAAAGAATCACCCTATGTAACAGAATGCATTGACAAGTTGTTAATCTGGAAATAGCGACCAAGTTGGTGAGCAGTGTGTCCACCACGAGCCATCTCCGGTATGGTCTGAAGGGCCCACCGTAAATAACAGAGACACTCCTTATCGCTTGGGGAAATTTCAAGATTTTAGTGTTTATCTCCCGGGAGCTGGGCATTAAAGCTCTACCTCTCTTTAAAAAAAAAACAAGAAGAAGTTGGCCTTTCTTAATTCATTATGTATGTATGTTGATTCATTTTTGAAAGAGAGAGAGCACAAGCCGGGGTGGGCGGACACAGAATCGGGAGCAGGCTCCCAGCTGTCAGCACAGAGCCCGACGCGCGGCTGGAACTCATAAACCGTGATGTCATGAGCGGAGCCGAAGTTGGATGCTCAACCGACTGAGCCACCCAGGCGCCCCTACCTTCCTTAATTTACTTTTTCATGTGAATTTATTTTTAAGAAAGAGACAGACGAGGGGCAGAGGGAGACACAGAATCAAAGCAGGCTCTGAGCTGTCAGCACAGATCCAGATGTGGGGCTCAAACCACGAACTGTGAGATCATGACCTAAGCCAAAATCGGATGCTTAACCCACTGCGCCACCCATGCATGCCAGGGAAGGCCAAATTCTTTGAGCAGTGTTTAGAAGGAAATTTGGGAAGACACACTCAAGCCATGAAGATTAATGATCAGTTACCTAAAATTCCACCTTTAGGAAAGAATAAAGTCAAGGAGATTGAAAGGTAAATATAGAAAAAACACAAATTATCAAAATAGTAAGAGAAATAATGGTTATCCATTAACATAATAAGGGAATGTGATCAACATCTTTATGCCAGTAAACTCAG
Organism: Felis catus; assembly: GCF_018350175.1. Taxonomy (NCBI): domain Eukaryota; kingdom Metazoa; phylum Chordata; class Mammalia; order Carnivora; family Felidae; genus Felis; species Felis catus. Next base: position 26,419,752 of record NC_058386.1, on the reverse strand, counting down.
AACTTGATATGAAATGGACACATCTACCAAAACTGACAACAAGAGGATACAGGATATATTAATAGCTGTCTATTAAAGAATTTGAATCCATTAACTCTATACCCAGATGGTTTCATTGGTACTTGAATTCTGTCAAACATTTAAGGAAAAGATACTACCAACTGTATGCAAATTTTTTGAGAAAATAGATGAGGAAAGATAGCTTCTCAGTTTTTTGTTTGTTTTGGGTGTCATCAGCAGAGCCTTGATTCCAAAACCTGATAAAGGTATTATCTACTCACCACCCCCCACACCCCTAGAAAAAAACCAGAATTACACATCAATACCCCCTCCAGAATTTAAAGCAAAAAAAAAAAAATCGTAATTTTCACAATATGTAGAAAGGATAATGGATCGTGACCAAGTTTCTTTTAGCTCAGGAATGTGCTATCAGTAAAGGAGAAAAAGTTCATGCTCCTTTTTACTAGATATAGGAAAAGCATCTGACAGAAGTCAGCCCCTATTCCAGCTATAAGGAGACTAAAACACAACTATTAGAACTAATAAGTGCCTTTAACAAGGTCTTGGGATGGAAGGTGAATCTACAAGAACCCTATTTTTATGTACCAGCAAACAAGTCAAAAATGAGAAATGAATTCAACACCAGTGATAGACATTGAAAACGACAAAACATTGCCAGAAGAAATTAGGGTAATACACCATGTCTGCAGTTAAATCACAAGTGGGAAACTTATTCTTCCCCTAGTCATTTGTACTTATACCCATTTTAACTGTACTGGGCAAAAGTAACAAACTGATTCTGAAATTCATACCTTATTGCCTAAGACATAGAATACTCAAAACAATCTCTAAAAAGAATGTAATTGGAAGTCTTAGCCCTAACTTATTTCAGGACTTAATATAAAGCTATAGTCATCGTAGTATGTTAATGGCATAGGGATAAAAAGTAGATAGAGAATAACGGAGAGCCCAGATCGAAACCCTCACTTACACTGCCAGATTTTGACAAAAGCACCAAAGCAGTGATGGGAGAAAGGGAAGTCTTTCCAGCAACTAATTCAAGAACCTGGTTAACCATATGGAAAAATAACCCAGTTTTGATCCTTACCTCTTACTATACACAGAAATCTAAGATGGGTCATACATAATGTAAGTGTCAGTGCTAAATTACAGAGATTCCAGAACAAAACCTAACATATACTTGCAACTTGGGTTTAGCTAAGAATTTTGAGCAACACAGCAAGAATAGTTGGTACACTGGCCTTCGTTCAAGTTGAACATTTCTGCTTGTCAAGACGCACTGTGAAGAAAGTGAAAAGGCAAGCCATGGACTGGGAGGAAATATTGAAAACATACCTGGTTAAAAAAAAAAAGTGGTATCTAGAATGTATTGAGAACCTCTATAGCACAGTAGTAACAAGACAAGCCATGGGCATCTATCTGGGTGGCTCAGTTGCTTAAGCATCTGATTTTGGCTCAGGTCATGATCTCACAGTTTGTGAGTTCAAGCCCTGCATCCGGCTCTCTGCTGTCAGCATAGAGCCTGCTTGGGATCCTCTGTCTCTCTCCTCCTCCCCCACGTGCTCAGGCACACGCGCACATACTCTCTCTCAAAAATAAGCGTTGGGAACAAAAACTTAAAAGGCAATCCAGTTTTACGAAGATCAAAACATTTGCATCAACACTTCACAAACATATATAAATGGCCTAGTAAACACATGAAAACGCTCAACTTGAATAGACATTAAGAAAATGCAAATTCAAATCCTTAGATCCCTAAAGAACCAGGTCTAAAACATTAATGAGAATGTAGAGCGATCAGAATTCTGACATTTCTGGTAAAAGTTAAAGATGGGGTGACCATTTCTTGTAAAAGCACACCTTGATTCACCTGCCCTGTAGCCCATCAACTCTACTTCTAAAAATTTATCGAACGGAATTTAAAACCATGTCCACAAAGTGGCTTGTAGTAGAAGATTCATAGCGAATGTGTTCAAATTGAGCAAACACTGGGAACAGCCCAAGTGGCCCTCAGCAGGTGAGTGGATAAACCGACTGTGCTGTATTCACATGAGGGAATACTAGTCAGCAACACAAATCAACTCTTTTCACACACCACGTGCAGGAACCTAAGCAACATAATGCTGAAAGAAATAAAGCAAATCCAAAAGAATACATACTGTATGATTCTGTTTACATGCTGCAATTCATACACTAAATTCGTTTATATTAAAAAACAGAACAGCTTTGGTCTCTGGGAGTGGAGGTTGGGGATTACCTGGGAAAAGGCATGGGAGGATTTTATGGGCTAATGGTAATGTCTTGATAGGGATTCGGATTATTGAGGTGTATATGCAATTTTCAAAAGTACTCAGATGGCACGCTTACGGTATGTGTATTGCACTAAGTTTTACCTTAAACACGCACCAAGAAATGAGGAAAATGTCTTGACGTCACGTGGTAGGTCAGCTGCCAGGAGCCCGAAGAGTGTTCTAGCAGTGGTCGAATCGGTGTTGCAGACAGGTCATTGTGCCTCTGCCTTGGAGACCAACAGCATATACTTGAGGTGGGAAGCTCCTGTTTTGCTGGACTACTCAGCCAGGACTATCGTTAGGATGCCGTAATATCCAGCTTCATGTGACTCTAAGTACCTTTACTAAGGCGGCTGTATTCCTTGCAGCTTTGAGTAGTCCTCACAGCGAGCTGTAATTAAATTCCAACTGCAGTCAACTTCTAAAGTATGTATCCAATAGTCAGTAGGTATATGGATCATTTAGATAGATGCTTGATGCTCCCTGACGCTTACCCCAAGTGGCTTATCCTAGTCTACATACGTTTTTTCTGTTAACGTTTATTTATTTTTGAGATAGAGAGGGACAGAGTGCGAATAGGGGAGGGGCAGAGAGAGAGAGGCAGACACAGAATCCAAAACAGGTTCCAGACTCTGAGCTGTCAGCAGAGCCCTACGCGGGGCTCGAACTCACGGACCGTGAGATCATGACCCCAGCCGAAGTCGGACGCTTAAATCCAGGCGCCCCTACATACGGTTTTAATACAAAGTAGATTAGAAAACGAACATCCTCACTAGAAATGAATTTCTACTTGAGAAATCCGATTGAGCTTTCATTAGATATACTGTTGGCGAGAACATACAATGGCACTAGTATAATAGTGTCCTGTTATGTACCCTACCTTGTAGTTTTTAAACTTACTAAAAAAAAACAAAAGGTGAACCCTGTGTTTATTTTGAGAGAGAGAGCACACACACGCACACCTGGGGGAGAGGCAGAGCGAGGAGACAGTTGTAATGAAATGTGATGGATAGCACGGAGCCTGACTCAGGGCTCGATCTCAGGAACCATGAGATCATGACCTAAGCTGAAATCAAAAGCTGTTTGGTTTTCTCTATGAAGTCAGGGGTGTTGTCTTCTAAGCGTTCACATTTCAAAAACTAAATTGGCCTCTTCTCAAAAACATTTATGTACTTTAAGGTAGATTTTCTTGCAGTGCCACTTAAGATAAAATATAAATAACTGACAGAATTGGTTTATTGGCTAAAATAAATGTCTTGGCATTCTTACATGTATAAATCCAAGTGGAATATGGATGTTTATCTGAATAGTAAGTATGATAATAAAAAGAGAATGAGGGGCGCCTGGGTGTCTCAGTCTGTTAAGCATCCGACTTCTGCTCAGGTCATGAGTTTGCGGTTCGTGGCTTCGAGCCCAGCATCGGGCTCTGTGCTGACAGCTCAGGGCCTGGAGCCTGCCTTTGGATTCTGTGTCTCCCTGTCTCTGCCCCTGCCCTGGTCACAGTCTGTCTCTCTCCGGGGGCCAGGAGGGGCGGGGGGGGGGGTGGTGGGCGGGAAGGGAAGGAAGGGAAGGAAGAAAAAGAAACCTAAGGAAAAAGAAGGAGACCAAGAACCCTTTTTGGACTGAACTTTGTAGTGAAGCAATTCCATGTCCATGTAAGTTTCTCAGCTGCCTTCGAAAGTCCTCCCCAACCTTTCATTGGTAACACAGCCGTGAGAGCACTGACCTTGTCATCCCATGATTTGAGCCCTGGTCCTGCTTATTGCGGCCACCTGACCTTGTTCAGGTCTAGTCTGTGCACCGGAGAGGCGATCAGTCCAAATCCTCATTAGTTTATGTATTTTACATGGCGATCCTAAGAGTCTATGAGAGTAGTAAGCATATGACACTATAAAAGTGCTTTAGAAGCTTAAGAAATAGAAGTTTATAGTATTCTTTGGAGCCTAAGGAGACCATTTAGTCTGCTTTTGTTTACCCTGATAGTGGAGTAAATACCTAGGCACCAGGCTTAGGATTCAGGGGCAGTAATTTCCAAAGGTGGATCATACTAGGGGATTGCCTGTGGGCTCAGAACTAATCAGAAAATGCCAAGATCCTTCTTTGGTTTCTACGGGCAGATAACACAAAGGACTGCTTACGGATAAGGTGTGCATTCACAGAAACAGTGTTCTAGCAAGGGATGCCTGCAGTCCGTACTGCTCTCAGTTGGTGCTGATTTTTCAATCACTGCTCTTCTTATTAATTATGAAGTACTGTAGCTTACTGTTATTACTGTAATGGATTCTTCGGCTAGCCTTACAGATCATGTGCTTTCAACCCATGATTTTCTAAGAACTGTTGCTTAATCAGGCTGTTGGCTCAAGTATCACCTCCCAAATTTTGCCTTCACGTTGACCTTTAATTCCTGTCACCGAGTTTACATCAGGAAAGTGGCGAAGTGGTGAAATGACACATTTACTCCAGGTAATTGTAGAGGCTGGAAAAGCTCCAAAGAGCCACGGTTCTACATAGGTTGTCGAAGCAGTATGAAATCGGGCACGCACCCTGACCTGAGCGCGGACGCTGACATGAAGTCATAGGGTAGCTATTCAAGTGTGCGTGTCCCATGACAGATCCTTGGGAGCCTGTCCACTCTTCTCATGAACGGCTTTAATCCCTTTCCTACTGGCTTTGCTTCTTTTCATGCAGACTCATCAGACCCTTGCACAATTGAGAGGAAAGCCCGGAGAATTAGCGTGACCTCCAAAGTACAGGCAGACGTCCATGACACCCAGGCAGCAGCTGCAGATGGTTTGTACCTGTGTGTCCGGAGTTTGTGCACAACGTCCAAACACACGTGTTCACCCACGTAGAGTTACCACAAGGAAAGGCCTTTTTTTTTTCCTTTTAGAAAATTATTCTCTCCCAGTGCCTGGCTGGCTCAGGCCATGGAGCATGTGACTCTTGACCTCAGGGTTGGCAGCGTGACCCCCACATTGCATGTAGAGATTCTTAATAAAAAAATTAAAACTCATCTTCTCTGATGAGTTTCTAAGGCTGCGCTGCCCAATAAAAATACAACACAAGCTAGATATATTCAATTTCCTACGTTAAAAAGTGAAATTAGATTATTTAGTATGTACAACATAATATTTCAGTAGCAAGTCCACAAATTATGAAATATTTCATGTTATTTCAAACAGTCTTTGTAATCTGGCGTGTTTTTTTTGTTTTTTTATTGATTTTGAGCGCGCACGAGTGGGGGAGGGGCAGAGAGAGAGGATCCCAAGCAGGTCTCCACACCGTCATTGCGGAGCTTGGAGCCTGAGCCCGTCACGGGGCTTGAACTGACAAACTGTGACTTTGTGACCTGAGCCAAAATCCAGAGTCGGATGCTTAACTGACTGAGCCACCCAGGTGCTGCCGTCTGGTGTACGTTTGGCAGTAAGAGCACATCGAAGTGGCCGCTTTTTAAGTGGCTAGTAGTCCACCACATTGGATGGATTGCTTGAATAGCATCTACAAAGCAAGGCCAAGTAATTAATTAAAAAAATGACTTCTTGGGGCTGCTGGGTGACTCACAGTTGGCTAAGCATCTGACTAGTTCGTGAGTTCGAGCCCCACGTCGGGCTCTGTGCTGACAGCTCGGAGCCTGCTTCGGATTCTGTGTCTCCCTCTCTGTCTCGGCCCCTTCCCACCTCTCATTCTGTCTCTCTCTCAAAAATAAAGGTTAAAAAGATTTTTTTAAAAATAACTTTTTGAGGGCCGCTGAGTGGCTCTGTCGGTTACGTGTCTGACTTTGTCTCAGGTCATGATGTCACAGTTTTGGAGTTAGAGCCCCTTATGGGGCTTTCTGCTGTCAGTGTGGAGCTTGCTTTGGATCCTTTGCCCCTCCCCCAGTTGCTCACATGCATGTGCTCTCGCTCTCTCATAAATTTTTTTTTTTTCAACGTTTATTTTTGGGACAGAGAGAGAGAGCATGAATGGGGGAGGGGCAGAGAGAGAGAGGGAGACACAGAATCAGAAACAGGCTCCAGGCTCCGAGCCATCAGCCCAGAGCCCGACGCGGGGCTCGAACTCACGGACCGCGAGATCGTGACCTGGCTGAAGTCAGACGCTTAACCGACTGCGCCACCTAGGCGCTCCATCTCATAAATATTTAAAAAAGCTTTTTTAAATTACTTTTTTATAACCCCTCACTGCAGTTTTCTCCTGCTTCTTGAATTTTACCTTGGGATTCAGTTGAAATAAGGGTTCTAAAAGTATTGTATATATATGAGTTTATGCAAGTATTTTACTTGACTATTACAGAAGTAGGGGAAAAATCCCAGCCTAAGAACCAAACATGAAACTACCTTGTACTTTATTTTAGTTAAAAAAAAAAAAAAAAAATCCTCTTTTACCATTGGCTTATTTCCCATTAGGGAAAAATGAGTTTTTCTCTTTGGGTAGAAGTTATTTACCAATTTTGAAGTTTTTACTAGCGTCCTTTTAGGCAATTTGTTTCCTATATTCTAATGAGTGTATTATAAACAGTAATGATTTGATTTGTGTGATTTGTGAAGATGGTTATTTGTATGGAAGTTTGGCCTCTTCAAATTAAACTTTAAAAAAAACCTCCTGGGCTGATGGCTCGGAGCCTGGAGCCTGTTTCCGATTCTGTGTCTCCCTCTCTCTCTCTGCCCCTCCCCCGTTCATGCTGTGTCTCTCTCTGTCCCAAAAATAAATAAACGTTGAAAAAAAACCTGCTTATTTCTAAATGGGTTAATCTCTACGTGCAATGTGGGGCTTGAACTCAGGACCCCGAGATCAAGAGTCACATGCTCTTCTGACAGAGCCAGCCAGGCACCCCTAAAAATAATTAGTCTTAAAGGAAAAGCCTATTCAGTTCTCTTTTTAAGTTTTTATTTTCTAGGAGGCTTGAAAGATTTTGCTTCTTACACAGGCCATAGAAAGAAACGATTTCACAACTGTAAATCAAATGAAAACAGACATCTAAAATGTCTTTTGGGTTTTAGATGCTTCTATTTCAGCAGTACTTCCTTGGGATGAAATGCACAGTGTCTTACCAATAGTAATTCTGAATTAGGTGCCTTTTAACTATTTTGGTAAGTCAGTTGAGAGTGATTTATTCCAAATTCAGTCATGGTGGTCCTGAAGGGGAGAATATGGCACCATAAAATAGGCCATTTTGGGCGTCAAGATTTATTGTGAGAAACTGCAAAGGCAGGAGAAGCTCTGACGACAGAATAGAAGTTGCCCTTTTGTCAGGAACAGTTACATGTACACTTACCACTCCCCCTCACTCGTTCGTTCATTCATTCATTCATTCCATTCATTGATTCATTCTCAAGTTAGTTAACATACAGTGTAGTTTTGGCTTTGGTAGAGCCTAGTGTTTCATCTCTTACATACAACACCCATTGCTCGTCTCGAAGAGTGCCCTCCCCCCCATTTACACCGCCCCCCCCCAACAACCCTCAGCTTGTTCTCTGTATTTAAGAGTCTCTTAACCATTGGCCTCCTCTCTGTTTTTATCTTTTCTTTTTCTTCCCCTTTGTTCGTCTGTTTTTTCTCAAATTCCACACATGCATGAGGGTGACCTTTATAAAGGCAGTCTCCACTTAGAGGAGTCTCCTTGTCTGTACCCGAGAGAGCCTTATGACTGAATCAAAAGAATGGTTATCAGTGGAGAAAGGACGGGACTCACGCCTAGGGAATAGACCCCTATTTCCCGTGCTTGTCAGATAACCTCCTTTAACAGGCTTCCCCTGCCCTCCCTCTACCGTTTTGCTTGGTCTTCAGCTGAAGATGATATTTAAACAGCCTCTTGGCCCCCTTTGGGGAGTTAGTTTTCCTCGGTCTCTGCCCTGATATGTGAGGTACACATGTTGATGAACTTTGTTTTTTGCTTGTCTTTTTTTTTTTTACCTGGGGTGGATGGGTCTCCGTCAAGAACTCAGAAAGATAAAGGGAAAGTTATTTTTTCTTTTCCTACAGTGTTCAACAAGAGAAGCCCCAAGTAGGTTGACGAACCCAGTGGTTTTCTGTTCTCTTGTCAAGCTAACAGCTCCTTCTTGGGTGAACCTGAGCTCTACTATGACCATTGGAAGGTTCGGGTCTGAAACTCAGTCCTCTCTACCTGTTGGGGAATGAATGTTCACTGTAGCCATTTGTCAGGAAAGGCACGTTGCTACCACCAAGTCAGGTCATTAATTTCCAAAAGAATATACACTTAACCCCAAATGGTGGCTGATTAAAGCCTTTCATCTTAGTTTGTTACCTGCTTAGGAAGGCTGCTGACTTTAGATCTTCACCTCCTTTCCAGTTCACAGTGAGGATTTGGACTGTTTTACAGGTAGATTTTTCCCAGCCTCCTGAGTTGCTCCGGATTCCAGGGTCAGTTCCGTCTAGAGGTCTCTAGCCTCCTGCTCCCAGATACCACGTTCAGTAGGGATGTTCCTCAAAAAGCAGAATTTCCAGAGTAACTGTACAAGACAAAAGCCGTTTTGAACACAAGGCCAGAGGGAGTGAGGCCCTAAGAGGAATCTAAGTTTCAAGTGTTTATAAAGAAAATCCTGAGGACCAACCAAGGGTTGCCAGCATTTTATATGGCCAGATAGACTGCCCCCCCTTTTTTTTTTTGAGAAAGCAAGCACTCACGCCAGTGGGAGAGGGGCAGAGAGAAAGGGGGGGCGGGAAGAGAGAGAGAGAATCCCAAGCAGGCTCTACACTGTCAGCACAGAGCCCAGTGAGGGGGGGGGGGGGGCGCTTGAACTCAAGAATCGTGACTCATGACCTGAGCCGAAATAAGAGTCTCACGCTTAACTGACCGGGCCACCCAGGCACCCTCAGATATGTCCATTTTGAAAAACTATATCTGAAGGAAATTATAATGCCAAAGAGGTAGGAAAGAAGCTAAGGATCAAAAATCATCTTATTTTGAATGAGTTTAGCTTTTATGAAAACCTGTGGAGTCTCTCTTTTTACCATTCTGATTAAAACTCTGCATGCGTACTGTGAGGCTGAAGGTCTCATGGGAGGAGGCCAGCGTAGCAGAGGTTGATGAGAGTTTGGCTGGTACTGGGGGACGTCAGGGCAAACTGAAGGAGATGGTAAGAATCTCCCATGTTCTGTGAGATTTCTCGTTTGGTTCACTTGGCTGCCATGTAGCCTAACTGCTGTTAGGATCATGAATGAGGAAGGTCATATGTACTGGGCTTCTGTTTATCTTTTTCTGAAAGCAAAAAAGTCAATTATGTTGAACAAAGTAGAATTTGTCTCATAAACCCGTTGAGCTGCCTGTGTCTAGTTGCTCCGTATACCAGCTGGCTTTCACAGGAGGTCGAGTAGCAAACTGTGCCCCGCCCCCCTTGTTTTCTCGTAGTGTTTCAGCTTAGATTATACCTGGCAATGTTCAGTCTGTTTTCTCTCTTCATCCTAACTTCCCTCAGAGCATCCATCCGGCTCCAAGCAGAGTCCTCGGACACAGCCCCGAGACGAGGACTACGAAGGGGCTCCGTGGAATTGTGACAGCTGCACCTTCCTGAACCACCCCGCCCTCAACCGCTGTGAGCAGTGCGAGATGCCGCGGTACACTTGAACTCCGATGGGTCCGCGTCATTTCGAGAGTGAAACTTGGAGCCCCCGCTCGAAGAAAAGAAAACCTCGGGAAGCTGTTCATCTGCCCAGCCTTTCCTTGGCAGATTCCACGGGGGGAGGAGGAAGGACCCTGGAGCTGGTTGTGCTCACTAAAGGAAAAATGGGGAGTTCTCTTTGGTGGGGTTTTTTTTGGTGGGGTTTTTTTTTTTTTCTTTTTTCTTTTTTTTTTTTCCTTTCTTTACTCATTGCAGAGTGAGAGAGAAAGGGATACTTGAAACCGGGAAAGGATTCACTCCTGAAAGAATGTACACAGAGAGGGCAAGCGCTCTTCTGTGGAATCCCAATTGTTAAAGTTACTGCTGAGTAGCCCTTACTTTATAAACTAGAACTTTCAGTCATGGTGTGACCTGTTACAGTTTATCAGACAAACTGTGAATTCCCAGAGCAGACTCACCTGGTCACAGCTCTCTGGAAAACCCAGGTTCCCCATGCTTCTTCCCGGTGTTTCCTAGTAAAGAGAAGAACAGGAAAAAGCACCCACAACTTTTTTTTTGGGGGGGGGGGGCTAAGTAATAAGGGTATTTTTAATTGCTGCTTTTTTCAGAGGTAATTTCAAACACACAACGATAGTTCAAAATGTGATTTGTAACTGTCAGGAATGAGGCACATCATGCCCTTTGTTCCAGAGTACAATCAGAGGTGAGAAGATCCCTGTTGCTTGTACAGTAATTCATCAAGCTAAATCAACACTGGTAACTAAGACCTAATTATGCCACGATAGATACAATTTTTATGTTACTGCATGCTTTTATTAGGCCATTGGCTTTAAAAATAACAAGTCCTTACCAAGAACAATTTTATGAATGACCTTCTCATAAAACTGCGCTTTGCCAATAGCACAGTGAATGTATGCCAAATGTAAATCCATTCCAGAATCCATTTGGAAATCTTGAGCTCAGCTGCGGTTCTGTAAGAAATGTGTGCAGTCCATAGGGCCTTTTTTTTTTCCTCCTTCCAATTTTGTGATGAATTCATGATGTTTACAGCACAGTGTTTTGTGCCACAATCCTAACTTAGCTGAAAAAAAAAAATCACTATTAGCTGTTCAGTACAGATTTATTTGCACATGTTAATAAACCAGCGTGAGGGAAATTACAGTTGGCCGATGTCATCAAGTTGCATACTGTGTTACTTGGGAGGAGGAGAAGGCTGGTGAAGAAATGAGATTAGAGAGAGGTGAGCGCAAAGGACTTGACAACTCAGAGCTGTTTAAAGTTAACAGGGTGTATTCAGAGGTAATAATGAGTTTGTTCGGGTAGCTCAGGTGATACTAAAGCACTCCTTATTTGTGAAGCCAAAACTTTAGGGTATGAGTAACTGAAGAGAGAGAAAACCATGTGGCCCCCTAGGGTGCACCACTGGAAGACTGTTCATAGGACGTTTCTTTAAGGTCTCCGTCATTTGAATTTCCTTCCTAGCTTAGAATTGGATTTTGCAATCTTCCCATCATTTGGGTGAATGTAAACGGCAATACGATCAGTAGGGCTTTGAATCCCGAAGGATGTTACCTGAGGCTCAGATTTTAGGAGTAGCCACCCTCGCATGCCACGTGCCCCCCTGTACACACGCGCGTGCACGCGCACACACACCCACACTCTTGAAGCTGTCATTGTATTGTAAGGTACCAGGGGTGTCGGGCAGACCTGGAAACACCAGCTGTCCCTAAATGCACAATGAAACCAAAGGCGTCATAACCCATCGCCATTCTCCTTCAAAATCATCATTTCACCCTCTACCCACCGCGTTGCCAACGTCTCGTATGTGGAAAATTCCCAAAATATCCACTCGTCTCGCCAAGTACGCGTGGCTCTGTGATTACACCGCTAAGACATCCCTCACTCGACTGCGGCAAGACTGTGAAAAGAACGGAGAGAAAGCAGATGGGCTTCAAAGCGTCGACCTGAAAATCGCCTTCTTTCAAAGCTTCTGTGACACTGGTGTCTGTCCGTCTCCAGCAGCCGTCTCTCAGTCCTACTCTTGTGTAATATGCCAATGCCTTTGCCTTTGTATGGTTTCCTATCTCTTCAGTGACGATCCACCCCGCTTGGTATTAAATAACAACTTAGGGGGAAAATCTATATCCTGCTTGGTGTTCTAGCTCGAGGTTTACCAGTATTCTTTTCTTAGATACGCTCAAGCGGCAGCAGTTAACTGGGCGCCTGTTCGTTCAGAACGAAAGTAGCATGTCTGGAAACAGTCGGATGCCGTATTAAAACCACGTAGGTGACTTTACAACTATTGCATGAACACACATCCGGGTTAATAAGCTGTCGTCATACGGTAGATGCATGGTTCCAGTCCTTTGGTGATCTATCTAGTCGATCGTTGTTTGCCCCTGCCAGGAAAAAGGAGAAGAAACCAGTCTCTGGGATAGGTGTAGACGGTGGGGTAGGAGGCACCAGAGATGGCTTTTCAAGAAGTTCCGTATGTGTTCATTTCTGGTTGGGCCCAAGTTTCGTAGGCCAAGGTAGGCTGCATTCAGTTTTTAAAGGAAGCAAAATTGTTTGCCACGGACACGTTTGAGCTCCTTAACTGTGTCCGCTCTCTAGACTTCTTGCCTCTGACCACTTTGAAGGAGGACTCGGTCAACTTTCAAGGTGCCTTTTGGAAAGGCCGTCCCGGTCAGACTGAAGCGCGTGCCCAGTCGGCCGGCGGGACGGCGGACGCCGGGCCGCACCTGTCCGCCTCGGCCCGCCGCTCTTCGCGTAGGCCGGGGTGCGGCTGGTTGCTAGCGAAACGTCTTTTTTCTTAAAACGTGTCTAGTTTGATGTATCTGGTAACACATAGACCTGACTATACGTTTTACACTATTTCATGGTTTTGTAAACTGGGTTTTTAGAAAGCACACGTGCTGTTTTGTTCCAAGTACATTGTCCCTTAACGTGTGGAGTAGGTCTTAAGAGTTTAAAGTGGTAATAGAGGAGCCAGAAACTTCCTAAGCATTGTAAAATGTTTGCATTGATAATGACCTTGTATGGGAGAGCAAAGAGGCAGGGGGTTTTAAACAGAAGAACTGCGTCGTAGGAAAGGTAGTTTTAGACGAGGAAAAGGAGGGGGGCAAAGTGTCGCTCATTTGTTTATTTCCCTGAATGAAGTGGGAAGTGTGATAGGCAGTTTAATTTTTAAGGAGCTGGTCTCAGTTTTAGTACTTTTTAATTATTAAAAAAATATCGTTTCCTTCAATTTTGTCATCGTCTTGTCCCGATGATCTAGGGTTCATATCCAACTTTCTGTGGCAACTCAGTTTTCTATAGTATTTTAAAAGGTAACTGTAATGTCTTTGACAGTATAAACAAAAAAGCAAGAATGTAAGGCATAAAAAAATTGTCCTTGGAAAACATCGGTCATGTATCCTGGAATGTGAAGATGTCCCTTCGTAGTTAAAGGGTATATTGGTATATCAGTCGAGCAAGAACCATGACCACTGAAATGTTACTATAAAAAAAAAAAAAATCAATAAATTGGGCACTGTCTGTTGCACCACTACTGTATCTTTTTGAAAGAATTGACAGAATTTTCTTAGCGTGAAAGTTAATTCTGATGATGTTTTCACATTCACTAGACCTGCCTTTTTTTTCTTTATTATTTGCATCCCCAAATATTTAATACAAGTAGAATTTTGCATGGCTTGGGCATTCAGAGATTAATAGGATGATGACTCGATTTTAGTTTCTAAAGCCATGAAAAGTTGCTTTGAGACTGAACAATTCTGAATTCTTATTTATAATGAGACCCAATGTCCATGGTTCCCTACTGTAAAAGAATTGATCAGTTTCTTCATTGAAACAGCAAGAACCTATGAAATCTTGTAAATACCATGTTTCTTTTAGGTTTCCGTGTATGCTGTGAATCATTATTTTGAGGTGAAATTGTACAAAGGCATTTTAAAAGGCTATGCATGCATCGTACTTCCAAACAGTACATATTGGGAAAGTCAAAGATTCCTGCAAAATAAATTAATAAACTAAAAGCAAACACTACGTTCTGCTTCTTTTCTGTGTAGTTAGAAATGATTTACAGTATACAGTATCACACTCGACTGAAATAGGCTGTTGCAAAACCTCCTCTTCCGATTCCTCCGTTAATACCTGTAGTAATGTTAGATTTCGTTATTTTTAGAAATTGGGTAGAAGTATATAAAAACCAACTTTATTTTAATCAAGTGGAATATGTTAGGAACTTACATTTTGCATTCTACTTCAATATATTACTTGCAAGATCCAGATTAAACAAACTTACTTACCATTCCGTAGCTACAGTGGACCCTTGAACGTTAGGGGTTTGATCTGCACAGGTCCTCTTACATGTGGGTTTGTGTCCTACGTCCAGCACAGTATTGCCCATGTGTTTTGTCTTCCTTATGATTTTCCTGTTGTTTCTTTTAGTCTAGCTTACTTTAACAATATAGTATATAATATATATGCAAAAGATGCAGTAAATGACTTACCATCTGTAAGGTTTCCAGTCAACAATCCACTATTAGTTTAAGTTTTGGGAGCCTCCAAAGTTACCCACAGGATTTACAACCGTGCAGGACATCCATGCCCCCATGTTGTGCAACGGTCAGCGATAGCTTTTCAGAGGTCAGCAGTCACAGAGGACGTGACCCTCCTCGTGCTAGAGTCTGTAGTCAACCTTCCCACGTCTACACAGAAATCAGCACGGATCAATTCTAATCTTTTCAGTAAGCCTATCTGAAAAAGTTTCTACTACGTTCTTTCAATATATGAAAATGTGTAAACCTACCCAAATACAGAAGAACTGTAGAATCATCCTTCATTTTGCTCATTACCCAGCTTCAACATTATCCCTATAAAAAGCAATTTTATTTCATCTGTATTCTTATCCCTCTACCCCCAGGTTATTTTGAATCCTATCCCAGGCATCGTAGCAATTCGTCTGTAAATACACGTTATTTTTTTAAGTTTATTGATTTTGAGAAAGACATTGGGGGCGGGTCAGAGAACAAGGAACGGAGAAAATCCCAAGCAGGCTGCACGCCGTCAGCGAGGAGCCTGACCCAGGGCTCGATCCCACCAACTCCGAGATCATAACCCGAGCAGAATGCCAAGAGTCGGATGCTTAATCGACTTAGCCACCCAGGCACCCCTGTAAATTTTTTTTTTTTTAACAGAAGCACCATATACTCCTATCATGTCTGACAAAATATTATCAAATATCCAGTGTTAAGTTTTCCAAGGAGCCTCACAATGGTTTTTTCAACAAGCATATTTAAATTAGGGCTTATGTAGAATACTTGAAATTGTCTTTTACATCTTGAGTCTGCATACGTGTTTTGTCTGCATATCTGAAATCGTAAGGAAACTTTCTGTCAACTATGTAGTTACCTTCCCACCACATCTTCCAGTACAGTAATGCATAGAAAGAACAACAAAGTTAACTTTAAAAGCAGCATATAAACTATTTTTTTATCCCCCTTTCTCATGATTTCCCACAGCACAGGTTGTCCCTTTTAAATAATGGATTTAGTGGGGTGCCTAGGTGGCTCAGTTACGTGTCCGATTTCGGCTCAGGTCATGATCTCGAGGTTTGTGAGTTCGAGCCCCACATCGGGCTGTCAACACGGAGCCCGCTTCAGCTCTTCTGTCCCCCCCTTCTCTCTACCCCTCCCTCACTGGTTCGTTCTCTCTCCTCTTTCTCTCAAGCTTTAATAAATAATGGATTTGTTGTGAAAGAGAAAATTACTTCAAATCTGTTAACAACACTGATTCCTTACGGTGCTTGTTTTTGGAATGAAGAGGCATCTGTGAGAATTACACTGTAATCCCACTCTTGGTGCAAGCCTCTCCGGGTATGGGGGAGCTTGGTTTCCCACACAGAAGGGACACGGGGCACCTGGTGTCGGTCTCCCCTCTGCATGCCTCCAAGGACTTCTACTTAACCTGGCCTTTTGGCCATTTCCTAGGACACTGCCCCGGTCACGTTTTGTGATAGGGGTTTCGTAGGGTTTAATAAAGGTATATAAATGCGTGGATGATATTCTGATTCACCAGTTCCAGGGTCTCCCATCAGGCAGACCACCTCCCCTTTTTCCGCCTCTTAAAGGGTGACGGCTCGCCTTTGACCGCCTTTTCCTGACCTTCTGCTGGTTCAGAAATACAGAATGTTGGGGGGAAATCGGGTCCTTTTTCCACAGCCTCGCTTCCTCCAGTTTTGCATTGTGGTTTGCCAACCAAGTGCGCATTATTCTCTATTACTGTGCTTGGCGTTCACTGACCTGTGTGTGCATGTACCCTCCTGGGGACACAGGTTGTTTTGGGTAGTACGGTGCCTCTGTTCAAGAACCACGAACACAGCCTTTTTAAAAGCCCATCCTCCAATTTTGATTTCTTTTAAATCGCCAAGAATGGCCTGCCACCTTCCGTTTATTCGAAAAAAAGATCTTTATTTGAACGGCGTTTCGGGTTGGGAGGGGAAAATTGGGTGAAGCATACCGAAATCGCTTCCATTCCCTGTACGCTTTGACAAGGAATCAAATGGTCACACGGGGCAGCGGAACGACCTTAAGATGACAATTTGAGTGGTTCTGCCCACCTTCTAAAGTAGGTAATGAAAACGTCTTTAACGGCTGAAGAATGGGGAAGGGTTGTCGGGGTCAGAAATGGCAGGCACAGATGGGGACACGCTGAAGGTGGTAAGCCATGAGTATGAGCCAGCCCACAATTCCGGTCACAGATGAAAGCCATCGAGGAAAAGTGGCAAAGCAGGGCCGGGGGATTCCCCAGTAGAACCTGTGCAGACCCCCAAACCCTGGGCAGCACACAAATGGGAGAATGCTTGTGCTGGACAGGAAGCACGGAGACAGCAGCTTTTGTCTTTCCCTCACTTGCGGCATGGCTCATTCGAGAAGCCAAGGCCCCTGGGTGGCTCAGTCGGTTAAGCGTCTGGCTCTTGGCATCGGCTCAGGCGATGATCTCGTGCTCGTGAGATCAAGCCCCTTGTCAGGCTCTGTGCTGACAGTGTAGAGACTGCTTGGGATTCTCTCTCCCTCTCTCTGCCTTTCCCGGGCTCACACGCTCGCTCTCAAAATAAACATTCAAAAAAAAAAAAAAAAAAGAAAAGAAAAGAAAAAAGCAGCAAGGCCCATAAAGGCGTGGTTTGGTCCCTGAGATAAGGGGCAGGACGCATTGAGTGACTTCAAGGTCCCACGACGAACATGGGGGAAAACCTGGTGTGGCCTCGCTAAGGATTCCAGCGAACAATTTTCAACCCCCCAGTAAACACCTAACGCGGTACCCGTGCTGCTTGCCTACTGAGTGGCTAGAAACAAGTGCCTAGGAGAACAGGAAACTTCCTGATCTTTCCTCTACTCCGTAACCAAGCACCTTCTCAACAAGGACAATCCCCCGGAAGAAAGGAGCAAGCTCTGAGCTTCGTTTTTCATCAAGGATTAAGAGGTTAGAACAGTGTGAGCCACATAATCTTTTCTAAAACTCCTTAAACATGAGTAACCGTATGGAAAGATACAGCCCTCTGAAAGAAGGAGTTCGTCCTCCAGAATCGCAGCCCAAGAGGCGACCTGAAGAGCTGACCCACGACAAATGTGAAATCCAGACCTCGGAGAAGAAGTCGTTAAAAACGCAAGAAGGAATGAACAGCAGACCAAGAAGCAATACATAAAAACGGGGGGGGGTGGGGCAGTTAAACAAACACTTACCTCCAGAGATGAACGCACGTGGTATCAGAATCGTCCCACATTTCGGTACAACTTGAACGGGACGAAGTGTGACGTGCAAAACAGACAAAACGACGTACGGGAGTCAGCTTAGTTCCATCTCCGTACGATAAAATTATCTAGCTCACGTGAACCAAATGTTCTTTCCAATGTTTGCCGATTCTTTTCAATCGAGAGAACCCCCATCTTTCAAACACTCAGGCCCCATGGTTCTGACTGCAAGACACGGTGTCTGAAAACCAATCAAGCCACCAGAAAGAAAACGAAAAATTCTTCTACCCAGCTCTTGATGAAGAGCTGGAATTAAACCAGATTTAGAGGAGGCAAATCCTCAACAAGGGGCGTGAGGCCAGATGGTGTGTCTCCGACTGACAAGGCGGCCTTCAGGTCCCAGAAAACGGGGCAGAATGAAAGATGACACCGTCTCTGTTTCAGAGAACGCACCTGTTGAAGACCTACATGCAAATCAACTGTCCACACCCGTAAGAGAACCAGTCGCACCAAGACCCGATCGTTCCGAACTCAGTGAAAGACATTTGCGGCACGAGGCATCTTGGTGGCGACTCTTAACAGCGAAGGAGACACGCGGCAAGTCGCAGCTCGACTGCGCTCTGAAAGCACGCGCTGCATCTAATGTGAAAACTGGACTCTGATCCGGCATTTCTAGGCAACAGTTTTTGAGCCCTCCCAGACCCCCCCCCCCCCCCCCACCAAATAACATCTTTTAAGGTTCTTCTGATACCTTTCGGACACATCTTGCTAACAGACGCACAACATAAATCGGGATCGAGCACAGGTGCTCCCACTTTAAAGCTATGGTTGGCTCCACCCTGAGCTGCTGAGTGTGGTTCCCAGGAAGGAGGCTTGGTGGGGCCCCTCTCACCACTTGGGTTGCATGCCGAACACTTGGTGCTGCCTTTTTTTTTTTTTTTTTTTTTTTGATCAGAGTTCAAGTCCTCTTCCCGATTCTTTCGGTCAGCAAAAACCTGTATGAGTTTTTTAAAACCGAAGCGGGATATTGCACAAAAGCCAGCGATCCCCATATTCCAAGGCCAGGCTGATGCATAACATATGGCAAAGTGTTTATACAAGCCCAGAGCTTGAGAAGGTATGTGAATAAATACAAAGGAGTCACATTCTATGTCACGAGCCAGCCATACACTTGAGAAACCATATGAAAGTGAATGATGTGATCAAGTCTTTGCTAAAAAAAGCTGGTTTTTCGGGGCGCCTGGGTGGCTCGGTCGGTTAAGCGATCGACTTCGGCTCAGGTCATGATCTCGCGGTCCGTGGGTTCGAGCCCCGCGTCGGGCTCTGTGCTGCGAGCTCAGAGCCTGGAGCCTGTTTCGGATTCTGTGTCTCCCTCTCTCTCTGACCTTCCCCCCCCCGGTTCATGCTGTCTAAAAAATAAAGAAACTTTAAAAAAAAAATTAAAAAAAAAAAAAGCTGGTTTTTCATCCAGAATCCAAGCATTGGGGTGAAAAAAAAACCCCATAAATATGATGTATGTTCTCTACAACTTACAACTTCTGCTAATCTCAAAATTCATGCAGGGACACATGGCAGTAAGAAGCCATAGGTCTATGACAAAGGTATGTCCACGCCAGCACACTGGCCTATCAGGTCATAGGAATACTAGACGGAAGCCCTTCGTGTGTCATAACCACAGACGGGCATGCGTTGTCTCTAGTTTTCCTCTCACACACATATAGGAAAAAACCATAAATAGGTGATTATCTGTGGAAGAACTTCAGTTCCACCAAAACCACTGATCTCATCGCCAAGAAAGGCTCGGGGCCCCGTGGGTTAAGCGTCCGACTCTTGGTTTCAGCCGAGGGCGTCGTCACAGCCTGATACCCTGCATTGGGCTGTGCTGGGTGTGGAGCCTGCTCAAGATTCTCTCTCTCTCCTTGCCCCCCGCACCCCAGCATGCGCTCACTTGCAGCGCGTCCTCTTTCTCTTTCTAAAAAGAAAAAAAAAAACAGAGAAAGAAAGAAAAAGAAGAAAAAGGAAAAAGAAGAAAGGCTAGACTGCGGGGGAAGATAGCAGAGTAGGAGGATCCTATGGACACAACGAGACACATCCAAGTATGCGCCTAACTCTGCAAATGACCTGGAGACTGGTGGATCTTCCAGTTAAATCGTAGAGAAGAGGCCACATCAAAAAACACAGGAAGGCGGAGACGCAGCTGGGAACCCAATCCACGGTAAGACCAGCCACCAACAGGAGAGACACCACAAGCCCACACCACCAAGAGCAGACCCCACACCTGGGGTGCCCCCGCCACTGGGGACCCACACTGGGAAGATGACTCCCCTTAACATCTGGCTTTGAAAAACAGTTGTTTTTTTTTTTTTTTTTTAAACGTGTTTAATTTATTTTTGAAAGAGAGAGAGAGAGCACGAGCAGGGGAGGAGCAGAGACAGAGAGGGGGACACAGAATCCGAAGCGGGCTCTGGGCTCCGAGCTGTCAGCACAGAGCCCGACGCGGGGGCTCGAACCCCCAAAAGCGAGATCATGGCCTGAGCCAGAGTCGGACGCTCAACTGACTGAGCCACCCAGGCACCCCCCCCCCCCGTTTTTTTTAATTATTTGTTTTTGAGAGAGAGAGAGAGAGAGGGAGGAAAACCAGTTTGGTTTAATTTTGAGAGCTTTAAAAATCAGAGGGCTTACCTCCAGCAGAACAGGAGGGCTCTAAGAAACGGAGTCCCTGCCCTTCAAGAGTCAAATAACTGCCCCCGAGACACAGCACAGAAGCGGCAGTTTGAAACGCGCGTGGGGCTTATGTGAAGGAGAGGTGTTGACTAATCCTAGAACATGCTGGAGGGGCAGGGATCTTCGGGAAGTATCTCCAGGAAGACAGTGCTAGTGCTAGTGGGCGCCATTTTCCTTCTCCTCCCCCAGCCTAGATAGCTGGAAGCCCATGGTCCCCCACGGACTCATCCCATCCGACCCACGTGCCAGAGTAACTGTCCCCTCCAAAGCAGCTCCTGCCCTGCCACAACCTCAGGGAGAGGTGGTACAACCCCACACGCCAGAAGTTTCCGCAGCCTTGCTTCTTAGCTGGCTGCCCAGGGAGCAAACCCTGATGGTTGGTGCATCTGTAACTGTGGCCTAGAGGCTAATTACAGACACCGGGGCGGACTGCCAGCCTTGTCCACCGAAGAGCTCACGGTGGCCTCAGACCTGTCGACAACGCGGGGACCAAAGCCAGGGCAGTGCACCCAGAGCCGTCGAAGGGCTCACTGCAGCTGGCTCAGCCGAAGACGATCAGGGCCCAGCTACCACAGTGTTGTCTGTGTAGCCCACAGAACGGATACCCCACGGAGCACCTGATTCTGCCGACTAGGGGGCGGGGGATGGTAGGCCACAAGAAACAACAAGGCCACTGCTTTCAAGAGACCAACACCGAAAGAAAGACCACACAGAGACGGAGGAGTATTTCCACAACAAAAGAACAAGACAAAACCGGAGTCAAAGAGCGAAACGAAACGGAGATCACCGATGTGCCTGGTCCAATTCAGAGTAACGGTCAATGGTCATCAAGATACTCACTAGACTGGGGGCGCCCGGGGGCTCAGTCGGTTAAGCGGCCGACTTCGGCTCAGGTCACGATCTCGCGGTCCGTGAGTTCGAGCCCCGCGTCGGGCTCTGTGCTGACAGCTCAGAGCCTGGAGCCTGTTTCGGATTCTGTGTCTCCCTCTCTCTGACCCTCCCCCGTTCATGCTTTGTCTCTCTCTGTCTCAAAAATAAATAAAAACGTTAAAAAAATTTTTTTTAAAAAAAGATACTCACTAGACTGGAGAAAAGGTTGGGAGATCCCAGTGACAACTTCAGCCAGGAGACGGAAATATAAAGAAGAGCCAGTCAGAGATGAAGAATTCAACAAATGCAACTAAAAACAATACACGAGAAGGACTGGACAGCAAATCAGACGATACAGAAACAACCGGGCGGCCATCTGGAAGACGGGAACGGAAAGCAACCGAGCTCAAGAGCAAAGGCCAGGCCAAGAATGCAAAACGGGAACGCGGCGAGGGAAGTCGGCAACGTCATCCAGCACAGCCACGTCTGCGTTACAGGGGTCCCAAAAAGAGGAGCGAGAAGAAGACTTGCTTCAAGAAGTAATACCTGAAAACTTTCCAAATTACCGCGGAAGGAAAAAGACCACCAGGTCCAAGGGGGAGAGAGAGCCCTCGATGAAATCAATCCCAGGAGGTCCACACCAAGACACGTAACAATGAAAATGGCAAAAAGCCATGATCGAGAAAAAACTTGCCAAGTGGTCAGAGAAAAGGGCAATTCTATCACATACAAGGGAAGGCTCCTAAGGCCCTCAAATGCTTTTTTTTCAGCGTTTTGCCGGCCAGAAAGGAGGGGCAAGATATATCCTCTGTGCTGACAGGGAAACGCCTACAACCAAGAACACTCTTCCGGGCAAGGTTATCACTCAAACTAAAAGCAGAGAGACAAAGTTTCCCCAACGAAAAGATGAAGAGTTCATCATCACTAAATGAGCCTTGTAAGAAATATTAAAGGAGAGTCTTTAAGGGAAAAACCCCAAGTAGACAATTATGCAAGGAAAAAAACTGCACACGTCAAAGCAAACATAAAGGTAGGCGATTAATCACTTATAAAGCCGACAGGGAGCATAAAACACACAAGTAGCAAAATCAAGAAGCCCTACAAAACGTAGTCAAGGAATACACACAACAAAAGATGTAAAACGTGACATCAGACTGGTAAAAGTCAGAGGGGGGAGGAAAAACGCAGTGCTTTTCGGGGCAACTGGGTGGCTCAGTCGGTTAAGCATCTGACTTCGGCTCAGGTCATGATGTCGTTGTTAGGGGTGTGAGCCCCACGTCGGGCTCTGTGCTGACAGCTCAGAGCCTGGAGCCCGCTTCAGATTCTCTGTCTCCCTCTCTCTGTGTCCCTCCCCTGCTCCCGCGCTCTCTCTCTCACAAACAAACATTAAAAACATTAAACGTAAAGGAACTGAATGCTCCAATCAAAACAGTGAATGGTTAAAAAAAACCAGACCCACGTATAGGCTAGAAGAGATTCACTGCATACCTAAGGACACATGCAGACTGAAAGTTCAAGGTTGGAAAAACATAGCATACAAATGGGAGTGAAAAAAAAAAGGGGGTAGCAGTACTTAATATCAGGTAAAAAAGGAGGGCATTATGTAACAACAGAAATATCAATCCATGTGCAGAACAGAGGAGCACCTAAATACATAAAGCGACTTTTAACAGATCTAAAAGGACAGAGGGAGAAAGTGACAGTGATAAAGTAGTAATGGGGGACCTTCGCACCCCGCTTGCATCAATGGATAGATCATCCCAGTATAACAACAAGGCAACGGTGGCTTTGAACGACAGATTAAACCAGATGGAGCTAACAGATATATAGAAATATTCCGTCCGAAAGCAATAGAATGCACGTTCTTTTCAAGTGCACGTAGAACATTCTCCAGGAGAGATCACATGTTAGGACACAAAACAAGTCTCAATATATTTAAGACTGCCATCACACCAAGCATCTTCGGCAACCGCAACAGTATGGAACTAGAAATCGATTACAGGGGAAAAAAACCCGGAGAAAACACAAATGCACGCAGACTAAACATGCTACTCAACAACAATCAGGCCAACAATGCGATCAAAAAGGAATTCACAAAATACATGGAGACAAATGAAAACGGAAACGTAAGTGTCCAAAATATTTGGGATGTAGCACACGCTGTTTTAAGAGGAAACTTTATGGCGAGACAGGTCTACTTTAAGAAACCAGAAAAACCTCCAACAAGCTAACCTTACACCTGAAGGACCTGGAAAAAGAAGAACAATGCCCAGAGCTAGTATAAGGAAGGAAATAATGAAGATCGAGCGGAAATAAATACAGACTAAAACAATACAGAAGAGCAATGAAACCAAGAGAGGTAGTTCTTTTGATAAATGAATGATTGATAAACCTTTAGCCAGGCTCATCAAGAAAGAGAGAGAGAGGACTGAAATAAACGAAATGAAGGTGGAGAGGGGCGCCTGGGTGGCTCAGTTGTTTGGGTGTCTGACTCCTGATTCTGGCTCAGGTCATGATCTCATGGTTTATGAGGACGAGCCCCAAGTCAGACTCTGTACTGACAATGCAAAGCCTGCTTGGGATTCTCCCTGCATCTCTCTGCCACTCCCCTGCTCACACACACTCTCTCTCTCTCAAAAGAAAGTAAGTAGGGGCACCTGGGTGGCTCATTGGGTTAACCGTCCTATGTTGGCTTAGGTCAAGATCTCACAGCTTGTGGGTTCTCCCTCTCTCTCTGCGCCTCCCTGACTCAAGCTCTTTCTCTCTCTTGTCTCTCAAAAATAAATAAACGTTAAAAAAAAAGAAACACTAAAAAAATAAAAAAAGATAGGCTTTGAAAAAAACGAAATAAATGTGGAGAAATAAATAACAATGGCTACCAAGAAATACAAAGAATTGTAAGAGGATGTTACGAAAAATTATATGCAAACAGATTGGACAGCCTAGAAGAAGTGGATAAATTCCTAGGAATGTACAATCCTTCAAAAGTGAATCAGGGAGCAATAGAAAATTTCAACAGACCAATTGCTAGTAATGAAATTGAACGGGAATAAAAAAACTCCCAACAAACAGAAGTTTAGGATCACATGGTTTCAAAGGTAAACTCTAGCCAACATGTAAAAAAGAATACCTATTCTCCTCAAACTCCTCCAAAAAATTTAAGAGGAAGGAAAATAGCTAAATTCGTTGTGTAAGGTCAGCATTACTCTAATACCAAAACCAAAGACATTACAAAGAGGAAAACTACAGACCAATATGTCTGATAAACACAGATGCAAGAATCCTCCTTGAAATAGTAGCAAACTGAATTCAGCAATACATTCAATCACCATTCACCAAGATCAAGCAGGATTCATTCCAGAGATACTAAGGTGGTTCAAAATTGATACATCAACGAATGTGACGCATCGCGTTAGCAAGAGGAAAGATGAAAACCATCTAATCGTCTCAACAGATGCAGCAAAACCACTTGACAAAATCCAACATGTATTTATGACACAAACTCTGAGCAAAATGAGTTTAGAGGGACCGCGCCTTAATGTAATCTAGTCCATACTGGAACTGTTATTTTTAATGAGCATTTAAGAGTTTCATTCTAATTAGTATGAAGAAGTGTACGGAAAAATGAAGAGGTGATGTGGGATGGGACTGTCCTCGTTTAGGAATCTGTGAGACACCAT
The DNA here is from genome assembly GCF_018350175.1 of Felis catus. Lineage (NCBI taxonomy): Eukaryota > Metazoa > Chordata > Mammalia > Carnivora > Felidae > Felis > Felis catus. The sequence continues at coordinate 26,394,838 of NC_058386.1, read as the reverse complement.
TACAGGACCTACCCAGACGATCAAGCAAATGGTACCTTTCCTACCTTACCAAATCTCGTCCATTTTGTTTTTAATGCGAGAGGGTAGTTCTCTCGGGCCCAGAAAGTTACAATTTCTGACGATCTATCCCAGAACATTTCATCTCAGAAGTAAGTCAATATGCTAGTTTCCAAGAGCAAATACGGATTACCCTTAGGATTAACGTTTAGGTACAAAGAACCGAAGCTTACCCGCTGAACAGCTGTGATGAATCAAGCATCGCATCCATGCCTCTGTTTGTGTTTACTCTCTAAAATAACCATAGTCCTCGACTTATAAGCACACAAACTGCATATATCGATTTTATGCCACACAATTTCTCCCAACGGTGTTGTGTCTTTGTTAGAGGATCTTCTCCAAACTGCTTTGGTTCATTCAAGCTCAGTCACCTCATCTGTGAAATAGGGATAGTACCAGCACTCCATTTCCTTGGGTTGTTGCAAAGAGGAAATGAATTACTGTATTTGAGGCCCACAGAATAGTTCCTAGTATAATCTAAATCCTCAAAAGCTGTTGGCTATTATCATTATGTCATTTTAAATTTAAAAACGCTATTCTTATTATGAAATCTATGAAGCAAACTTTCAGAACCGAAGGGAGAAATCGTTCAGCAAATAGTTGGAGACTTCAGTCCAACATCGTACGTTATGGATAAAACATCCAGACAGAAACTCAATAAAGAAATCGAGAAAAGGAACAACATTATCAACTATCTACCCTCGACAGACACAAAGAACACTCCATCCAACAACCCTGGAAAATACAGTCTTCACAGGTGCACATGGAACCTTCTCCAGGATGGATCATATGTGAGGCCACACAACAAGTCTCAATAAATTTTAAAAGACTGAAACCGGGGCGCCTGGGTGGCACAGTCGGTTAAGCATCCGACTTCAGCTCAGGTCACGATCTCACGGTCCGTGAGTTCGAGCCCCGCGTCGGGCTCTGGGCTGATGGCTCAGAGCCTGGAGCCTGCTTCCGATTCTGTGTCTCCCTCTCTCTCTGCTCCTCCCCCGTTCATGCTCTGTCTCTCTCTGTCTCAAAAATAAGTAAACGTTAAAAAAAAAAATTTAAAAGACTGAAACCACAGAAAGTATCTTCTCCAACCATGATGGAGTAAAATTAGTCATTACGTTAAAAAAAAAAAAAAAAGGAAAACTGGAAAATTCACAAGTATGTGGAAATGCACACTCTTCAACAACCAGCGCATCAAAGAAGAAATCACAACGGAAAAGAGGAAATCCTTAGAGATGAATTGAAGAGAAAATACAACTACCAAAGCTTTTTTTTTTTTTAACAATTAAGATTTGGGGGTTTTGGGTTAAGCAGCCAAAGCTGATACAGTGACTTGGTAGTTGTATTTTCTTTTTGATTCATCTTTAAGGATTTGGAGGAAGTTAGAGCCATCAGTACCTGTCTTAGGAAAAAAAAACCTTGCCAAGATCTCAAGTCAGTAAGCTAAATTTCCACTTTCAGGAATATAAGAAGAACAAACTAGATGAAAAGCTTGCAGAAGAAAGTAAGTAATACAGACCGAAGGAGAGATAAACCAAGCAGAGAATACAAAAATACGCGAAACGAGACCAAAATTTGGCGCTCTGAAAAGAAAAATAAACTTCAGAAACCTTTAGGTGTAGCAACAAAGGAAAGGAAAGAAATCAAAGTACGTAAACGAAGACATTAAAGAGACACAAACTAATGCAAAGACATTCCATGCTCACGGACTGGAAGAATTACCATCATTAACGTGTCCGTACTACCCAAAGCCACCTCCACTTTCAATTAAATCCCTATCCACGTGCCGACATTTGCAACAGAACTAGAAGAAATAATGCCACAATCGGTATGGGACCAATAAAGACCCCGAAGAGCTAAAGCAAACTTAAGACAGAACAAAGCTGGGAGCATCACAATCCCAGATTTCACGATATACTACAAAGCTGTAGTCATCAAAACAGTATGATATGGGCACAAAAAAGAGACACGGAGATCAAAGGAACAGAATAAAAAGGCCAGAAATAACCCCATGCTTATATGATCAATTATTCTACAACAACAGAGGCCCAGTTAAAACGGGGCACCTGGGTGGCTCAGTCCATGAAGCATCTGAGTCTTCCGCTCAGGTCACGATCTCACGGTTCGTGAGTTCAAACCCTGCGTCTGGCTCTGCCCTGTCAGTAGAGCCTGCTTGGGGCTCTCTCTCTCTGGCTCTCAGAAAACAAAGAAAAAGAAAAAGACAAAGAAAACTTAAAGTTGCATGCTCTCCCAACTTAGCCAGCCAGGCGCCCCTTGAATAAACCTTTCTACAAAGAAAAGAGACAAATGGCCAAGAAGCACATGAAAAGATGTCCGACGTTACTGATTATTAGGGAAATGCAAACTAAAATCACAGCGAAGATACAACCCTCAAACCTACTAGGATGGCTATTTACGAAAAACAAAAAAAAACCAGAAAATACCAGGTGCTGCTGAGAATAAGGAGAAATTGGAGCACTTGTGTTTGCCAGCAAATGTCCACCGGTGCAGCTGCGCTGGGAAACCGTCTGGTGGGTCTTCGGAAAGCAAAACATGGAGGCACCTGGGGGGCTCAGCTGGCTGAGCAGCCGACTCTTGATTTTGGCTCAGGTCATGAGCCTCTGACGGTGAGGTCGAGCCCTGCGCATCGGGCTCTGCACTGAGCGTGCAGCCTGCCTAAGGTTCTCTTTCTCCCTCTGCCCCTTTCCCCTACTTGTTCTCTCTCTGAAAGAAAAAGGAAAACACATAAAATACACTATGACCCACCAAATGCAGTCCTGGGCACGCACTCCAAAGGAATTCAAGAGACACTCAAACAGTTACTTGCACACCAATGATCCGTGCGGCATTATTCACAACGGCCAAAAACACGGAAACACCAGCAGAGGAATGTGGTATATCCATTCAACAGATACTTCGCCCATTGTTTAAAAAAATTTTTTTAGGGTTTTCATTGTTTATTTACAAAATTTTTTTAAACGTTTCTTTGTTTTTGAGAGACAGAGCGTGAAGGAGGAGAGGGAGACATGGAATCCGAAGCAGGCTCCAGGCCCTGAGCTGTCAGCACAGAGCCCGACGTGGGGCTCAAATTCACTAACCGTGAGATTGTGACCTGAGCCAAGGTCAGACGCTGAAGTGACTGAGCCACCCAGGCACCAACTCACCCGTTTTGTTTTTTTTTTTTTTTAAAGGAATGAAGTTCTGATACATTCTACAACATTGATGAACCTGGAAAACGTTATGCTAACTGAAATAAGCCAAACAAAACGGCAAATATCGTATCGTTCCACTTACATCAAATATCTAGCGTAGGCCAAATTAATCAAGACACAAAGTAGACTTCATGCTACCGGGGGAATGCTCAAGGATTACAGAGTCTCCATTAAAAGTGAGGAGAATTTTTGTTAACAGTGATGATGGCTGCACAGCACTGTCAATATTATTAATGTCCCTTAATGGTACACTTTAACATGGTTAACAAGAGGCACCTGGCTAGCTCAGTCAGAGGAGCATGATCACAGGGTTGTGAGTTCGAGTCCCACATCGGGTGTAGAGATTACTTAAAAATAAAAGCTTGGGGCGCCTGGGTGGCGCAGTCGGTTAAGCGTCCGACTTCAGCCAGGTCACGATCTCGCGGTCCGGGAGTTCGAGCCCCGCATCAGGCTCTGGGCTGACAGCTCAGAGCCTGGAGCCTGTTTCCGATTCTGTGTCTCCCTCTCTCTCTGCCCCTCCCCCGTTCATGCTCTGTCTCTCTCTGTCCCAAAAGTAAATAAACGTTGAAAAAAAATAAAAGCTTAAAAAATGGCTAACAAGGTCAATTTTGTTACTTTTATCACGATAAAAGATGAAAAAATAATTGAAAATGCAAATAATCAGGTCCCACTGTCAAGAAGGCTGACTGAGTAGATCTCAAGAAGGACCCAGAATGTTCATTTTAGGAAGCCACTCTTCCCCAAGCGATTCTGATCCAGGGAGCACAAAGATCTCACTGGGAAACACGCTACTATTTCCTCTGTCGTAAATAGCAGCTGAGTCCCTTCGTCCATGGGACTCGTACCTTTGCCTCTTCTACTGAAACTTCTTATTTCAATGTTAAAAAGAAGGAAAACATCTTTTTTTAATATTGATTTATTTTTTGGAGGCAGAGACACGGAGCGTGAGCAGGGGATGGGGAGAGGAGCAACAGAGGGAGACACAGGATCAGAAGTGGGCTCCCAGCTCTGAGCTGTCAGCAGAGAGCCTGATGTGGGGCTTGAACTCATGAACAACGAGATCATGACCTGAGCCGAAGTCGGACCCTGAACCGACTGAGCCACCCAGGTGCCCCCATACCTTATTTTTATCAGGGATGATAATTTCTTAACATTCTACCAAGTTCTATTTGTTTAGAAGAGTAGAGAGTAACCAATAATGGTCTTTCGATGCCCCTTTCCACTTCCCAGAGATCACCACTGTTACAATATATGGTGTGCCCTCCAGAGAAGAAAAGGAAAGTCCTCTGCTGCAGGCCTTCTCAGAGTATTGAATATGCTAATTTGCACCAGGATTCTCCAAAAGATGGGGACGTGGGGATCTCTAAAGACTTCTGGATCATGAGTCCTATTTCTTCCTGATTGATATGCACAGAATCAGTGTTCCATGAATTACTCTTTGGGACAGGCTAAACCAAGTATCGTATACACATATGGTATTTCCAAGGGTATATGCGTTACTTCTGTCCCAGATATTGCCAGATAGCACTCGCCATTTTTTCAGTCCCTTCTCTATGCCTTCTTCTCTTATAAGAACTTGAATTTTTATTCAACAGATAGCCTTCCATTAAGGCACTGGATGCAATTCCCCTTTAGCAAATTCATGTGGCATTTGGATGGCTGAGGAGAGAGAAATCTTGCAGCAGGGTGGCTCAGAGTTTCCAGCACATGTGAGTTCTTGCAGTGGCCAGATGCCACGCATCACTGTTTACACACCAGCTGTGCGGGGAGCAGGCTAGGAAATCTAGATGCTTATGTGGCATCTCCTGGACTTTCACTTCTGGCGCGCAGTTGATCTAGAAGATGATGCAGACTCTCTGGACTTCCACACTTCCAGCTCCCCCAATGCCCGTGTGAGCATCTAACTGCCTCTATGAAATAACTTTCGGTTGGTGTCACTCCAGTGGTTGCCGTTTCCAACTGCAATGCTACAATTTCTGAAATACTCATTTCAGAGCGTTTAAACTTTTATTATCTAGCATTTCTTTCTTTCCTGGCAAATTCAAGTTATCTCTAGCAATAACTATTTCAGGTGATACATTTCAAAATGCTAAGGAAAGCAATATATATATATATATATTTATATATATATGTATATATTTATATATGTATATATGTATATATTGCTTATATATATTGCTCATATATACGTATATATACATATATATGTATATATATACATACATATACAAATATATACATATACATATATATACATACATATACATATATACATGTATACATGTATATATACATATATACATATATATACATGTATACATGTATATATATACATGTATATATACATATATATACATGTATATATGTGTGTATATATATACATGTATATATATATGTATATATATATATGAATGAGCAGGCTTTGATACAGTCCAAAATAAGTCAATACCATGATTTCTTTTCATCACAAGAGACTTCCTCTGTCCTATGAAAGTATTTTTTTTCCCCCGTGATCCAGACTATGTCCCAAACCCCAGCCAGAGGAGTTGGCATACCACCATCCATAAAATGCTGACATCAGCTCCGTGAAAATCCCCAATGTAAAAGATGTGTCTTTAAAATATGGTTGGAGGGGCGCCTGGGTGGCTCAGTCGGTTGAGCATCTGACTTCGGCTCAGGTCATGATCCTACAGTTTGTGGGTTTAAGCCGCGCATCGGGCTCTGTGCTAATAGCTTGCTCAGAGCCTGCAGCCTGCTTCAGATTCTGTGTCTCCCTCTCTCTCTGCCCCTCCCCGGCTCATGCTCTGTCTCTCAAAAATAAATAAATGGTAAAAAAAAAAAAAAAAAATAGCAGTGAATGAAAACCAAGTTCACTGCATCCTTACCATATAAAAAAAATAATAAAATATGGTTGGAATTACCTTGAACTCTCTTGGTTACGTAAAAAGGTAAAGCAAATGATGGGTTCTAAATTGGGGACATTTTATTCTGCCAATTATTAGGGTTTTTCTTCCTCCCCTTGCAAAATAAATGCACAGGTCATACCAACACGTTTAAAGGTTCAAGTTATGGAAAACCATGTATTTAAAAATGGAAACATGCTTCCCTAGGACCTTGATGGTTGTCAGTTTCTCTTTAACTTTTCTGGTCCCTATCAATAAGGTCTCAGCATCCATAAAAGGCAAATTTAAGATGTCTACAGAACAGATTATAAACTAAGATACTGGAAATCTTACCTCTTTTCACCCATCTTGTGGATAGGTTGCTTTGCCAAAATATATATACCTCAATTAAGCCGATATCAAGTAGTGAATATAATGATTATTTATACTGAAATATTAATCTATAGTGTAATGCCCGAAGTTCCGAAACCTCCCACAGAAGTCCACCAGAGTCCTAAGTCAAAGCCAAGCGGCAAGGGTCGTTTATTGCAGTTTCGAACCTGGTCCTCTGCGCACTCGTCGCCGATGACGCAAGAGGCCACGATCAGGGTTGGTACAGCGTTTTTATAGACAGAGACAAATAGCACAGGGGAGGTTTCAAATTATGAGGGGCCTGATTAGTTGATTTTAAAGTAAGGACATTTGTTGTTCTCTGATTGGGCATCCTTTGTCTGTCCTTTGGCGGGAAGGCTTTGTCCGTTACTTGTGGCGGGAGGAAAAAAGGGGGAAGGGGGAAGGGGGTAGGGTAGGTGAGGAATGTGCTAAGCAAGCAGGTTTACAGAAGCGAGAAATGCCGGTTCGTTTATGTACAATCACTCATTCCATTACATATCAGACTACATTTAGGAAGGTTTACAACCCATTCTACTACACAGCGGGTTACATTCAGGAAAGGCCTCACAATGCTCGTAGCAAACAGCAAGCAAAACAGACTTCTCAGCAATTGTATTTCTTATCAAAGATCCATAATAAGCAGAAAAGAGAACCTAGCTTTAAACTAAGGCAGGGCTGTCATTTGGATTGTTCCTTTCAATAGGAGTGTCATTAGGTTTTAAACTGTCACATCAGGGGCGCCTGGGTGGCGCAGTCGGTTGAGCATCCGACTTCGGCTCAGGTCGTGATCTCGTGGTCCGTGAGTTCGAGCCCTGCGTCAGGCTCTGGGCTGATGGCTCAGAGCCTGGAGCCTGTTTCCGATTCTGTGTCTCCCTCTCTCTCTGCCCCTCCCCCGTTCATGCTCTGTCTCTCTCTGTCCCCCAAAAAATAAATAAACGTTGAAAAAAAATTAAAAAAAAAATAAAAAAAAAATAAACTGTCACATCATCTTAGAAGAGCACAGTTTATTCTACAGAATTGAATGTCTTATGACAAGACTTAAGGATTATCATGTTAATTATAGGCAACCGGATATAGAAGACATTCAACTAAAATTCTGAGGACAGGGGCACCTGGATGGCTTAGTCTGTTAAGCCTCCAACTCTTGACTTCAGCTCAGGTCATGATCTTGTGATTCCTGAGTTCGAGCCCTGCATCGGGCTCTGTGCTGGCAGTGCAGAGCCTGGTTGGGATCTGTCTCCCTCTCCCTCTGTCCCTCCCTGCTTGTTCTCTCTCTCAAAACGAAACAAAACAAAGAAAAGCTTAAAAAGAAAAAAAAAAAGGAAACAGAATGCTCTGTAATGCTGACTTTCAAAACTCTTAATTAGACCCAAGTGAATTTCATGTTAATACGGGGAATCATAAAAATTTCCATGCCAATTTAAAAAAAAATTTTAACTTATTTTGAGAGAGAAAGACACAGTGCAATCGGGGGCGGGGCAGAGAGAAAGAAAAAGAGAGAAAGAGAGAAAGAAAGAGAGAAAGAGAGAGAGAAAGAGAGAGAGAGAGAGAGAGAGAGAGAGAGAGAGAGAATCCCAAGCAGGCCCCACATAGCGCAGAGCTGGACGCGGGGCTCGAACTCGCCCAACTGCGAGATCATGAGCTGAGCTGAAACCAAGAGTCGGACGCTTAACTGACTGAGCCACCCAGGCGCCCCTCCACTCCAATTTCTAAAGTTAATAACAGATATTTCCTACTAAACGACATGCTAAAATTATTTCATTACTCCTTTGTCAGTTCTAACGGTTTTTTTCAACTAAGGTGCTTAATCCCACCAGTAAAAAGAAAGAAAAATTATGTACCACTACAAGAGCAATCTTACTACTATACGTAAATGTATCAAAGTAAATATAAGTAAATGTATCAGAGACCAGAGCCTGCTTTGAACTCTGCGTTTGTCTTTCTCTCTGCCCTTTCCCTGTTCATGCTCTCTCAAAAGTAAGTAAACATGAAACATATTTTAAAAATGAATTAAAGATGTGAACATAAGACCTTTAACCATAAAACTCCTAGAGGCAAAGAGGAGATAAGCTCCTGGACGTCGGTCTCGGTGATGATTTTTTGGATCTGACACCAAAAGCAAAGTGGGACCCGCCTCAGACAAAAAAGGGAGCCATCAACAAAATGAAAAGGCAACCTACTGAGCGGGAGAAAATATTCGCCAATCATGTATTTGGTGAGGGGTCAATAACCAAAATATATGAAGAACTCCTTCAAGTCAACGGAAAGTCAATAATCCAAGTTAAAAACGGGCACACGTGAAGAGACATTTTCCCACAGAAAACATGCAGATGGCCAGCAATCCACGAAAAGACGCTCGCTGCCCCTCGTCATCAGGGCAATGTCAATACAAACCGCAACTGAGAACTTACCGTACACCTGTCCGGACGGCTAGAATCAAAAGGACAAGAAATAACAAGGGTTTGTGAGGGTGTGGAGAAAAGGGAACCCTCGCGTGCTGTTGGCAGCAACGTAAGTGGGTATAACCACCGCGGAAAACAGTATGAAGCTTCGTCCAAGACTTAAAAAACAGAACTGCCATATACGACCCGGCAACTCCCCTTCCGGGCATTTACGCAAAGAAAATGGAAACATTAACTGTAAGATAGCTCTGTCCCTCCATGTTCGTTGCAGCATTATTTACAAGAGCCAAGACAGGAGAATAATCTTGGCGCTCACCGACAGACGGGTGAAGAAAATGTGATGTATATGTACAATGAAATATTACTCAGCCATAAAAAAGAAGGAAGTCTTCCCATTTGCAACAGCACGTGTGAACCTTGGAAGCATTACGCGGAGCGCAATTAAGTCAGAGAAAGACAAATACCGTGTGATCTCACACGTGGAATTACGAAAGGAAAAAAAAAAGGCTCACATACAGACGACAGATTGGTGGCTGGCACAGGGTCGGGGAGGCAAACGGGTAAGGGCAGTGAAAAGGCACAAACTTCCACTTTAAAGTAATTCATGGAGATGTCAAGTACACAAAGGCAACTATACTTAATACTGTATTGCGTATTTGAAAATTGCCAAGAGAGCAGATCTTCGTAATTCTCAAGAAAAAAAAAAAATCTGTTATTATGCGTGGTGAGCTGAACTTATGGTGATCACCGCAAAACGTATATAAATATTGAATCATTAATTGTACCTACCCTGATAAAAAATCTTTTTGAGAGTGGGGCGGGGCGCAAGTGAGCAAGGGGCGGAGACAGAGGGAGAAGCGGGACTCACTCAAGGCAGGTCTTGAGCTCACCGGAGGTGGGACTCAAGTCACCCGATGTGGGACTCGAACTCACAAACCGTGAGATCATGACCCAAGCTTAAGTGAGATGTTTAAACGACTGAGCCACGCGAGCGCCCCCTGCTAAAAATGCTTACAGACTATGCCTTACTTCCCCACTTGGCAATTCATTCTTTCACACGCTCCATCCCGGGGAAGTGAAATCCGAATGAAGCCATTGTCCTCACTTAAAACGTATCTCGATTTTTAGGGCCTTTGAATTGTTTCACCCCCCCCCCCAAAGTTTCTAATTCTAAACCTTGGCTGAAGTCCATGGTTTAAAAACCAGGCAAAAAAACCAAAAAAAAAAAAACCAAAAACAAAACAAAACAAAAAATAAGTAAATAAATAAGTAAGTAAGTAAATAAATAAAAGGGGCGCCTGGGTGGCGCAGTCGGTTAAGCGTCCGACTTCAGCCAGGTCACGATCTCGCGGTCCGTGGGTTCGAGCCCCGCGTCGGGCTCTGGGCTAATGGCTCGGAGCCTGGAGCCTGTTTCCGATGCTGTGTCTCCCTCTCTCTCTGCCCCTCCCCCGTTCATGCTCTGTCTCTCTCTGTCCCAAAAATTAAAAAAAAAAAAAAAAAAAAAAAAAACCAGGCAAAAAAGGATTATAATTGTTTACAGGAGGGGGACTGGCAGATGACTTCACAAATGTGTGAAGTTAGGACTATCCAATGGACTGCTTTTTCAGGTTTCTGAGTTCGATCTAACTCTCACACATGAGTATTTTGACAAAACCATCTACTGATGTCATTTCTGCTCTCTAGGTCTCCTCTGAGGGAGCCCCATGTCTCATCTCCAGCAGTGGAATAGAACTGGCTCATCTAGCCTCTATGAACTTGACGAGATTAAGTTTTGCCCCATCTACTTTGCACAGATGACCTTTGTCCTTGGTGGGGTCTTTAAGGATGTCTGTCTGGAGCATGATAGCTAATGATTATGTCTCCTAAGATTGCTGGACTTCGGGAATTTCAAGTGATGAATGGATTGTTTTATTCCTTTTATTATTTTTTTATTATTAAAAAATTTTTTTTAATGTTTAGTCATTTTTGAAAGACAGAGGGAGACAGAGCACAAGCAGGGGTGGGGCCGAGAGAGAGGGGGACACAGAATCCGAAGCAGGCTCCAGGCCCTGAGCTGTCAGCACAGAGCCCGAAGTGGGGCTCGAACCCACGAACCGTGAGATCGTGACCTGAGCCGAAGTCGGACGCTCAACCGACTGAGCCACCCAGGCACCCTTATTAGCTTTTTAAACGAATGTAGACAACTCTGATTTATTCCCCAGTCATAGAAGTCACAGCGCTGTTCTACAGGAACACCCTAGTGTGCGTGAACCAGAATTTATGAATAGTGGGGCCCAGAAGCCAGCATTTTAACAAAACTCCAAGGATAGTTCTACTTTCCAGCCAAGGATGACAAATGACTAGACTAGGCTAGCCTATTTACTTTATGAAGTCTGAGCACCAGCATTTTGTCCTCCTGATACATCGCGTAACTCCAATACCTGAGATCTAGTGAAATACCAGAGATCCTGTGTGCACGAAGCAACAGTCTCGATAATTTGACTTTGCCGCTTCTGTGCGAGTGAGGCTTACTCCTTGCGAGACTTTTAAGTGTATCTTCTTTGGAAATAAGTCATCGACTTGGTTGAATCACAGGCTCATCAGAACATATTTGGCCCAAAGTACCTTTAAACCATTAAGTCTCTTTTTCAACTCTGACAAATTCTATGCTGTTTTTGGCACAAGAAAGGGTCAAATTCAGAGCACTCCTTCTTTCTCCCTTTTGTCTCATGTACACACACACACAGTTTTTAATTTTACCTTCAGAATCCTGGCTTGGTTTTTGATCATCAGTTATTGAGACTGCTATAAACACGTTACGCTGAAGCAATGAACAAGCTCTCCAGGGGCGAACGTTCTAGATTTTCTCTCCCTTACATGAAAACGTAACGGAGCATTTGGGCTACCTTGGGGCTAGGCCTTCAAGCTTCTCCTGGTTAGGTAGATTTAAGCAACATCTCTCTACTGTCTGATTTCAGGCCCTGATTTATATACTGCAGAGGCAACAACTCAGGACTAAAGAAAAACTCAACCAGGGTCCCCAGAAGTGTTTTATAGACACATATACCTGTGCACAGTGCCCGGCAACCAAGAGATGCTTAATAAAGACTCGGGTCAAAGATTGTCAAGGATATTTGGGTTAATGAGTGTAGCCGGCTTCAGGGAGTGGGGGTAGGGAACGGACAATAACCATATTTTATGAAGGAACATCAAGACCACGGAGAGACTGTACCACAAGGGACACAGAAGCTTGGGATCACCAAGCTGGTTGCAGATAAGGGCTGAAAGGAAGCGATGGCTTTGACCCTCGGGCTGAAAGGCAGGCCCAGGGCAGCCCTGGACTAAGCCACCAAGGAGGTATGCTGTCCCCTGACAACGAAGGGGGCACGCGTGAACTAAACTAACAGCAATGTTTTCAGGTGCGGGCACCCTCGTACGGGGTCACCCTCCTACTGAGAAAAACACAGACACAGAGAGTGTCCTGTGCCTTTTTTTTCCAGAACCTCAACGGTGGGAGCAATGTTTAAGTTACCTGGCAGAACTGTGGATCCTCGGGAGGGGTCTTGACGATTTCCACAAACATGTGGTCGGCTAGCGCCCTGTAACGGTCCCACCGGATTCATTTTCTATCTCTTCCATGGTTATAGAAACCCCCGAGTTCAAGTTTATGGCAAAAAAAAAAAAAAAAAAAAAGTGGATGGTTTCTGTTTGTGGTAGGTACCAGGGGTTTTATCGTCTAAAAGAGATTTTTTTTTTCCTCCGCACCATTCCCACCCACTTCAGAATTTCTACCATATTACCATATCAGGGATTTTACTAGTGTGCTGTAACGCAAAGCTGAATAAAAGGTTTTGAGGTCAGTCTTGATTTGAAAACAAACGTGCACAGGTAAATAAACACAAGATTAAGCGCGACAACCCTCGAGAAAGACCAGTAGGCGCAATTCGGACACTATCTACCCAAAGACAGCAGAGGGTCCCACAGATCAAGAGCTCAGTCCCGAAACGATGCCCTACCCCTTCAGACACCTGTCCCAAGTCCAACTCTTCACGCACCCTTCTGCCCGACTGACCGGCCGGCCGTCGGAGGATCCCACGACCTGCTTCGGAGCTTCAATTAGCTCCCAGAACTCAGACATCTTCCTTCCCACACGAGCAGTGTGTTAAGTAAGGACAGGACTCGGCACCAGCCGGATGGAGGAGACGCTCCGGCCAGCACACGACTTTCCCTCAAGGTCCAGCTTTTCCCCAGTTCAAAACCTCTCTGAACCCCACCTTTCGGGTCTTTACGGCGGCTTCTTTACATAGGCAGGAATGATTCACTCATTGGCCACTGAACTTCAATCTCCAGCCTTTCTCCTCTCCCCAGAGATCAGGGGGTCAGATTGAAAGATTCAACTCTCCCATCGCCTGGTTGCTTCCCCCTGGGGATCAGCCCCCTTCTTTAGGGGCTTTCCCCCAAATCACTTCATTAGCATAACAAAGTGCTCTTATCACAGGAAAGTCCAATGCTTTTAGGAGCTCTGTACCCAGAAAGGGACAAAGACCAAATACGTAGTTCTCATGCTAAATCAAAATATCACAACTAGTAAGAAAATATTTTAATATTTTCGGCCCGTTGGCCGATTTAGGTTAACGATGCTATGTAAAAGTACATAAATCTTCAGTGTACAATTGGAACAATTCTACATATATAGGCATTCATATCATCACCAACCACATCAAGAGACGGAACGTTTCCGGCACCTACGAGGCTCCTTTGTGACCTTTTTCTGTTCGTTCTCCCCCAAGGGTCATCATTATTTTATTATCATCGATCGATGTTTCCCATTTTGAACTTCATATGAAGAAATGATACGGATTGGGTGTGTGTTTTGTTTTGTGGAGAGGACAGTGTTTTGTTTTTTTTAATTTTTTTTTAACGTTTATTTATTTTTGAGACAGAGAGAGACAGAGCATGAATGGGGGAGGGTCAGAGAGAGAGGGAGACACAGAATCGGAAGCAGGCTCCAGGCTCCGAGCTGTCAGCACAGAGCCCGACGCAGGGCTCGAACTCATGGACCGAGATCATGACCTGAGCCGAAGTCAGCCGCTTAACCGACTGAGCCACCCAGGCGCCCCTGTTTTTGTTTTTTTGTTTCTTTATCCTTGAGAGGGAGGGACGGAGCACCAGCAGGGGAGGGGCAGGGAGAGAGGGAGACCCAGAATCCGAAGCAGGCTCCAGGCTCCCAGCTGTCAGCACAGAGCCCGACACGGGGCTCGAACTCACAGACCGCGAGATCATGACCTGAGCCGAAATTAGACACTTAACCGACCGAGCTACCCAGGCGCCCCACTGTGGGGAGGACAGTTTTAGCTAAGAATACTGTAGCCCAGAGGACATGACATGGACTAGGCGGGTGATGGGTAGTAAGGAGGGCACTTTTTACGTTGGGCACTGCGAGTTACGAATGAATGAGTTTCACTCGTGAAACCAATAGGACACTGTAGCCTCCGTAACTGGGATTTTAAAAATTCCCCCCAAAACCCTTCTCATAGCAGGTAAGGAAGACACTCTGCTTAGTTGAAAAGAGGGATTTAGTTACAACTACAGGCTCATCGGCCGAAAGCGACTTTTTAATATTTCAGGGGGATACGGATGTATCTGCAGAAATAAATGGGATACAAGCTAGAGTCATTAAGACAGTTGCTCTGATTTGTGACTAGAGACCGGAAACTTTTACGATCAGAATGCCCAGTCTGCACTGACGGGTCCCAAGGGTTTCAAGCGATTCTTGGTGACCGAAGGGAGGAAGATGGTAAAAAAGAAGGTCCCACGGGGCGCCTGGGTGGCGCAGTCGGTTGGGCGTCCGACTTCGGCCAGGTCACTATCTCGTGGTCTGTGAGTTCGAGCCCCGCCTCAGGCTCTGGGCTGATGGCTCAGAGCCTGGAGCCTGTTTCCGATTCTGTGTCTCCCTCTCTCTCTGCCCCTCCCCCGCTCATGCTCTGTCTCTCTCTGTCCCAAAAATAAATAAAAAACATTGAAAAAAAAATTAAAAAAAAAAAAAAAAAGAAAAGAAGGTCCCCGAGCTCAGCTCGTCCCACAGACACAAGGGAACAGCGACACGGAGATGGGACACCAAGGCTCTTCTTTCCAGGAAGCAGCCTTATTCGTGCTGGAACCGGCTCAGCAGGCTAAGACCCCAAAAAAGGCTGAGCCCCGGATGCAGCAGGGCGTAGCCTTTTACGCAATTTCTACCTCTTTGCCTCCCCTATACGGTGACACATGTCGTCTGAGTAGACACGGTCCAAGTCAGGGTTGTGTCGGAGTTGCGCCATCGTGTATAGGAGCTGATGGGGCCAAGTGCACGTTGCCTTCCTTTGTGCTGAGAAGGCCTCCGCCACGTTCCTTAGGGAGGGGCTCGACCACACAACTAACTCTAAAAATGACCTGAAGACGGGGGGGGGGGGGGGGGGGGGGGGGGGGGAGCTTCCACAATTAATCACAGGATGGTAGATAAACCAGCAGAGACACGGCCTAGAAGCCACAATTTATTTGTTTATGAATGTGATTTACTGTCCAACTGGCTTACCTCCGATACCAGCGCTCATCCCGACAGGTGCCCTCCTCCCTGCCCATCACCCAGCTTCCCCTCTCCCCCACCGGCCATCAACCCTCACTGTGTTGTCTGTATTTAAGAGTCTCTGGTGCTTTGCCTCCCTCCCTCTTTTTTCCCCCCTTCCCCTCCCCCATGGTCTTCTGTTAAGTTTCTCGAGATCCACATGTGAGTGAAAACGTAAGGTATCCGTCTTTCTGGGACGGACTTATTTCACTCAGCACAACACTAGAAGCAGCCCTTTAAAAAGTACTCGGGGGAAGGGTGCCTGAGGGGCTCAGTGCATTAAGCCACGGGCTCCTGGTTTCAGCTCAGGCCCTGTGCTGCCGGCGTAGAACCTACTCTGTATTCTGTCTCTCTGTACCTCCCACATGCGCTCTCTCTCCAAGTAAATAAACTTAAAAAAAAAAAAAAAAAAAAAAAAAAAAAAAAAAAAAAAAAAAACGTTTTTCACAAGTACCTGGGGTTTATGTGGAGGACACTTCATTGCCTTAGAACATGCCCAGGAGGGGCAGGGATTTCCAGGAGAAACTTCCAGGAATGAAAGTGCGGGCAGGTGCCCATGTGTTTCCCGTCCAGAACCAGTGCAAACCCTCCACCTACCTCGCGAGCACCGCGGGACCGCCCCCAGGGCCCCCTCGGAGACGCCGGCTCCGATCCACCCACACGGGCACGTGTCCCTCCAAAGCAACGCTGCCCAGCCACACCCCGCAAGCCGCCAGGGCGGGGACCGGTGTCATTCCAGAGTGACTCCCCCCCTGGGGAGAGGTGGGCATAACCACACACCCCACTGCAGCCACAGTTCCAGCAGCCCCGCCTCTCAGCCGGGCACCTGCAGGTGTCGTGCAGAGGCCGATGACAGCCACCCAGGCGACTGCCACCGACGAAAGCCTCTGGGGGAGGGCGAGTAGGGGTAGCGCCCTGCCGTCCAGGGTACAAAACGAGTCAGCAAAGCGGACTGGAGACGAATGGGGCTCAGCCATGGTCGCAGGAAGCACGCAGCCCACAGAGGAGACACCCCTAAAGGGCCCGGCAACAGAGAGCAACACACACGGGGTTAGACAAGCTGAGGACACAGAGGAGTTTTTGTTTTTGTTTTTCCAATAAAAGAACAGGACAAAATCCCAACAAAAGAAGCTAAAAGGAAATACAGAGAAGCAATATACCTGATTAAGAATTCAAGACAGGGGCGCCTGGGTGGCTTGGTCGGTTGAGCGTCCGACTTCGGCTCAGGTCACCAGCTCCCAGTTGGGGAGTTCGAGCCCCGCATCGGGCTCTGCGCGGACAGCTCGGAGCCTGGAGCCTGATTTGGACTCTGTGTCTCCTTCTCTCTCTGCCCCCTCCCCTGCTCACACTCTGTCTCTGTCTCTCTCTCAAAAATAAAGAGCTATTGGGGCGCCTGGGTGGCTCAGTCAGTTAAACGTCCGACTTCGGCTCGGGTCATGATCTCGCCGTCCGTGAGTTCGAGCCCCGCGTCGGGCTCTGTGCTGACAGCTCAGAGCCTGGAGCCTGTTTCAAATTCTGTGTCTCCCTCTCTCTGACCCTCCCCCGTTCATGCTCTGTCTCTCTCTGTCTCAAAAATAAACATTAAAAAAAATTTTTTTTTAATGAAAAAAAATAAAGAGCTACTAAACAAATTTAAAGAATTCAAAGCAATGGTCGTAAAGACACTTAATGGACTTGAGAAAAAAGTGGAGGATCTCAGGGATACCTTCAACAAAGAGAAAGAAAAAGAAAAAAAAACAATCAGAGAGGAAGAATTCAGTAACTGAAGTAAAAAAAATACTAGAGGGAACCACCAGCAGCCTCGACGATGTAGAACATCATCGGTGATCTGGACGACCAAGTAGTGGAAAGCAACTGAGTTAAACAGCAAGAAAAGCATCTCAAAATGAGAAGAGGTTAAGGGAACTCAGCAACATCATCCAGCCAAGTAACATTCGCATTTAGGGACCCCAGAGGAGAAAGGGGAGAAGGGTGGCCAACATAGGTGACGACCTATGTGAAGACCATTCATAGCTGAAAATTTCCCTCATCGGGGGAAGAAAACAGACATTCACGGCCAGGAAGCACAGAGAAGCCCTTAACAAGATTAAAACCAAACAGGTCCACAGCAAGACACGTAATAATTAAAATGGCAAAAGGTAGTGATAAAGGGAGAATTTTCAGGGCAGCAAGAGAGGGGCAACTGGGTGGCTCAGCGAGTTAAGCATCTGACTCTTGATTTCGGCTCAGATCGTGATCTCTCGGTTTGCGGGTTCGAGCCCCTCATCGGGCTCTGAGCTGACAATGTAGAGCCTGCTTGGGATTCTCGCCCCCTCTCTCTGCCCCTCCCTTGCTCTCTGTCTCAAAAATCATCAACCAAAAAAATAATAACAATAATAACCCAAAAAAATTTTTAAAAGTAAAAGCACCAAGAGGAAAACACAACAGTTACATACAAGGCTATCAGCTGATTTTTAACAGAAGAGGCATGATATATTCCAAGTGCTGAAAAGCAAATACTGCAACCAAGAATACCCAGTGAGATGATCATTCGGAATAGGAGAGACAAAGAATTTCCCGGACAAAAACTGAAGGAGTTCATCATCACTAAACCAGGCCTCCCAGAAATATTGAAGGGAATTCTTTGAGTACAAAGAAAAGGCTGTAGGGGCTCCTGGGTGGCTCAGTTAAACGTCGGACTTCAGCTACGGTCACCTTCTCGTGGTTGGCGAGTTCGAGCCCCACATCAGGCTCTGTACTGACAGTGCTGAACCTCCTTGGAGTTCTTTCTCTCTTCCTCTCTCCTCTCTCCTCTCTCTCTCTGCTGCTCATGCTCTCGCTCTCTCTCTCAAATAAATTTTAAAAAACTTGAAAGAAAGCAAGAAAAGACTGTAACTAGAAGAAAATTAGGAAAGGAAAAAATTTCACAAGTAAATGCACACATCTAAAGGGAGGAGATTAATCACAAAACCAGTGTGGAGATTAATACACAAAAGCAGAACAAATAAGTATTAGCTTAAATACATCAGTCATGAGATTCACAAAACAAAAGTATGTAATGTATGACATTACGTACATAAAATAGGGAAGAGGAGTAAATATTTAGTGCTTTTAAAATGGGTTCAGGGGCGCCTGGGTGGCACAGTCGGTTAAGCGTCCAACTTCAGCCAGGTCACGATCTCGTGGTCCGTGAGTTCGAGCCCCGCGTCGGGCTCTGTGCTGACAGCTCGGAGCCCGGAGCCTGCTTCGGATTCTGTGTCTCCCTCTCTCTCTGCTCCTCCCCTGCTCACACTCTTGTCTCGCTCTCAAAAATAAATCAAGATTAAAAAAAATTGTTTTCATATGTTTATTTTGAGAGAATGTGTGAGCAGGGGAGGGGTAGACAGAGAGAGAGAGGGAGAGATTCCCAAGTAGGCTCCGCAGTGTCAGTGCAGGGCCCAAGGTGGGTTGTGATCTGAGCCAAAATCAAGAGTTAGATGCCTAATAGACTGAGACATCCGGGCACCCCAATCAATAATTTCTTTCTATTTGAACGGACTAAGTGCTCCAAGAGAAAAACACAGGGTCACATGGATAAAAAACAAGACCCATCTATATGCTGCCTACAAGACACTCCCACGAGACCTAAACAGACATGCAGACTGAAAGGGAAAAGAGAGGACAACATTTGCCATGTAAATGAAAGCAGAAAACAAAAACAGAAGCAAAAAAAAAAAACCAAAAACCAAAACAGAACAAAAACTGGGGAAGCAATACTTGTATCAGAAAAAACAGATTTAAAAATTTTTTGAAATGTTTTCTCTATTTTTGAGAGCGAGAGAGACAAAGACAGAGCATGAGTTTATTTCACTTTTGAGAGAGAGAGAGCCAAAGTGTGAGCAGGGGAGGGGCAGAGAGAGCGGTAGACACAGAATATGAAGGAGGCTCCAGGCTCCCAGCTGTCAGCACAGAGCCCGATCCGGGGCTCGAACCCATGAACCGTGAGATCATGACCTCAGCCGAAGTCGGAAGCTTAACCGACTGAGCCACCCGGACGCCCCAGAAAAAACAGATTTTAAGACAAAGCCTATAGCAACACAAAAAGGCACTACACGATGATAAAGGGAAAATCCAACAAGAAGATATAATAATGGTCATCATTTAGGCATCCAAGATGGGAGTACCTAAATACATAAAGCAACTAGTAACTGGCTAAAGGGAGAACGTGACAGTAATACAGTAAAAGCAGAGGACTTTAATACCCCACTTACATCCATGGATAGATTATCCCAAAAGAACATCAAGGAAAACAGTGGCTTTGAGTAACACATGACACCAGATGAATCGAACAGATATATACAGATATTCCCTCCAAATACAGCTGAATACACATTCTTTTCACAAACATTTACCAGAATGGATCCCATGTTAGGCCACAACGCAGGTCTCAACAAGTTCAAGAAATATTATGCACCTCTTCCGACCACAATGATATCAAACTCAAAATCGATTCTAACAAGATATCTGGAAAGAACATCAGTACACTGGGGCGCCTGAGTGGCTCAGTCGGTCAAGCGTCTGACTTCGGCTCAGGTCATGATCTCGCGGTCCATGAGTTCGAGGCCCGCGTCGGGTTCTGGGTGGACAGCTCGGAGCCTGGAGCCTGCTTTGGATTCTGCGTCTCCCTCTCTCTCTGCCCCTCCCCCGCTCTTGCTTTGTCTGTTTCTCTCTCTCTCTCTCTCAAAAGTAAACATTAAAAAAAATTAAGAACATCAGTACATGAAGGCTAGTAACAGGCTACTCAACAACGAATGGGTCAACCAAGAAATGAAGGAACAAATCGCCCAATGCACAGAGGCAAATGAAAATGAAAACACAATGGGTCACAACCTTCTGGGTTTGTCGCAAAAACACTTCTATGAGTAGAGTTTATAATGATAGAGGTCTACCTCAAGAAAAAGGAACAATCTCAAAGAAAATACCTAAGCCTTACACCTAAAGGAGCTAGAAAAAGAAGAACGAAGCCCAAAGCCAGTAGAAGGAAGGAAATAAAGATTAGAGCAGAAATAAGTGAGATAGAGAAAGTACATACAATAGTACAGATCAATGAAACCAGGAGCTGGCTCTTTGAAAAGGTCAGCAAAATTATAAGCCTGTAAGGAGACGCATCACGAGAAAAGAATACTCAAAATGATAAATGAAAAGGTGGATAAATAGAATTATAAATAAAAGGGTAGAAATAACACCCAACCTAACAGAAGTACAAAGAATTTGAAGAGACTACTACAAAGAATGATAGGCCAATGAGCCGGACAACCTAAAATAAATAGGAAAATTCCTAGCAGCATAAAATACCTCACGAGTCAATTAGGAAGAGACAGACAAGGTGAACACATGGATTATTAGTAATGACATTGAATCAGTCATCAAAAACAACTCCCAACCAACAAAAGTCCAGGACCAGATGGCTTCCCAGGTGAATTCTACAAAACATGCAAAAAACGAAACAAAAACAAACAAACAAACAAAACATTCTTCTCCAACTATTCCAAAAAACAGAAAAGGAAGTAAAACTTCCAAATTCATCCTAGGAGATGTTACCATGATAGCAAAACCAAACAAAGACTCTAAAAAAAATAACTACAGGACGTTATCTCTGATGAACATAGACACGTAAGTCCTTAACAACTTATTAGTAAATTGAATTCAAGAATACATTTTTTTTTTAAATCACTCACCACGACTAAGCAGCACTTATTCCTAGTATGTAAGAGTGGTTCAATATTCACACATCAACATGATGTATCTCATTGACCAGAGAATAAAACCCTATGATCATCTCGACAGAAACAGCAAAACACAGTGCCTATTCCTGGTAAAAACTCTGACAGTAGGTTAGAGGGAACACTCCTCAACCGAGTAAAGGCCATGAATGTCAAACCCACAGCTAATATCATTCTTAATGGCGAAAAAGAGCGTTTTACCTAAAATCAGGAGGAAACAAGGGTGCCCACTCTCACTGGTTTTTTCAACGTAGTACAAGTCCTACCCATAGCAATCAGACAGGAATTAACAGGCATCCAAATGGGTAAGAAAGAAGTCAAACTGTCACTATGTACAAATAACCTCAAGTATATAGTAATATAGAGATCAACGTACTAATATAGAGATCAACGTAATAATAGATCAATACTAGTATATAGTATATAGAATATACTAAAATGGACAAAACCCGAGTGACTCCACGAAAAAACTAGTTCTGATATAGGACTTTAGTGAAGTCACAGGATACAAAATACCTAATATGTTGCATTTCTATACATAAATAACCAAGTATCAGAAAGAGAAAATAGGAAAACAAACCCATTTACAGGTACATTAAAAAGAGTAAAACATCTAGGAATAAACTTCACCAAGAAGGTCAAAGCCCTGTACTCTGAGAACTGTCAAAAAAAATTGATGAAAGAAATTGAAGGCAACACAAACACGTGTAGATATCCCACGCCCTTATATTCGAAGAATTACTATCAGTAAACTGTCCCTACTACTTAGGGCAATCTACACATTCAACACAATACCTAGCAAAATATCAACAGCAATTTTCACAGAACCACAACAACTAGTCCAAAAATTTGTACGGAACCACTGAAGACCCAAAGAGCCAAAGGAATCTTGAGAAAGAACAAAACAGGACCCATCACAATTCCAGATTGCATCATATTCTACAAGGCTATAGTCGTCAAAAGAATATGGGACCAGAACAAAAAGAGAAACAGAGGTTAATGGAAAAGCACACAGAACCCAGAAACGAACACATGCTTATAAGGTCAATTAACCTATGACAAAGGAGACAAGAAAATACAATGGGAAAAGAGGGTGCTTTTCAAGAGCTTTAAAAACAAATGCATACAAAAGCTACATGCAAAAGAATGAAAATGGGCCTCTTTCTTACACCATACACAAAAATAACCTCAAAATTGATTAAAGGCTAAAAATGTGAGACCTGAAACTATAGAACTCCTAGAAGAAACATGACATGAGCCATACAAACATTTTTCTAGATATGTGTCCTCAGGAAAGGTAAACCAAAGCAAAAATTAAGTATTGGGACTACATCAACATAAAAAGCTTTTGCACAGTGAAGGGAACGTTGGACAAAACAAAAAGGCAACCTACTGAATGAGAAAAGATATTTGTAAATGATACACGTGGTACGAGATTAAAATCTAAAATATATGAAGAACTTACACAACTTAACATCCAAAACCCCAATAATCTAATTACAAAGTAAGCAGAGGACCTGGCGAGCCATTTGTCCGAGGAAGACATCCAGAAGGCCAACAGGCCCATCAAAGAATGCTCAACATCACTAATCATCAGGGAAAGGCAAATCAAAACCACAGTGAGATAGCACCTCATGCTCGTCAGAATGGCTAGAATCAAAAAGACAAGAAATGACGACCATTGGTGATGACGTGCGGACAAAGCGAACCTTCGAGCACTGTTAGTGGGAATGTAAAGTGGAACTGTGGAAAACAGCACGGATGTTCCTCAAACAATTAAAATTAGCAATACCATATGACCTGGTAATTCCACTACTGGGTATTTACCCAAAGAAATGAAAACGCTCATTTGAAAAGACATATGCACCCTTATGTTCATTGCAGCATTATTTACAATGGTCAAGATACGGAAGCAACCATGTGTCCATCAACAGATGGGTGAAGAAGATGTGGTATATACATACATTGCAATACTCTCCAGTTATAAAAAACAATGAGATCTTGCCATTTGTGAGAACATGGACGGACCTAGAGGGTGCAACGCCACGTGAAATGAGCTCTAGAGAGAAAGATAATTTCTGCATGATCTCGCTCACATGTGGCGAGTATTAAAACAAACTAAGAGGGGCGCCTGGGTGGCGCAGTCGGTTGAGCATCCGACTTCAGCCAGGTCACGATCTCGCGGCCCGGGAGTTCGAGCCCCGCGTCGGGCTCTGGGCTGATGGCTCATGGCTCGGAGCCTGGAGCCTGTTTCCGATTCTGTGTCTCCCTCTCTCTCTGCCCCTCCCCCGTTCATGCTCTGTCTCTCTCTGTCCCAAAAATAAATAAAAACGTTGAAAAAAAAAAAAAAAAACCAAACTAAGAAACAACCCAAAAAACAGACCCTCGAATATAGATAAGCAACCGGTGGTTGCCAGACGGGAGACAGACATGAGTTGCACCAAATGGATGAAGGAGAATGAGAGGCAGTTTACAAACTTCTAGTTATAAAATAAGTCAATCATGGAGATGCAAAGTACAGTATAGGGAATATAGTTCCTAGGATTGTTTGGTGAGAGACGGGGTAAACACCTAGTAAGGTGAGCAATGAGTAACGTATACAATTGTTGTTTCATTATGCCGTACACTTGAAACTAGTAAAATACTGCATGTTAATTAAATTTAAAACACACACACACACACACACACACACACATCATAAAAAACAAGAGAAGCAAAGAAGAAGAAAAATTAAAAAAAAAAAAAAAAAGTGCACCTGGCTGGCTTCATCGGTAGAACATGCAACCCTTGATCTCAAGGTTGGGAGTTCAAGACCCACATTGGATGCAGAGATTACTTAAAAATAAAATCTACAGGGGCGCCTAAGTGGCTCGGTTGGTTAAGCGTCCAACTTCAGGTCACGTCATGATCTAGCAGTCTGTGAGTTCGAGCCCCGCGTCGGGCTCTGTGCTGACAGCTCGGAGCCTGGAGCCTGCTTCGGATTCTGTGTCTCCCTCTCTCTGCCCCTACCCCGCTCACGCCTCTGTCTCTTTCTCTCACAAGTAAGCAAACACTAAAAAAAAAAGTAAAAAAAAAATCTTTCTAAGAACAGTTCAATTTAAAAGACCTAAAGACCAAAAAAGTGGGAAAGAAAGGGAAAAATAGTTGTGTTCCAACAAAGTATTGATGAGGCTACAGATGTAACATTTGACAATTATGAGCCATATTAATACTGATTTCCTTGACCAAGGAATTGTCAAGAGGAGCAACTATCAACTACTTTTCAGAATGGTCAGAACATTTCTCTTTTATTTATAATATACAATAGGTACCATAGCCAAATGGTACCATAACCATAACATCATCCAAACGTTACAGAAAAGTCTAGAATAGAACACTGTCTTCTCCACCGCTGGCCCTCACCTGTGTAGCTCTCCCCAGTGACAACTTGCTACCAGTTTTGGAAGGGGCTTTAGATTTTAGAAGGACTAAAGTAAAAGAACATGAATGATCTATGAATCAGATCTACAGTTTTCGATCAACAAATTAATGACATGCCTGCTCTTGGGATGACTCCTGCTTTGTACGATACTTTTGGGGTGCCTGTCTGGCTCAGTCAGTGGACCATGGGGCTTTTGATCTCAGGGTTGTGAGTTCAAGCCCCTCGTTGGATGTGGAGATTACACAAAAATATTATCTTTAAAAACAAACAGCTTATAGCTTTAAGAGTAAAAACAATAGCTTGATAGTAGAGAAACCCATCAGACAGTGACTTAAGTGATCCAAGTTAACATCAACAGGAAAAGGTCTACCTGGCATTAGGTGGCTCCTGATAAGAAAACATCACTCACATGGTATTCTTGCCACAACCGTACAACTCAAATCATCAATAATTATCAGAGCAACCCAGTATTATGAGACTTCCTGCAAAATAATCGTCACAAAATATTAATGTTATGAAAGACAAAAGAACAAGAACCGTTCTATACAGAATAGAAATGGTAACTTGGGGCATCTGGATGGCTCAGTCAATTGAGTGTCCAACTCTTGATTTAGGCTCAGGTCATGATCTCAGGGTTGTGGGATCAAGCCCTGCGTCGGGCTCTGCTCTGAGTGTGGAGCCTGCTTGGGATTCATTCTCTCTCTCTCTCTCTCTCTCTCTCTCTCTCTCTCTCTGTCTCTGTCTCTCTCTCCCCTGCCCCGCCCCACCCCACCCCCTGTTCCTCTCCCTGCTCTCTCTCTAAAATGAAAAATAAATAATAGAATTTTAAAAAGAGACACATTGCAACTCAATGTACTGTGTAAGATCTCGAATTTGCTCCCAGACCGGGAAAGTTTGCCATAAAAACATTATGATGAAAACTGTTAACACTTGAGTATGGAACAGGAGTTATATAATAATATATCAAATCATTTCCCAGATTTTGAAAATTATACTGTCTTTTGTAAGAAGATGTCCAATTCTTATGAAATATATACTTGAAGTATTTAGTGGTAAAAAAGAGGGTATCATTCATGTATTTTCAGATTTTTTCAGAACAAAAGTGATGGACAGATGTGTGTGTATGCCTACGAGAATGATAATGCAGACGAAGAAAAGGATTTGGGACTTTGAAATCACATCCTTGTAAGAAGTGATCCTCCCCAAATCTTCCCGAATAGGAGTTCTGAGTCGTTGAACAAGCACACTTCTTTAGCTTCTCACCATCAGGACTCCATTAGAATGGTAATAAAGGGGTTAAAAAGGTACAAACCCCGGAAACACTCAATCAACAGAAGGGGGGTTATTGAGGGACAAGAGTTGACAACAGATACCGGTAGGTAGTTGAGAGCGGACGGACGACAGCAGTTGGGAGGAACCTGCAGCCTACAGTCTATGAAGGGGCAGGTGACCCGTCCACCAAGTGTAGAAGACGTCTTGGGTTCAGTCTTGAGGTCCTGGAGACGACAGGAGGGAGAAGTGCAACGGAAAACCATCACATCCCTGCCATCTCCACCCAAACGTCAGCTCAAAAAACTGCTTGTGACCACGTGTTTCATCGTCCAGCAACGAACAGCAATAAAACGGAGGATTTTTCTCTAAAAAAGGGGAACAATCCGGAGCCACTGGTAGCTTCCTGCCAACTCACACTGACAGACAGATAATAAGCCCTGTGCCCCGTCAGCCCTAGAACAGCCCCGACAATCAAGGATCACCAGGCAGTTGAATAAGCCTGCAACTCAAAACAAAGAGAAATAACTAACTCCAGCAAAAAACCAAAGATAATTCAGGGATAAAAGCAAGCTTACCGGAACAATCTCATTATTTCTCTAAGAGAAAGAGGAATGGAAACTGTATTCATGAAGCTCAAACATGATGCTGCAACATCACGGAGTAACTACCAATAGTACACCTTTGAAATTGAAAAACACCATTACGAAAATAGTAAGCATCTATATAAAAGCTGTAGTTGAAGACCTTTCCCAAAGGTGCAGCTCAACAGAAGGACAGGGAAAATAGGAGAAAAACTAAGACATCTATAGACTCAATTCAGGAGGCTCAATCTCTAAATACTGAGTTCCAGAGAGATAATGGAGACACGGAGGGAGAAACTTATCACAGAAAAGACACTAGAACATTCCTAGAGTTTTAGGAAAATACTAGGGTTGACTCCATGATATTCAAGGTACACAGCAAAAGACTTGCACCACTCACAATGAACTTCCCCAATGAGGAGACTCCTGGACACCTGGGGGGCTCAGTGGGTGGAGCATGCAACTCTTCATCTCCGGGTTCTGAGTTCCAGGCCCACATTGGGCATAGAGATCACCTTAAATACAGTAATAGGAAGACCCAAAAAGCTTTCAGGAAGAATAGACCCATGGCTTTAAAAAAAAATAACCATCGGCCTGGTTTGAGAATTCTCAACGTTAATACCTCATGGGTTTTCATCCTGAATTTTGAGTAAAGGTGAGCTCCAAATGAAAATTAATAGTGGAAGAAAAGAACAAAGACATTTCTGGTCAAAGCCACGATGCAACAGTTTACCTTTTCCATACCCTTTAAGAAATTTCTGGAGAACATGCTCTGGCAAAATGAGGGGGTAAACGAGAAGAGGAGGAGGAGGAGGAGGAGGAGGAGGAGGTGGAGGAGGAGAAATGCTAACTAGGAATTAGACGGTTCATCGTAACAGAGCAATCAAAGAAGGCCCTGGAAGAAAGGTACGTTGAGGCAACCAGTTCAGATTCCAACAGTCTCAACTGTGAACACCAGGCTCCAGGAGCGAAGTGTTCTCGTTTCTTAGAAACTCCAGGAGGTAACGCATTAATATCCAATGTGGTTTTACAGTTAATAAAGCCATAGCAATGTGAACACTACTGATGCTTAGCTGGGAGAATCAACCCAGAGACAAAGTCAGAAGGAGTGCACGGTGGGTAGAGGAAAGGGTGTAAATGTTCTCAATCTGGTCAGCGTGCAAGTGTATGAACATGAGCAGGGAGGTGGAGTAGTGACCAACAGAAAGTGGACATTAGCACTGATGTCCCAATCCTATCAAGTGGAGAGACAAAGGGTACCAGCTATGTTGGTGGCCTATGCAGAACTCTATGCACAGGATTAAAATTTTCAGAGACAACGAGGAAGTTCAATAGTAATCGGACTGTATCGGGAGGAGAGGGGAGAAGAGGTATAGGTGTGAATGAGTGAAATCTTCATCTACGGCAAAGGAAAGTCACCAGTTATTATCAAAAGTTGGTAGGTGAAGAATTTCTATCAACATACGATTTACAAACGTGACACAGGACAGAGAAACAGTTATGAGTGTTTACCTCTGGGCACAAGATGGGTGCTTTTCCGTAGTCATCCTTCTGGATCATCTGAACCATGGGTATGGATTTTTTTTAAATGTACTTTTGAATGTCCCAAACACCAACTCCTCTTCTCTCTCTGCCCTGTTCCTTTCACAGGGACATTCACAGCTTCATACCAGCTTTGTGCTCTTTCTCAGCGACTGATCCCTCTGCCAAACTGCCTGCTCGAAGTGATTTTTAAGTTGAGAATGACATGGTCTCAGGCCTTATCTCCCTTGACCTTGTGATGTGAACCACTTCTCCTTGCCCTCCCTTGGGCTGGCCTTTAGGACCTCCCTGGTTTCCTTCTACTATCGATGATTTGCCAAGTCTTCTTCCTAGATGCCTCCTACCCTGCCCACCATATTCATGTTGGTAACACCGGGTTTAACCACTGGCCCTGTTTTTTGCCTTTAAAAAAAAAAAAAAATTAATGTTTATGTTTTGAGAAAGAGAGAGAGACAGAGTGCGACTGGGGGGAGGGCAGAGAGAGAGAGGGAGACACAGAATCGGAAGCAGGCTCCAGGCTCTGAGCCGTCAGCCCAGAGCCCGACGCGGGGCTCAAACCCAAGGACCACGAGATCACGACCTGAGCCAAGGTCAGATGGTCAACTGACTGAGGCACCCAAGTGCCCCTCTTTCCTCCCCCACCCTTTTGGTTTTCCCCTTGGATAAATCCACTCACTGCCCTCAACTGTCATTCGGGCACTGAAGAATCCTATCTCCCTTCATCTCTCTTCTTGAACTTCCTCTTAAACGTCAGGACAGTTTTCAACTTCCTATTGAAACTGCTACATCTAAACATCCAATCAATACCTCAAACTCAACACATTCAAAAGTGAAAGATATCAAAACCTATGGAGTGGAGCTAACCCAGGGATTAGAGGGAAGTTTATAGCTATAAATACCTATATTAAAAAATAATAAAGATGTCGAATCAATAGCCTAATTTTCCACCTAAAGACACTGGAACAAGAAACTAAATCCAAAGCAAACAGAAGGAAGGAAATAATTACAGCTGGAGTAGAATGAAATGAAATAGAGAACAGAAAAACAATGGAGTAAAACCACTGAAAAGTTAGTTATTTGAAGAGATGAGCAAGGGGAGCCCAGTTGTTTGGGCGACTGACTTCGGCTCAGATCATGGTCTCATGGTCCATGAGTTTGTGCCCCACAATGGGCTCTGTGCTGACAGCTCAGAGCCTGGAGCCTGCTTCCGATTCTGTGTCTCCCTCTTTCTCTGCCCCTGTCCCGCTCACACTCTGTCTCTCTCTCTTCCTCTTTCTCTCTCAAAAATAAACATTTAAAAATAATAAATAAAATAAAAACACTTACCAGAATGACCAGAATAAAGAGATTAAGAGAATTCAAATCACTCCATCAGAATTAAAGAGGGGCCAACACTGCCGAAATTACAGAATTAAAAATGGT
Organism: Felis catus; assembly: GCF_018350175.1. Lineage (NCBI taxonomy): Eukaryota > Metazoa > Chordata > Mammalia > Carnivora > Felidae > Felis > Felis catus. The sequence goes on along the minus strand of NC_058386.1, from coordinate 26,365,336 downwards.
TATAAAGGAATATTATGAACAACTATAAGCCAATCAATTAAGTAACTTAGACGAAATGGACAAATTCCTAGAGAAACACTAACTACTGAAACTGACTCAAAAATATATAAAAGCTTAACAGAAGTATGAGAAGAAATTCAATTATTAATTAAAAACTTCTCACAAAGAAAATTCCAGGTCCAGATGGCTTCATTAGAGGATTCTACTGAACATATAAAGAATTATTACCAACCCTTCACAGTCTTTTCTAAAAAAGAGAATAGAAAACAACACTGTCAACTCATGCTATGAAACCACCATTCCTCTGACATCAAAGCTAGACCAAAATACCACAAGAAAACTACAGATCAATATCCTTTATGAATACGGACACAAAAACCCTCAACAAAATACTAACAAACTGAATCCAACAATATATAGAGATGATTACACCCTACAACCAAGTGGGATCCATCCCAGGAACGTACGATCGATTTAACAACTGAAAATCAATGTAATACATATTATTAGTACAAATGACAAAAACCACATGATGATCTCAATGGATGCAGAAAAAAGCAGCTGGCAAAATCCAACAGAGCTTTGTGATAACACCACTCAATAAAATAAAAATAGACGGGAACTTCCTCATTGTGATAAAGGACCCTTGTGGAAAACCCACAGCTAATGTCATACTTAATGGTGGAAGACTAGAAGCTTTCGACCTAAGACCAGGAACAAGACAAGGATTCCCACTCACCTCTTCTATTCGACATTGTACTTGAGGTTCTACCCAGGGTACATAGGCAACAAAAAGAAATAAAAGGCATCTATATTACAAAGGAAAAAGGAAAACCATAATTATAGGCAACATGATCTTGTATACAGGAAATCGTAAGGAATCCAAGAAAAAAACGATGATAGGTCATAAAGGAGTTCAGCAGTGTTGCAAGATAAGACATCAATGTTGGAAATCAATCGCATTTCTCGACACTAGCAATGTGCCATATGAAAACCCAAGTAAGGAAACATCTATAATTGCATCAAGAATAAGAAAAGTCTTTTTTAAAATGTTTCTTTATTTCTGAGATAAAGAGTGTAAGTAGGGGAGGAGCAGAGAGAGAGAAAGCGACAGAAAGACAGAGTCTGAAGCAGGCTCCAGGCTCTGAGCGGTCAAGACAGAGACCCACACAGGGCTCAAACCCACAAACCGTGAGATCATGACCGGAGCCGAAGTCGGCCACTCAACCAACTAAAGCATCCAGGCACCTAGAAAAAGAAGACAAGTCTTAGGAAGAAAATTAAACAAGTCTAAGACCTGTACATTGAAACCTTAAAAACGTGGTTGAACGAAGTCATAAATCTAAGTAAGTGGACAGACATCCCACTGTGTATGGATTCGAAGACTTAACATTGGTAACACGGCAATACTCCTCAAGATGATCTACACATTCCATGCCATACTATCAGAATCACAGCTGATTTCTTTGCAGAAATTGACAACCTGATCCTAAAATCCTTATGGAAATAAATGCAGGTTACCAGAAGCCAACACAATCTTGAAAAGAACAGCAACGTTGGAGGATTAATACTTCCAAATTTTGCAGCTTACCACAAAGCTGTAGTATGGTAATGTCATTAACATAGACATGTAGATAGATCAGTGGATTAAAATTGAGAGTCAAGAAATAAACTCTCACGTTTACGGTCAAATGATTTTCAACAACAGTACCAAGACAATTCAATGGAGGGTCTTTTCAATAAATGGTGTTAGGAAGAAAATTCAACCCGTTCCTTATGACATACACAAAAACTAACTCAAAATGGATCTTAGACCTAAATGTAAGAAACTCCTCGAACTCTTAAAAGAAAACATAGGAGTAAATCTTCCACCTTTGGATTAGGCCACTGTTTCTTTTTTTTATATATTAAATATAATTTATTGATAAATTGGTTTCCATATAATACCCAGAGTTCATCCCAACAGGTGCCCTCCTCGATGCCCATCAACCACTTTCCCCTCTCTCCCACCCCCCCCCCCATCAAGCCTCAGTTTGTTCTCAGTATTTAAGAGTCTCTAATGGTTTGCTTCCTTCCCTCTCTAATGTTTTTTTCCCCCTCCCCTCCCCCATGGTCTTCTGTTAAGTTTCTCAGGATCCACATGAGTGAAAACATATGGTATCTGTCTTTCTCTGTATGACTTAGTTCATTTAGCATAATACCCTCCAGTTCCATCCATGTTGCTACAAATGGCCATATTTCATTCTTTCTCATTGCCACGTAGTATTCCATTGTGTATATAAACCACAATTTCTTTATCCATTCATCAGTAGATGGACATTTAGGCTCTTTCCACAGTTTGACTATTGTTGAAAGTGCTGCTATAAACATTGGGGTACAAGTGCCCCTATGCATCAGCACTCCTGTATCCCTTGGGTAACTTCCTAGCACTGCTATTGCTGGGTCATAGGGTAGATCTACTTTTCATGTTTTGAGGAACCTCCACACCGTTTTCCAGAACGTAGGCCACTATTTCTAGATACAACACCAAAAGCATTAGCATCAAAAGAAAAATAGATCAACTGGATGCCTCAAAATCATTAACTTCATTTTCTTGATGGTATTGCTTATAACACAAAGGAGACTCTAGACAAAGATGGCAAGGCTCATGAATTTCTCTACTCCCACAGATGCACTGAATATACAGCTCACACAGACCAGTTCGCTCGAAGAGAAATCCACAGAGTAGGTGAGCAATTCCTACACATCACACAACTGAGCAAACGCCCACATGCCAACAGGTAAGAAGGCTGAGACTTGCTGTCACCCTAATTCCTTCCCAGTGCCATGCAACTGGGAGGAAATCTCCAACTTCCAGCTTCTCCCTGAGGAGTGAGGGGTTTGGACTACGCACCTAATGCTTCGACTTTTAAGGATGCTACTTGAAGGATGAGTCCCCAAATCACCTACCTCTGAAGGCAAATGGGGCTTGTAATTACAAGTCCCACAGGACTATATTTTTTAAAAAGCTGTTATTTAATAGGCCAGCTAGCAGAAGGGCCCACCTCCCAGGATTTCCCTGCAAGGGGCTTGAAAGCATACTCTCCAAGCTGCTGAGGGTTCAGCTTCTCAACAGCCTGCATCTAGGTGCTAAAAGATATCCTCCCCTGTGGGACACCGATGGGTCTTGGCACACCCTCAACTACCGGGAGGCATGGAGAACAAAGATTTCAGAGGCAACCAGGAGCTCTGGCCAGGCCGACTGATGAGGGCCGTTTGATGACAACACCAGCCTTGTGAAGACTGGCAGGGGATTCAACAGAAACCAACACAGAGAATCAAGAGCCAAGAAGAAACAGGAATATGTTCCAAAAATCAATCTCCAGAAACCAATCTTTACGAAACGGAAGTAAGTGATTTACCTGACCAAGAGTTCAAAGTAACAGTCATGCCCACTCAAGTCAGGAGAGCTATGAACAAAGTAAGAATTTCAACACGAGACAAAGAACATTAAGAAGTACCAAAAGGCTGTTACAACTATGGGTGAATTCAGCTAAGTGGCAAGATACAAAATCAATTGCATTTCGGTACACTAACAATCAGCTTTGCAAAGAGAAATTGAGCAAACAATTCCATTCACAATAGCATCAAAAAGAATAAGATACTTTAGAATAAATCTAAGATGGCAAACGATTTGTATACTAAAAGCTCTATAAGACTAACCAAAGAAATTGAAGACACAAATGGAAAGATACATGCTCATTCATTGGAATAATTAATATTATTAAATTTGTCCATACTATCTGAAGTGACCTGCAGTTGAGTGCGATCCGTATCAAAATTCCAATGGTGGGGTGCCTAGCTGGCTCAGTCAGTAGAGTGTACAATTCTTGATCTTGGGGTTGTAAGGTCGAGCCTCAGGTGGAGAGATGACTTGAGTATACAATCTTTTTTAAAAATTCCAAAGGCATTTTTCATAAAAACAGAGAAGAATTCTCAATTTTGTATGCAATCACCAAAGACCCAGAAAAGCCAAAGCAATCTTGAGAAAGAACAGAGAGGCATCACACATATCCTGATTTCAAACTTTATCACAAGGCTAAAGTCATCAAAACAGTGTTGTACTGACGTAAAAACAGACACATACATCCATTGAAAGGAATATAGAGCCCAGAAACAAAGCCGTGTATATGTGGTCAGTTAATTAACAACAAAGGAGCCAGGAATAAACAATGGGGGAAAGTGTAGTCTCTTTAGCAAACGATGCTGAGAAAACTGGATAGCCACATGCAAAAGAATAAAGCTGGACCACTACCCTGTATCACACACAAAAATTAACTCAAAATGGACTCAAGACTTGAAGTAAGGGGCGCCTGAGTGGCTCAGTCGATTGAGCGTCCGACTTCAGCTCAGATCGTGATCTCACGGTTCGTGGGGTCGAGCCCCGCATCGGGCTCTGTGCTGACAGCTCAGAGCCTGGAGCCTGCTTCGGACTCTGTGTGGGTCTCTCTCTGCTCCTCCCCTGCTTGTGCTCTGTCTCTCTCTCTCTTTCAAACATCAAACATTAAAAAAATTCATTAAAGAAAACGTGAAATGAGACCTTTAACCATAAAACTCCGAGAAGAAAACGTCAGCAGTCAACTCTGTGACATAGTTCCTGGAGATAATTTTTTGGATTTGACACTGAAGGCAAAGGTAACAACCACCACAACGAAACCAGTAAGCAAGCACTCCTACCTAAATCTTAAAATCTTCTGTAGAACAAAGGAAACAACCAACATAAATGAAAATACAACCTAGGGAAGGGGAGAGATGATTTGTGAACTACATACCCAATAAGGGGTTAAGATTCCAAATACACAAGGGGCTCACGTAACTCAATAGCAAAAACCTAATAAAAAATAGGCAAAGGACCTGGACATTTTCCCAAAGAAGCGACGCAAATGGCCACCAAGTATACGAAAAGGTTGTCAGCATCACTAATCATCCAGAAAATCCAAGTCAAAACCACAGTGACAAGTCCAGAATGCCCCGGAAGCTGTGGTTTTCACAAGCTCCCCGATTGCCCATTAAGGCTGAGGAGGCCTGGACCGAATCCCATTCCCGACATTGACCTTCTGGGTAACCTTACATCACTGTGGCCCATCTGTGCAGTAAGCCTGCCGAATAAGGATCTTTCCCGCTCCTGTGTTCTAGGCCTCAGGGGAATAAGGGAGCCCAAGGCGGGAGGTCCCCATCCCCAGATGGCTAGGTAAGGGGCCATGAGAAGCCATATACACCTCCAGGCCCCACCTCCTCCTCCACAGGTTCAAGGGTAGCAGACCACTGTAGGGACTGGACAGACCCTCAAGAAAATTGAGTGGAGGGAAGCCGGAAGGCTTTGCAGCCCATGACCTGAGAGGGAGCAACGTGGCCGGCTCACATCTGCCTCTTCCTGCGGCCTCACCCCCACCCACCTCCACTGCAAACTGCCCTGAACGCTTTCCAGGCTGGATACAAAGCTCACAGGACCGGGCCAGACCAAGATGTTCTGTCCCCTCGGGGTTGCGGAGTGACAGCCCCCAACTAGCAATACTCAGTGGGGCCTCCGGATGGGGGGAGCGTGGAAAGGGCTACAGGGGGAGAGTCCACCTGCCCGGTTCAGTTTCTACCAGGCTGCCCCTCAGGGCCCAGGCTGCAAGGAGTCCCCAAAGGACTTTCTCTGGACCAAGCAGAGCTCACAGCTGGGCAGGGGTTATACCCGTCAAAGCTCCTGGATGGCAGCTTCAAGAATAAATTTGTTCTTGGGCACCTGGGTGGCTCAGTTGGTTAAGGGACCGACTCTCGATTTCAGCTCAAGACACAATCTCATGGGTTCGTGAATTTCAGCCCCACATCAGGCTCCGTGCTGACAACACAGAGCCTGCTGGGCATTCTCCCTCTCCCCCTTTCTCTCCCCGTCTCCACACTAAAAAAATAAAAATAAAAAATAAAAAAAAGAGGGGCACCTGGGTGGCTCAGTCGGTTAAGTGGCTGACTTCAGGTCAGGTCAGGATCTCGCAGTTCACAGCCTGGCCATCTACACGGGTACCTGGCCGGCTCACGTTTGTGGGTTTGAGCCCTGCTTCAGGCTCCCTGCAATCAGTGCGGAGCCTGCTTTGGATTCTCTGCCTCTCTCTCAAAGGTAAACATTAAAAAAAAAAGAAAACTACCAAGGTCATTTAGCTTAGTATACTAGCGGTCAGCACTTTGGCCTGGTCTCAACAGGGAGCATCTGACGCTGGCTTCACACGTTTCTGTAGTTGACGGCTAGGCTGACTGGGGGGGGGGGGGGGGTTGTCCTTGGTCTTGGCGGGGGGACCTCGGCTAAAAGAACTTTACTCTATTTTGTCACATCTAGCAAGCTAGTCCTGGCTAGATCGTATGGTGGCGGAAGGGTTCCGAGAGTCAGAAGAAAGCAAAAAAAAAAAAAAAAAAAAAACCTCTATGACCTCTTCAGTTCTATGCCCAGAATTTTGTCTCTCTCGTCCATTACATGTATCAAAGCTCGTCACTCGTGCAGCCTAGAATCAAGGGGGAAGGAAACAGACTTCATTTCTTGGTGGACACAGTAACAGAGTATGGCAGACATTTTTGCAATGTACCATGTGAGCACAACGGAAAAAACAACAACCACCACCACATGTGTGTAAATACGAACTTTACTATGTAACAAAATTATCTGAACTGACCCAGACAAAGCAAGTACTCATTTCGTATGGTTCAAGTATATAAGCCATGGGGTGCCTGGTCGGCTCAGCCACTAAAGCATGCTGTCCTTGATCTCAAGGTCATGAATTTGAGCCCCATCGTGGGAGATAGAGATGCCTTAAAATCTTTGTAAAAAAAAAAATAATAATAATAAATAATAATAATAAGGTATAGAAGCCCAGAAAAAAAAGTTATGGTTACACTGTGGTACATTACACGGAGCGAAGTAAAGTTTAAATTACAAGAAAAAGTCATAAGCTCCGTTTTGAAAAGGGAAGCCTGCTATGTAAATGCAGGGACCAATGGGTTTTAGACTCAATACCAGGATCAATAAAATTGTTAGCCTACCATCCAACTCCAGGGTAGTCATAGGATGTGAAAGTGACACGTTCTCCCAGAATACAAAGGAGATGGGAGACGAAGAGCCACACTAATACTTGGCCTATCATAAACATAAAATGAGAGTATTAAAAATATGAAACCATTTATTTTAATTATAAAAATGACGGGGCGCCTGGGTGGCTCAGTTGGTTAAGCGGCTGACTTCGGCTCAGGTCATGATCTCCTGGTCTGTGAGTTTGAGCCCCGCATCAGGCTCTGTGCTGACAGCTCAGAGCCTGGAGCCTGTTTCAGATTCTGTGTCTCCCTCTCTCTGAACCTCCCCCGTTCATGCTCTGTCTCAAAAATAAATAAACGTCAAAAAATTTTAAAAAAAATGACTCATTATTCAAAGGCTTGCTAGGATATTTTCTTCAAAAAATCGTTCTCTACTCAGTTTTTGTCTAACAACTCTATTCTTTAGAAGGAATATTAACATGTCATTCCTACTTACATCGTGAACATGTTACCTTCCTTTCTCAGTTTTTTTTTCCTAGTCTTGAATTCATTAACTTATAATAAATGGCATAATTATTCCAAGATACCATATTGTCATTAAGTCAATTGTTATAAATATCTTAATTTTTTTCATGTTTCTTTTTGAGAGAGAGAATGCCGGCAGGGGAGGGGCTGAGAGAGGGAGACACAGAATCCGAAGCAGGCTCCAGGCTCGGTGCTGTCAGCACAGAGCCCAGTGCGGGGCTCGAACCCATGAACTGAGATCATGACCTGAACTGAAGTTGGTCGCTTGACCAACTGAGCCACCCAGGAGCCCCAATCTTAGTATTTTTATATTGATTTCCTGACATTCCTATCTGTGCCACTGATGACCTAGATTATCGGATTTTGATTAATTTGCCTCCAACTCTCAGATTTATCCCTAGCTTTCGAAAATCCTCTCTGGTCCTTTGGATGCAAAATATCTTCCTCCAAATGTTTGGGCCCAATTGTGTCACTATTATACAAGGGTAGTTTTGATCTCATTATGAAAAGAAAGTAAATACAGTGAACACCTAATGAAAAACAGTTATTCTGAATTGGGGCCAACTGAATAAATTTCAATTAGCATATAGCTTCTAAATCATTTATGCGGGAGCCTGGGTGGCTCAGTCAGTTAAGCATCCGACTTCCGCTCAGGTCATGATATTGTGGTTTGTGGGTTCGAGCCCCACGTCAGGCTCAGTGCTGACAGCTCGGAGCCTGGAGCCTGCTTTGGATTCCGTGTCTCCCTCTCTCTCTGCCCCTCCCCTGCCGGCATTCTGTGTCTCTCTCAAAAACAAACATTGAAAAAATAATTGAAAAATAAATAAATCATTTATGATTTCATACTGGATCACGTATCTGGGGGGAAAAAAAACAACCACCCAAAACCTCAGCCTTCGCTGAGGCATATCTCGGTTGATTGCACGTCCCTTTTGAGATCATGCATGTAAAATACGTATGGACTATGGGGATCAGCGTCTCCCTAAGAGAATGACCACATTGTAAACTGGTCTCAGCACGCCAGTTAAGAGTGTTAAGTTCAAGCATGCGATCTTTTTGATTAGCGGCACATGTGACTTTAGTCGCACATCTGAAAGGTCCCCTCAAGTTTATCACATGGCTAAAATCCACCTAGCCGGAAAATATTTCTACCAAGCCATAGCTGTCTATGGCCTCCTAAGGCTATGGCCTTGTGGTAACGATAATGCCTGAGCTGTGGCAGGATAGTCCTCCCAGGACAGGGAGACCACGGTAGGAAAAGGAGCACTCCTCACGACGCCTATTTCCTTCATGGGGGAAGGGGCATCTTTCCCAGGAGACACCTATAATCTCTCTTATACCTGATTGGCCAGGCTGGGGCACATGGTCAATTCTGACTGCAAAGGAGACTGGATTAAGTGAGGATTTGGCCTTTTCAGCCTCTATAGGGACACAGACAAGGAAGGAGGGGGTTGGAAATGGCAGTCCGTTAGGCAGCCGAAAGTCTGCCACAATCCAACTCCCTGGTTTTACACATGATGAAAACAGGTCTAGAGAAGGGAAGTTGACTTGTACCAATTTAGTGTTAGGGCCTGAATCTGGAAACTTTAAGCTCCGACTGTGCACTTTCTTAAAAATATGTTTATTTTTTTTTTAATTTTTTTTTCAACGTTTTTTTATTTATTTTTGGGACAGAGAGAGACAGAGCATGAACGGGGGAGGGGCAGAGGGAGAGGGAGACACAGAATCGGAAACAGGCTCCAGGCTCTGAGCCATCAGCCCAGAGCCTGACGCGGGGCTCGAACTCACGGACCGCGAGATCGTGACCTGGCTGAAGTCGGACGCTCAACCGACTGCGCCACCCAGGCGCCCCAAAATATGTTTATTTTTGAGAAAGAGCATGAACAGGGGAAGGGCAGAGAGCGGGGGGGAGGGGCGGGGGGGGGAGGGAGAGAGACACGTAATCTGAAGCAAGCTCCAGGCTCTGAGCTGTCAGCAAAGAGGCCATAGCGGGGCTCGAATCCACGGACTGGGAGATCATGACCTTAACTGAAGTCAGATGCTCAACCAACAGAGCCACCCAGGTGCCCCTCCTACTGTGCAGTTCTAAGCATCCCCCACTAGCCACAGACGAGGCAGCTGACTAGATGCAATTATCCAGCAATATATAAATTGCCATTAATCAGGCACTTAATACATTGCATGCGCTGAGCAAGGTGCAGGAAACACACACATAAGAAAGAAGTGGTTACTTCCCTCAAAATCTTAATGATCTCTAATGTTCCAGATTCACAGAGACCAGAAGTGTCAAATAATGTTTTAAACAACAAAATGATTACAGGACCCATTCCAAGCACAAGTTTGCAAAGTACATGTAAATCAGAACATATCACGAGCCGCTTATATAATTATCTCAGGCAGAGGTTAGCCAACAGCAGCCTGTGGACCCAATCCAGCCCCCTGTTTGGATATAAATGCAGTTTTATTGGAACACACCCATACCCGTTTGGTTACATACCTTCTAGGACTACCTTCCCGTGACAGTGACAGAGTTGAGTAGTTATAACCTAATTCAATAGATGCGATGGAAACTGCGTAGCCTTCAAAGTCTAACATATTCCCTACTGGACCTTTAACAGAACAAGGAGGCCAACCCTTTACTCAAGAGAAATACTATTTACATGAAATATTAAGCAACATTTATCTCATCAAGTTCTCCAAACGTTTTACCTGCATTGCCGCTTTGGTTCCTGGCTTCCTACAAATTCAGCCACAAGCAAATCCACATCGGTAATGATCTCCCAGCAATCCAAACTGACATGATACATTGGATATATCAATGTTTTAATTTGTTTAAATGGAAGGTGTTTATGTATGATTGCGCAAGTCAGAGGCAGCAAACTCCAATTTGCTTTCTGATCTCCCCCACGACCCTGGGGAGCCCCGTTCGTCCTGGCGGCTGGACAGCCAACCGCGAATGGTGGCCAATGCCTCACAGGCGACAGGTTACCACCTCCCCCCAATTCATCCCTCCATGTTTGTTTTTTCCTGTTCGTTCTTGACAGAGAGACCAAGTGTGAGCAGGGGAGGGGCAGGGAGAGAGGGAGAGAGAGAATTCCAAGCAGGGAGGAGCCCCGGGCAGGGCTTGAGCTTTTGAACCCTGAGGTCATCATGACCTGAGCCGAAATCGAGAGTCGGTCGCCTAACTGACTAAGCCGCCCGGGTGCTCCAACCCCTTTGCAGTTAGTTCCTTGAGTCATTAGATATTCCTTTCATCTGTGTGAAAGGTAGCAGGAGCCGATAGGCGGTTATGATATACAATAAAGAAAAGCCACCATTTCATAGGGACCAATATCCAATCCATGTTTGGTCACCGTATCCATTTTTTTTGTTTTGTTTTTTTAAGTAAGATTACTTGCCTCCTCAAGATTACTATACCCAAAGCAGGGCTTGAACTCCCGACCCAGAAATCAAGAGTCGCGTGCTCTCCAGACTGAGCCAACCAGGCGCCCCAAGTCGCTGTATCAGCTTTTGCTGCTTCACCAAAAACCCCCAAATCTTAATCATTAAAAAAAAAAGGGGGGGGGGGGCGCCTGGGTGGCTCAGTGGGTTGAGCGTCCGACTTCGGCTCAGGTCATGATCTCGCGGTCTGTGAGTTGGAGCCCCGCATCAGGCTCTGTGCTGATGGCTCAGAGTCTGGAGCCTGCTTCGGATTCTGTGGCTCCCTCTCTCTCTGACCCCCCCCCCCCCCCCCCCCCGCTCATGCTCTCTCTGTCAAAAATAAATAAAACATTAAAAAAATTAAAAAAAGAGCTTTTATTGCAGCTTACAGTTCTGGGGAGCTGCTGGCTAGGTGTGGGGCGGGGGGGGGGGGGGGCTGGCTCAGCGGATCTCTGCCGTCTGCCAGAAGCGCCATTCAACTGAAGGGTCCCGGATGGTCTTATGCACCTGGCTGCTGTCGGGGTAGTTGATCTACTAGGCCTCACCTGGTATAGCCCACCCCCCCAGCTCTCCAGGTGGGTTCCTCTTCCAGGTAGGCCAGCCCAGGCTTCTTCACGTGGGAGGCCCGTGGGCCCAAAGCACAGCGGAGGCGGCCAATCCTCAGGGCACCACCGCTTTTCAAGTCCCCCATTGTTTCTTTACTAATGTCCCACCGGACAGGGCAACTCACGAGACCCAGCGGCAACGGGGAATCAAAGGAGATAATTTGCTTTGGGGCTAATGCCGCAACAATGTAGCTCAGCTACCCACTGCTTATGTGCCAGGGGTCAAGTTATTTCCCCCACTCAACTTCAGTTTCCTGAACCACTAAACACATGGCCTGTTTCTATCGGGGTGGGGGGGGGCCCTGGCTGGCTCAGTTGGGCGAGCGTGCAACTTGATGTTGGGGTTGTCAGATCGGGCCCCATGTTAGAGATAGACACTACTGAAAAGAATAGAGGTGAATGTTTACAAAGTAACTATATGAAAGTCTTGTAAATACAAATAGGTCAATTCTTTACCAGGATCTACAGGCTCACTCTCCCTCTAGCTCTACGAGCGCTTAGTACCTTACCTTACACTTACACCCTGTCTTAGGTTACCTTACTACGAAGTCTGCTGGATATAAACAAAGGGTGTCAGTGCCTATCTGGTTTTAGAAGCGAAATGATGGCCCTGAGAAACGGACTGGTTTTAATAGAGTTTTTAATCATCGTCTCTTTCCGTGTTAATGTCTTTTTCTTCTGATTTTGGGCTTTATCCTCAGGGGGGAAGAATTTTTTTTTTTAATTTTTTTTTTTTCAACGTTTATTTATTTTTGGGACAGCGAGAGACAGAGCATGAACCGGGGAGGGGCAGAGAGAGAGGGAGACACAGAATCGGAAACAGGCTCCCGGCTCTGAGCCATCAGCCCAGAGCCCGACGCGGGACTCGAACTCACGGACCGCGAGATCGTGACCTGGCTGAAGTCGGACGCTTAACCGACTGCACCACCCAGGCGCCCCCTCAGGGGGGAAGAATTTAAGTGCCAAGAGCAAACCAAGTAAAATGAACGGAAATCCCATTCGTGAGAGAGCCCGTCAACATCTCAGACTCCTCCTCGACCTTGTTTTCTACGGATGTTTTTCTGGAGGCTTCCATCTTGGTAACAGCTTTTCATTTCAAATGTCGTCCGAGAAGAGCAAATGGATTCAACTATCCCCCAGTTTAAAAACTTATTAAAAGCATTTCTGGGTTGGAACAAAAACAAATTCACTGACATACCATTTAGTTTTTGTTAATAGGGCTCCAGGAATGGAGACAGAGATCACCAGGAGACAGAGAAAAACATACTTGGTTAGCAGCAAACAAGAAGTCACAGCCATAAAACTCGCAGTTACTGGCAAGTTATAAATAAGTATGCCCTATTTTCTTTGTTCAAAAAATTCCTCACATAATGAAAAACACTTCCCTCACTTGACTCATTACAACAGCCGTTAGCCAAGAGTACCTCTCGTGTTCACGGGTGAACACCAGCGCCCCTTTTCGAGACAGAGGTTTTTTTTTTTTTTTTTTTTTTTAAACACACTTTCTCTTCTTGAGCCATTTTCGTTCTTTCGAGTGCACTTTATCTCAGCATTTGGTTCCCCTGATCAATTTCCAATGGGCTTTCTTGTTGAACTTCTACCAACTGTACCGGTCGGTCCTTGGGGTCCTTCACATTTCCAATTGCTACAAATACACGAGGCCACATGAATGCAATTCAAATAGTCTCAGTCTACCAGATTTCTACTTCATTACAGAGACGTGACACATGGTTAAAAAAAAAAAAGTATTGTGGAGAGCTGCGTGGCTGGCTCAGTTGGTAGAGCGTATGACTCTTGATCTCGGGGTTGTATGTTCGAGTTCCACGTTGAATGTAGAGATTACTTAAAAATGAGGTCTTTAAGGGGCTCCTGGGTGGCTCAGTCGGTGAAGCATCCGACTTCGGCTCAGGTCATGATCTCGCGATCCGTGAGTTCGAGCCCCGCGTTGGGCTCTGTGCTGACAGCTCAGAGCCTGGAGCCTGTTTCAGATTCTGTGTATCCCTCTCTCTGACCCTCCCCCATTCATGCTCTGTCTCTCTCTGTCCCAAAAATAAATAAACGTTAAAAAAAATTTTAAAAATAAGGTCTTTAAAAAGAAAGTATTATGAGCAAAAAGAACTTTAATCATAAATCCATCAGTGAGGTAGTGACCTGCTATTAACCTAAGAAAATGATAGAGGCATTACATGTCTTACCAACTTACTGGAAAAGGGACGATTTAAGGAAGAGAGGGGAACAGGAGGAAGGCCTAGTGAGTGAATTCTAACGTGCCTATCATGAAAGTTCAGGTCATGTTTCTATATTATCTATTTATATAAGCATCTTATTGCAATCAATTCTGAAAGGTAACCCAGCGAGCTAGGGCTCCTCAGTTCCAGTGTCGTCATTAGGATAGAAGAAGCCCAAGGAGCCCAGAGAGGCTAAGGTATAGGATCACAAGTCAAGATTGATTTTAGAAGGGATGGAGAGGGGCGCCTGGGTGGCGCAGTCGGTTAAGCGTCCGACTTCAGCCAGGTCACGATCTCGCGGTCCGGGAGTTCGAGCCCCGCGTCAGGCTCTGGGCTGATGGCTCAGAGCCTGGAGCCTGTTTCCGATTCTGTGTCTCCCTCTCTCTCTGCCCCTCCCCCATTCATGCGCTGTCTCTCTCTGTCCCAAAAAATAAAATAAACGTTGAAAAAAAATTAAAAAAAAAAAAAAAAGAAGGGATGGAGAAAAAATTGGAACAGGGACACCATGTCGATTATTTGGATGGGGCAAGGTTACACATAAGTTTTCACAATGCAGAGACATTGGCTGAATAGTCACCAAATCTTGACTTTACGTTAATCATTTTCCCTCATCAAGGTATCTGTGATTAAGTGAGGAGCATTGCCCAAAGTTTTTGTGCACGATTTTTTATTTTATAATGTTTATCTTTGAGACACACACACACACACACACACACACACACACACACACACACACAGCATGAGCGGGGGAGGGGCAGAGAGCAAGAGAGACACAGAATCCAAAAGCAGGCTCCACGCTGTCAGCACAGAGCCTGACGCAGGGCTCGACCTCACGAACCGTGAGATCGTGCCCTGAGCCGAAGTCGGACGCTTAACTGACTGAGCCACCCAGGCGCCCCTATACACTGTTATTTTTAAAAAACAGTTTCAAGTGAAAGCCCGTATGCTAATCTCTCCTGCCCAGTTTTATTCCCATCCAAAATATACGTGATTTGGTTCACTCTCTGCACCTTTCTGGTACGCTTTTTTTCTTCTTCCTGTTTTTTAAGCTCTCTGTTCAAGGGTCATTTTACCAGGAGCGTACTTGGCCACAGGGGAAGGGAGCTCCTGCTCAACTACATTTGCTCAAAAAACAGGACCTACAGGATACGGATTTTGGGGTTATGTTGGTATTTGTTGCACGGATCAATTTTTATACATTTTGTGTTTGCAAAGAGTATGTACTTTACCCCTGTTGAGTGGAATATTTCCATTAGGTCCAATGTGATTATGTGGTTCAAATTGTCTGTATCCTTAATGATTTTTATCTTCTGGATATATTAAACTACAATAAATTGCTATCTCCCACTAGGCTTGTGGATTTGGCTACTACCCCTTTATCTGCCAATTTTTGCTGTATGTATTTGGATTCTATTAACACATGCATATAAATTCTAGCGAGGACTTCTTGGCATGCTGAAACTTACAAAGATCATTTAAAAAAAAAATCTTTGAAGGGGAGCCTGGGTGGCTCAGTTGGCTAAGTGTCAGATTCTGGATTTAGGCTCAGGTCACCAACTCCCATCTCGGGAGTTCGAGCCCCTCCCTGCCAACAGTGCGGAACCTGCTTAGGACTGTCTGTTTCTCTCACTCTGCCCCTCCCATGCTTGTGCTATTTCTGTCAAATAAAGAAACTTAAAAAAAAAAAACAAAACAAAACAACTGTGGAAAGGTTTTTTTTTGTTTTGTTTTTTTGTTTTTTTTTTTTTTGCATCCTAGGCTATTCTGTGCATTGCGATCTCTTGGCTCACAACTAGACCATAGATAGTAAATGTTCTCCAGATCAGATCTATCTTACTCGAACAATGATCCTTTGCAGGAGCTGCTCCTCCCTCACCAAATCCAGTCTTTTCTCAATCTGCCCACGATAGGCTCCCCTTCCTGTTGGCCACACTGAGGAGTTTGAGGGATGGGCAACATGGCCCCACCTGGGGTAAAGTTCCTCCTCATACACTGCTGGTTGGTTACAGGAGACGCATTTCGGCTTCACCCTTTCCCCCTCACCCCCACCCCTCACGGTAAAGTAGTTTGATCTGTCCGTTGTTTTAACTGCGTGTATTCACTGCATTCATGAAATACTTTAAACGGTGCTCTGGAATATTCCGGCCAACGAGCACAGAGTACCAACCAATAGCTGTCCTCGGGATATTCATTCTTCTAAAACATTACTTGGAAAGAATGCTTTTCTGTTTAACAACAAAAAGTATTCATGCTTATAGGAATTCAGTGATAAAAATCTTTGAAATATTTAATATACCTGGATGTAGCAGTGCAGGTAGTTTGTACTTGAAATAGACTGGACAAAGACTTGAAAAAAAATAAATTTATCCCAAGAGACCGTTATAAGCTAATTTAAAAAATATTTTTATGAGTTTATAAATGACATCATTACTTTACCACCTACATAATAGCCACGGGGGGGGGGGGGCAGACTCTGGAAACAGTGATGCCTAGATGATATGAAACAAGTTTCTAAATAAACTGTACTCAATGTATCCAGGAGGCCCAAGTTTAAATTACTAGTAGCATAACATATGCCAACGCTCAGGAAAATGTCCTATGAAGCCAAGCTGCCCATTTTTACAAGGACACATCTATTGAGTGAATGGATCATCAGTAATTTCAAACTCTACTCCTTAGCCAATACGGGCATTTTTTGACATCAATATGGAAAGCAATCCAATGCTTTGTGTCAAACAGCTATTCAGTACGTTAATACATTCCTAGGGTTACACTTTTTATTTTTATTTTTATTTTTAATTTTAATTTTTCAGAGAGAGAGGGAGGGGGGAGCATGTGTGCACACACGAGCAGAGAAGGGGACGAGAGAGAGGCAAAGAAAGAGAATCTTAAGCAGGAACCACGTTCAGTGCAGAGCCTGATGTGGAGCTCGATCCCACGACCCTGGGATCACAACCTGTGCTGAAATCATGAGTCGGATGCTTAACTGACTGAGCCACCCAGGCGGCCCTACAGTTTTTAACAGACAGATTTCTCTTTGGGGCACCTGACTGGCTGAGGCAGTGGACCATGTGACTCTTGATTCCAGGGTTCTAAGTTCAAGGCCCACGTTGGGTATAGAGATTACTGAAGGGGTGCCTGGGTGGCTCAGTTGCTTAAGTGTCCGACCTCAGTTCAGGTCATGATCTCATGGTTCGTGAGTTCGAGCTCCACATCGGGGTCTCAGCCCACTGTGGATCTTCTGTCCCCCTCTCCTTCTGCCCCTCCCCCGCGCTCTCTCTCAAAACTAAATTAACAAACATTACAAGAAAGGCTCTCCCTTTTTAACACACGGTATCCAAATCAAAAGTAATTTACTGAAGGAAATAAAGACCACTCCTTGGTAAATGTGGGGTTAACAGGCATTTTTTGGTTCTTCTCTATGGTGATTGTACATGACCATTCATTTATGAGCTCGGTGTTAATACTCTAATGATTCTTGCTTATCATCACCTTCTCCCTCTCCTTTTTTGGCGGGGAGGGGGCTTCTATTTTCTCTCAAAGCCAGAGAAAAGGGATCAAGAGAAGGAAATTAATTGCCAGACTCGAGGTAGCCTGGAGTATTGCTTCATTCGGTTTGTGCCATTAGAATCCTTTTAAGTTAACTGAAGCCACGGAAATCTAGGTCATTTGTTATTTATAATCCACTTAAAGCAATACTTCCATTAAGTTATTCAAATCTTGAATGCATGAAATGAAACTTTTACTTTTTTTCTTTTTGCAACAGCTTTCTGATACAGGCACACTTTTTTTTTTTTTTTTTTTTTTTTTTTTTTAAAGTAAGCTCTCTGCCCAGCATGGGGCTTGAACTCACAACCCCAAGCTCAAGAGCTGCGTGCTCTGCCAACTGAGCCAGCCAGGCGCCCCAGGCACACCTTGTTTTATCGTGCTTCACTTGATTTCGTTTTGCACCAATTAGGTTTTGTCACAATCCTCCGTCGGTCAAGTTTATCAGTGTCATTTTTTTTCCGACAGCGTTTTCCACTGTGTCTGCTACGTTTTGCTAATTGGAGCCGTCTTTCCAACTTCCGCTATTCCTCTATTTGTTAAGGTAATCCGTGTTGAGTGATTACAACCTGCTGAAAGTTCACATGATGTTCGGCATTTTTTTTTAGCAATAATTAAGTATACACATGGTTTCTTTTAGACCTAATGCCATTACACACTTAAGAGATGACAATGTAATATAAATTTAACTTGCACACGCTGGGAAACCCGACAAATTCAGCTAGCTTTATTCCAGTATTTGCGTAATTGCAGCGGTCTGGAAACAACCAAAGTGTCTGAGGTTTGCCCACACTTTTTGAACAGGCAGGAACATGTCCCGGAAGTCATCTTCTATCAACCAACGTGAAAAGTAGTTTAGCAGTTTTTAGCTGGTTTTCTACTTGCGGGTTTGCTATTCATGGCAACCAGATCAGTAAGAAAGCAAGCTTTGAGGTAAAGGACGTTATTCTTTTGGCTTAAGTCCTCTCTTCCCAACTTGCTCATGCCTTTCTATCGCCGGAGGGTAAGCCAAGTGTCTACAAAGGCTGTGAACCTCCAAGGTATTATTAGCCAGGATTAGCCAAGGTATTATGCTGTGCTGACGACCCCTCAATCTTAGCTGCTCAACGCAACTGAAGTTTATTTCTGGCCTCTGCTCCCGGCAGGGACCTCAGGGGCCAAGGCCGAGGGAGACTTCATCAGGAAATTTGCTTCTACAATCACGTCAGCAGGGGGCCAAGAGGGACTCATTTAATGACCAGTGATAGACATGGTAACTAAGACCATGTAACCCTAAGGCTCAAAGACCTTCCTGTCCTTGGAGTCCGAGGTAGAACCTGAGGGTTATTCAACAAGCGCATTTGTTCCCCTTTAGCTACAGCTAGTTTCTGTTGCTTACGACCCAGGGCTCTGGTCCTGAATCCAAGCATCTCCTTACCAAACGCCGTGAGCTGCTGTCGTAGGCAGCTCGGAACAAAATGAATCACGTACAGATGCAGGTACCTTTTCTTCTCTGAACTATCTTAGTGTATTTTCTTACAGACCAGGCACTTTCCCCCTCAGTTTCAGAGAGCAGAGCTTCTTTCATTAGTGCCCAAATTGGAAAGGTAGCTGAATGTACTGCGTATTTACTGTTCCGGGCCTTTTGCTAAGTGCCTTACAGTTAGACTATAGCTGGTGAAGTCCAGTGTCCCAGCACACTACGGTGGCATAGGTCATCTTGAATTACGGTCTTCTAAATCTCAACCTACCCTAGATATCTGCGTCTGAAAATTGAAGATGCATCTATTTTTTTTTAAGTTTATTTATTTTGCGACAGAGAGAGAGAGAACAGGGGAAGGGCAGATAGAGAGGGGGAGAGAGAATCCCAAGCAGGCTCTGCACTGTCAGCACAGAGCCCGACGCAGGGCTCAGTCCCATGAACCGTGAGATCGTGACCTGAGCTGAAATCAAGAGTCGGATGCTCAACCGAGTGAGCCACCCAGGCGCCCTCACCCCCCCCCCTTTTTTTTCTTTTCAAAGATTTTATGTTTCAGTAATCTTGACACCCAACGTGAGGCTCAAACTCACAACCCCCCAGGTCAAGAGTTGCATGCTCTACAGAATGAGCAAGCCAGGCGCGCGACAGACGCACTTCTACGTTCTCCCCGGCAAGACTGGTTTTTATTAAGAGATTTCAAAGCATCGTGACTCTGTAACATATTCCTCCCTTCTGTTCCCCTTTTCAAAGAAATCGAGGGGTCTCCAAGAACACAAGCGCCACTGTGAGAGTTGCAGGACCCAGCACCACAGACCAAGGTGCCCCGAAGCCTCCCCGACCGCAACATCCAGCAGAAGGAAGGCACCCTCTCGTCGCAGTTCAGAAAAGAAACCCGGAGAATGCGGACCTGGGCCGATTCCTACAGGCAACGGAGAACTTGTTTAAATCCAGCCTTCCCAACGCGAGATTCCGGCCTGCCATCGCAGGGAGAGGAAAAAAACTACCAGTTTGGATGCAGAGGACGCAGTAAGAACTTTACCAGTGCCGTCCCTCCCAGCATCCTTCCTCCACCCCAAGCCAACGCTGCACAGAACAGAAGCATCAGGCGAAGCCTTCCTCTCCCCCGCTCTCTCAGGGCGGAGGAGGGCAGGAAGGGAGGGCCCAGCTATTCCAGGGGTGTGGAGTGCAGACGGACCGTTCGATTTATCTCCAGCAGGACCGAGGGTACACGAGCGGAAGGTGTACACGTGACGGGGAAGAAGGTCGAGTAGAGCCAAGAGGCAGGTGAGAATCCCCCAAAGCATGAGAGAGACACGGTTTCCGCAGAGGACGTTCATACCAAGTCCACCCCTGAGCCCTGGGGGGGTTGCCACACTTGGGGATCTCCCTCCCAGGTCAGAGGATACCCACCACGCCCCGAGGGGCAAACACACACGTTCTCCCGCTCTGCGACTGGTTTTGTGTATACGGTCCCGAGGGCAGTACGAGTGAGCTCTGGCAGAGAGGGAGTGTGCTCAGAAACCAGGTTCCTGTCAATGTGCAAGGGAGAAACCACAAACTTCAACTACAGTGCCACCTTCTGGGAAACAAGAGAGGTTACCAGTAGCTAGTCCCGTGAGTTCTAAGGAACAAAGACAGAAAACCTTAACGATTCTGCTATAAGGAGCAAGAAGAATGGCTCAGGTATGTTGATATAGGAGGAGAGAAAATGCCAGGTAACAGCACAAGCCAACACAATAACGCACCTGAAGTCACCTAGCAAGGATTAAAGGTGTCTGCTACCTCAAATGTGCAAGCAGGGGTCTAAAACGACAAGGGACATAGAGAAATTAAGGAAATAGTTCATTGCCACGAGGTCATTCTTCAGTAGCCAAGCTCTAAGGCACGGCATTTTATCACGTAGGTGATCAAGAACACACAATAGCTGATTTGAAGCAACTCCAGAAAACTCAGAAAGGTAACAAAATCACCACAATACTCAAAATGAAACATGTATCAGGCAGAAATCTTAAGGAAAAACCAGCCCCAAATTCTAGAGCTGGAAACCTCAATGAATTAAGTGAAAGATACGACGGAAACCATCCGCAATAGAGTACAGCAAATGGAAGACAGCGTAACTGAGAAAATAGGACGTTTCAAGTAATAAAGAGAACAGAGTAAACAATTTTAAAAGGAGAAAAAAGCTTATCTAATCTGTGGGATTCCATCAAAAGAACATGTGAGGCTCATCTGAGTTCTAGAAGAGAGAGAGAAGGGGAAAAGAGAGCATAAAGCTTACAGAAATAGTAGCTGAGCACGCCCCAAACCTAGGGCATGAACTGGCTGATGAAGATAATAGACAGTTTATGAAGGTAATAGACAACCCTATTGTCTCAATGCAGAAGACCTCTCCCAATATTGTAATGAAACCGACATCAAAAGGAGACAATCCTCAAAGCATCCAGGGAAAACCAGACTGTCATCCACAGAGCAAGTCCCATTAGGCTATCAGTGGATTTCTCAGCAGAGACCAGAAGAGAGCGGAATGATACTTTTAAAATGTTGAAAGAAAAAAAAAATTGGCCAGGAACACTCTAACCTGCAAAGTTGTTCTTTTTTTTTTTTTTTCCAATGTTCACTTATTCTTGACAGAGGGAGAGAGAGACAGAGCGTGAGGGGTAGAGGGACAGAGAGAGAGGGAGACACAGAATCGGAAGCAGGCTCTGAGCTGTCAGCACAGAGGCCGACGTGGGGCTCGAACTCACAGACGGAGAGATCATGACCTGAGCCGAAGTTGGACCCTCAACCGACTCAGCCACCCAGGCGCCCCTGCAAAGTTATTCTTTAGGTATGAAAGAGAAATCACCAGTTTCCTGGACAAGCAAAAGCTTAAGGAGTTCATTACCCCTAACCTTGCAAGAAATTCTGAACAGAGATCTGCAAGCTGAAATGAAGATACTGATCAGTGACATGAGAACATATGAAAGCATTTAACACACTCGTAAAGACAAATGAATATGCAGTGAGACTTCGAAAACTACGCAACAGGACGGTGTATTAACCACTCAACTGTATTAAAAAGGCCAAAGCATTAACATTTACAGATACTATAATGTGTTAATGAATAAATAATATAGAAGTAAATAATGACCTCAAAAACGTAAGGTGGGAGGGAATACAAGAGTGAAACTTTTGTACGTAAAGGGAAGTTGCTGTTAGCTGAAGATGAAGATTTTATTCGTGGGTTCCCGAAGCCTCCAGGTAGCTACAAAGCAATACTTAAGAGCAGATGCATAGATGGGGCGCCTGGGTGGCTCAGTGGGTTAAGCATCCGACTTCAGCTCAGGTTCTGATCTCGCGGTTCGTGAGTTCGAGCCCTGCACCGGGCTCTGTGCTGACAGCTCGGAGCCTGCTTCAGTTTCTGTGTCTCCCTCCCTGTCTGCCCTTCTAAGCTCACTCTAGTATGCTCTCTCTCTCTCTTTCAGAAAGAAAAGAAAAGAAAAGAAAAGAAAAGAAAAGAAAAGAAAAGATGCATAGAAGATCAAGAAAGAACTAACAGACCTTATCACCAAAGGGGGGAAAACATCACTCATTTACAAATGTAGACAGAAATGATAAACACAATAGAAATACACAACAACTGAAGAACACTGAGAGCATTCAAGTTTGTACAACTAAAGATTGAATTCTGCAATCAAAAGGCAGAATGGCTAGATATATGATAAAGAAAATAAAGGTCCAACTATATGCTGCCTACCAGAAACTCACTTCAGCTTTAAGGACATACAAAGGTCCAGAAGAAAGGTAGGGAAAAGGATATTCTATGCAAGTAGAAACTAACACTGTGAGCACAAGTAACTGCTTGTATCCGCCAAAAAGGCTAATGAGAAACAAAGGATCAGTCATCACAAACATATACATACAATCATAAATATATAGGCATCTAACATCATACCACACAAATATATTAAGCAAATACTATCAGATCTGGAGGGAGAAAGAGACAACAATAAAGTAATAATAAGGGAGCTCGCTACCCTATTTTCAGTGATGGATAGGTCAAGACAGAAAGAAAGTAAACATTGGACTTGAACGATACGTTAGACCAAGTTAACGTGACATTTACTGAACATTACATCCAAGAGCACAATACATTCTTCTCAAGTACATGCATAACATTCTCCATGATAAACCATAGGGTGACAAAAACAAAGGTAACAAGTATCAGTGGAGTGAAGTCATACTGGGTGTCTTTTCCATCCACAATGGTAGGAAACTAGAAATCACCAAAGGAAAGCCAGAAAAAAAAAAAAAAACTACCAGTATGTGCAAATTAACCACACTCTACAACAAACTGTCGGTCAAGCAATACGTGTTTATAAAGCATCCAAAAAGAAACCCAAAGATAAACAAAACACACCAACACTTACGGGATGCTGCAAAAAGTTTTCAGAGGGAAGTTTACAGGGATAAATGCATTTATCAAGCAAATAGGAAGATCTCGAACAATCTGTCTACCTCAAAGAGCTAGATGAAGAACAAAGCCCAAAGTTAGGAGGAAGGAAATTACAAAGATCAGAGTGGAAAGAGAAGAGATCAGAAAAATAGAAAAAAAAAATCAATCTGGTTTTTCACAAAGAAAACTGACCTTTAGCTAGACTAAAAGAAGATTCAAATAAAATCACAATCGATAAAACAGAAATATAAAGGATCAACATATTATGAACCATTATCCGCCTAGAAACAGGACAAACTAGAAAAAATGGATGAATTCTTACTAACATACTACCTATGAAGCCTAAATCAGTAAGAAACCAACTCTAAAGAGACCAATTGCTAATAACAAGGTTGAAACAAGAGCCAGAGATCTCCCAGCACAGAAAACCTCAGGCCCAGATGCACCTTCACGGCCAAGTTCTACCCAGCATTTAAAGAAGTCCTACGAAATCTCCACCTCTACCAGACAATTCAAGAGGGAAGACTTCCTAACTCACATTACCAGGCCACCATTACTGCGGTACCAAAGCCAAGTAAGGACACCACAAATAGAGACCAACATCCTTCATCAACAGAGATGCAAAAATGCTCAAGGCATCAGGAAACGAACAACTTCAGAAGGGTTATATACCATGACCGCAGGGGGATTTATCGCTGGGATCCAAGGCTGGTTCTACATCCACAAATCGATCAAAGCGGCCCAGCACAATAAAACGAAAGGTAAAAATCCTTTTGTTTCAGTGGGAACACAACGACTATTTCACGAAATGCTAGGTCTCCTCCTGATAAAAGCCTTCAACGGGTTGGTTACAGAAGGAACACATAAAAGGACATTAAGCACAAAACCCACGGTTCATATTCTGCACCAAGGTAAGGAGCTAAAAGCTTTACCAACAAGGCCAGGAAAAAAACAAGGACACCCACTCTCCCTCATCTTCCTGCACGTAGCCCTGGAATTCTTAGCTTGAGGAACGAGTCCAGAAAATACAGTAAAAGGGAGGCAGGGGAAGGCCGTGAGCTCCCGTCCTCCACCAGCCAACGGGGGCAACGACCCCATGTAATTCGACACACTCTGCCAATGACTTCAAGACCATCAGCTTCTTCCACAACTAACGACAGAGAAGGTCACAGGGACAAGGGCAGGAGGGGCATAGATGCGGTGGGAAACCACACTCTTGACTCAGCAACCCACAAGAAGGGCAGGGACGTGGTGGTGGGGCAGGGATCTCCCAAATGCAGGGGCGCGAGGGGGATCAGGCCTGCAAGCCAGGCACCCTCGGCCCCAGGGGACTTGCACCAGGAAGACGTGCCCCTAGAAGGTCTGGCCTTGAACAGCAGTACAGCCTGACCCTGGCCGAGCTGGAGAGTTACAGGAAAGTGTCTGCTTACTCTCAAAGGACCAGGACGCTTTAGGACCTGGTCCCCGACCCAGCAGAGGAGGAGCAGTTTGAAGAGCACCTGGGTTGTATGAGACGGACCTTTAGGGACTCATTTTAGGATCTTTGCCGGAGGAACAGGGATCTGCAGGAGCTTTATCTAGGAACGGAAGTGCTGATGGCTGGCTGGCATTTTTCATTTGTATTTTTCTTTTTTATTTTTTTTTTTAACTTTTTAACGTTTATTCATTTTTGAGAGACAGAGAGACAGAACAGGAGCAGGGGAGGGGCACAGAGAGAAAGGGAGACACACAGGATCCGAAGCAGGCTCCAGGCCGTGAGCCGTCAGCACAGAGCCCAGGGCAGGGCTCGAACTCACGAACCGCGAGATCAGGACCTGAGCCGAAGTCAGACGCTCGACCGACTGAGCGACCCAGGTGCCCCAGCACGGCATTTTTCTTGCCCTACTTTAGCCTACCATTTGGCACCTGTCCACCTTGCTCACACTGCTTGCCCAACCCCCGCATGCCCGTGTGGACCCGCCCCACCCAATCCACCCCCCTGCCAAGCAGCTTCTGCCCCACCACACCCAGTCTCTGTCAGGACCAGTGTCTCCCCACCGTCCCTCCGGTGACTACCTCCCTACCACACCCAGCAGGTGCTGGATCATCAGGTTGTACACCCAAAACTACTAGAATCCTGTATGTTGATTATATTTCACTCAAGAAAAAAAAAAAAAGTAATTGAGCCGAGGAACTGAATATACTTTTTTTTCCCCACCCCAAAGACCTACAGAGGGCCAGAACAGGCGCATGAAACAATGCTCAACATTACTTACGGGAAAAACGTAAGTCAAAATGACCATGACCTGTCACCGTACGGCAGTCAGAATGGCGACTATCGAAGGCCCACTTGACATCCCCAGCCACAGTGGAAGGCAGTACGGAAGTATACCTTAATTACATGTCAACTATACTTCCATTATAAGAAGAAATAAAAAGCATTCAAATAGCAAAGTGAGATTGTCACTATTTGCAGAGGAAAGACGAGAACACCCTCGAGAACCAAGAGAATATGTTCGGAACTAATCAAGGATTTCAGAAAAGCTGCCGAAGACACGTATAATATCACATGATATATATTATTTACATATGGAAGTACAATAGAACATCAGTTATGTTTCTACACGTTAATGATCAAACGTCTGACACGAAAACTAACCCATTTATAATAGCATCGAGAACAGGGCTTGGGGGGGGGGCAGGGATGCCTGCGTGACTCAGTCAGTTACGCGTCCAACTCTTTGATTTCCGTTCAGGTCATGATCTCACGGTCACGAGATTGAGCCTCCACACCCACCTCCGTGCTAAGGACGGAGCCAGCTTACGTTTCTTTCCCTCTGCCCCTCCCCAGCTTATACTTGTTAACACTCTGAAGATATAGAAAGCAACAAAGATAACCGTAAGACTTTGATGAAAGAAATTAAACGCAAATAGCAAAATACCCCAAGCTCATGGATTTTAAGAATGTGGTCACGAGGTCCATAGACCCCAGACCACCTGCCAATTCAGTGTCATCTCTATTCAAACTCCAGGGGCATTATTCACAAAAATGGCATAAACCATGTTAAAATCTGGAGAGATCCACCAAAGACCCCGAGGAGTCAAAGTAATCATGCAAAAGAACCCACTTGAAGAACCCGTCCTGATTTCTAACTGTATTGCAAAGCTATAGCCATTTCCACAGTATGGGACTGGCAGAAACAGACATATGATCAATGGGGGGGGGGTTATTTCTGGGTACTCTTGATCAGTCAACTACTATTTGACAAGGGAACACTCAAAGGGCCAAGTACAGTTTCTTCAACAAATGGTGTTAGGACAACTAGGTAACTCCGTGTTGAAAATTTAAGTCGTACCCCTCCCTGTATTACACCAGTTCTAACTAGGAGCAGATACTGTAAAACTACAAGAAAACATAAGGAAGAACTCCCTGACAATGGTTTTGGCATCGATCTTTTTTAAGGTAAGACGACGTAAGCACAAGCATTCCAACTACAAAGTGGTACTTTATCAAGTTAAACTTCAGTACAGGGGCACCTGGCGGGCTCAGTAGGTTGAGCGTCCAACTTCGGCTCAGGTCACGATCGCGCGGTTCACGAGCTCAAACCCCGCATGGGACTCCGTGCCGATGCTTCAGAGTCTGGAACCTGCTTCGAATTCTGTGTCTCCCTCTGTCTCTGTCTCTCTCTCAAAAATAAATAAGCATTTAAAAAAACCCACTTCATGACAGCAAAAAAGAAACCAACAAAAATTAAAAGGCAACCTATACTTAGCATCATAGCCTCTAGGTTCACCCACGTTCCAGCAGATGTCAAAATTTAATTTCTCTATGGGTAAGTAATATTTCATGGTGTATGTATCTGTCTCTACCCACATACATTGTATCTTTATCCATTCATCTACTGATGGACACTTGGGTTGCTTCCATACTTTGGCTGTTGTAACTCAGAGAAAGAATAACATCATGTGATTTCAGTCTTATGTGAATTGAAGAAACAGAAAAAAGAGACAAACCCAATAAGAGACTCTTAAATACAGAAAACTGGTGGTTGCCAGAGGGGAGGTGAATGGAGTGATGGGTGAGGTAAATAAAGGAGATTAAGAGTACCTCTCTTGATGAGCCCCGAGAAATGTATAGAATTGCTGAATTCTGATATTGTACACCTGAAGCCAATACAACCCTTTAATTTTATTTGATTAACAAAACAAGGCAACCTCTTGAATGGGAGAAAATATTTGCTAACTATTAAATTAGGATTTCATATCTAAAGTATATAAAGAACTCCTACAACTCACCATAATAATAATAATAATAATTTTATTTAAAAATGGGTAGAGGACCTAAATAGACATTTTCCAAAGATATACAGACAGCTAACAGATACATGAGAAGATGCTATCATTCATCATCAAGGAAATGCAAATCAGAACCATAATGAGCTATCACCTCACATCTGATAGAACAGGGATCATCAAGAAGAAATAAATGCTGGCAAACATTTGGAGAGAAGGGAAACCTTTCACCCAGTTCCTAGAAATGTAAATTGGTGTAACCACTGCAGAAAACCATATGGAGGTTCCTCAAAAAACTAAAAATACAACTACCCTACGACCCAGCAATGGCACTACTAGGCATTTATCCATGGGATACAGGGGTGCTGTTTCGAAGGGACACATGCACCCCCATGTTTATAGCAGCACTATCCACAAGAGCCAAAGTATGGAAAGAGCCCAAATGTCCATCGATGGATGAATGGACAAAGATGTGGTATATATATACAATGGAGTATTACTCGGCAATCAAGAATGAAATCTTGCCATTTGCAACTACGTGGATGGAACTAGAGGGTATTACGCTAAGTGAAATTAGTAAGTCAGAGAAAGACAAAAATCATATGACTTCACTCATATGAGGACTTTAAGAGACAAAACAGATGAACATAAGGGAAGGGAAACAAAAATAATATAAAAACAGGGAGGGGAACAAAGTTTAAGAGACTCCTAAAATATGGAGAACAAACAGAGGGCTACGGGAGAGGTTGTGAGAGGGCGGATGGGCTAAATGGGTCCGGGGCACCTGAAATCACTGTTGCACTATATGCTAACTAATTTGGATGTAAATTAAAAAAGTAAAATTAAAAAAAAAAACTTAAAAAAAAAAGATGTCATACACACACACAATGCAGTACTACTCAGCCATCCATAAGAAGGAACTCTTGCCATTTGCAAAGACATGGATGGAGCTAGAATGTATTTGCCAAGGGAAATAAGTCAATCAGAAAAAGACAAACACCATAGGATTTCATTCCTATGTGAAATTTAACCAACAAAACTCATGAACATATGGGAAGGCAAAGGAAAAGAAGAGAGAGGCAAAGAAACCACAAGAGGCTCTTAGAGAGCAAAGAGAGTTGATGGATGGGGGGGGGGATGGGCTAGATGGGTGATGGGTACTAAGGAGAGCACTTGTTGTGATGAGCACTGGGTGTTGGATGGAAGTGATGAATCACAGCACTCTACTCCTGAAACCAATATTGCACCGTAAGTTAACTAAAATTTAAATTAAAAAAACCCCAAAATTAAAAAAAAAAAAAGGAAACTCATTGGAGCAGTGCTTGGCTGCCTCAGCCGGTAAGGAATGCAACTCTTGATCTCAGAGTCTTGAGTTCAAAGCTCCATCTTGGGCACAGAGCTTACTAAACAACAACAACAACAACAAAAAAGCATTCACAACGGAAGTAAACACACTTTTTCTTAAAAAAAAAAAACAAAAAAAACCAAAGAGAAAGCAGAGAGAGTAAAAGCTATCCGCAGTCCCATGTTCACTGCACCACTATTCAAAATAACATATGAAAACGCCTTACCTTTCTATAAAGGGATGAACGGATAATGGTCATGGGACGTATATATACACAGATTACTCAGCCGTGACAAATCAAGAAATCCGACCATTTAAGACAACACGGATGGATCTTGAGGACATTATACGGAGGGAAGTCAGGTAAAGACAAAGGATGAAAGAACTCTAAAAGAGCCAAACTTGTAAAATCAGAGTAGAATGGTGTTCACCAGGGGTGGAGGGGGAGAGAAATGGGGGAGATGGGGTTTCAGGGGACAGATGCCACTGATAGACAGGTCAGTCCCATGCACAGCATAGTGATTATAGCCAGTCGTATCCTATTATAAACCTCTCAACTGCTAGGACACTAGCTCTTCCGTGTTCCCATCACAAAAAAGAATTAGGCGATAGGATCACGATGTTATACCTGTTGTTAGTCATATTGCAACATACACATATATGAAATCAACAAGTTGTGTCCCTTTATGTTCATCAGATTGCGATATACGTTCATCAGATGGCGATATACGTTCATCAGATTGCGATATATAGATGTATGAAATCAACACGTTGTAGACCTTAAACTGACCTCGTTATAGGTCACTCGTATCTCGGTAAAAATAGATTAAAGAAATTACCGAAGCCCCCGCTCATCAAAACAGTCACTTTTACTCATTAGTGTGCATTACCAATACAAGTTTTCTTTTTGCCTTCTGAGGCAGTGCCTGAAAGCATTGTCCTTTTTTTTTTTTTTTTTAAGCCCATGTGGCCCACGTAGTGACTCGTATGTATTAAAGAAGATCCAAAGGAAACAGTCGGATAGGCCCAACAGCTTCTGCAGCTATCATCTATTTGCCTTTGCTGAAAACTCAAACCAGCCTCAGGACCCCAAGGTGGTCAAGGTTGCAAGTGCGTGCTTGAGGATGTGCATGGTGGGGAAAGGGGGCAGAAGGAGTGAGAAACTTAGGTTAGGCTCCACACTCAGCATGGAGCCCGAGGAAGTGGGGCTCGATCCCACAACGCTGGGAGCATGACTTGCACCCAAGTTCAGAGTAGGACTTTCAACCGACTGAGCCACCCAGATGCACCAGGCAGGGACTATTTTTAAAAGCGGATCTGGACTTCTATTTCGGTGAACACTGGAGGGCTTTATATTATTATTGCTTACCGGCTACCTGCACCTTTCAAAGTGATCTTCATGCTAAATGACAATTTTATTTCGTGTTGACATTCAAGCCCTTGGTACTGGTTGTTCCTAAGGCTCAAGTTTATCTTGTTCTTCCCTCCACTTCCTTCAGCCTCAAAACACACAGGAGTCGTCCAATGCATCTTTTTTGGCTGAAGCTACGCAGCAGTTAGTTTTTACTGCTTAACTACGGCACAAGTCAGCAGCTGCAAGCCAGCATTTATTTAGCTCCTGGGGCTGTGGGGTAGCTGGATGATTCTGGGCTAGGCTCCCTTTGTTGGTTTCACTTGCTTTCACTCATGCGGTCAGCTGAATGATCTAGAAGAGGATCCCCGCTTAGGTCCGGCAGGTGGATGGCTGTTGGCTGGGGTGCTAGGTTAGTGACTGGGCCACATGGTTCCTGGTGCTCCCCACCCCCCGGCCAGCCTGGGCTTCCTCACGTGGCATTGACAGGTGAAGTCCAAGAGAGTACAAGCCTAAATTGTGCCAACCGGTGTCTGCATCACATTGGTCACATCCCATTGTCCAAAGCAAGTCATATGGCCAACCCCGCACCAAGGGATGGATACATTACACGTCGTGAAGGAAGGAAAAGGTTTTGGCCACGTTGGCCATCTATCATAGCACTTCAGACTGTTCCCAGCATCCTAATCGGGTTCCGATCCATCGCTTGTGATCAACTACCCCCTAAACGCTAATTTTTACCAAGTGTTACTGTGGGATAATGTTTACACTCTTACCTCCTTAACGTAACTACCACCTCACTAATCCGGCAAACTTTCCAAGTGCGTCTCAAAGAGAGAAGCCCACAGTGACTTCAAAGCCACCCCCGGCTGGCATTTTATCCGGGCAATCCCATTTCCAAAATCTTTAGTTAAGACGTTTAATCATCTTGGCGACCTGGGGATACAAAAACAGCTTGAGGACGATGTCGGTTTAGGCAGTAATACTCCCAAGCGCTTTGCGGCTAGCAGGCAAGGAGGGACAGTTCCATCGATTGCTGTTCGTGGCAAAGATACTAACAGCTCCCTCATCCTGTGGCAAGAGAGAGCCGTTTTGATTACTTTGTTACACTTGGTGTGCCTTCCCCCAGAAATGCCTGCGGCCTCGATGTAAAACCCTTCCCAAAGCGGTCCAAGTGGCTCAGCGCGTATTATTTCATCTTCCGGCTCAATAAAACATTCCTATTTCCTCAAGCACTGATGAGGCCATCTGGAGCCCAGAATGACCAGGCAAATGGCAACATTGGTTACTACTGCCTCTCCTCAAGGAACATTAACTAAAACGTCCTTTTAAAGTAAAGCATCTGGACCTATTCATCACTGTTTAACAATGGGAACCGGGCTGCGTCCCAGCCCCAGTGCTGCACCGAGACGCCGAGTGCGCGGTGGGAGGAAATTCAACTTGAAAGGTCTGCTTCCCTAGGACTTCTCCCTCTCTGGGAGTGCCGTGTGTGGCAAAAAAAAAAAAAAAAAAAAAAAAAAAAAAAAAAAAAAAAAGAAAAAAGAAATCCCCCATCCCGGATTCCTCATTTGAGAGTTTTTGACATTTAAAAAACAAAAACACGCTGAAAAGTTGTTCCTGTATTAGACTATTCCCGAGTATATGTCATTTCATGGACACCCGGCCTTTCTCGGACCCACTCAAGGACAGAGACACACACACACACACCCGATTTCATGGATGAATCTTGAGTTTTCTTCTGAGAAGCCTCCTCATCCAGTGCCTGACCCCTCAGAGTTGAGGACTCCTTTGTCAAGGCCACTACTGAAACTTGAAGGCCTGTAAGTAGCAGACTCACCTATCAGGATCATGTTTAGAGAACAGTGAGGGCGGCAAGACTGGGCCCATTAGCTTTGACAGTGTAGACAACCCCCCAACACAGACTTGAATCGGCCATTGTTTTATGCTCATGATTCTGTACACAAGTCACATGGCCATGCACTCAGTCAGTGCACATGGGGACCAAAGGTATGGATACGGGAAGGTCTGAGGACACTGGGGACCGTCAGGGGCCATTCCTGCAGCTCCATACGGCAGAAGGTTGCTTTCCTCTGTGAAGGACTTCACACCTTGTGGACCTTCTGTGACCCCTGTGATTTTTTCCTAACACTTGTTTCCCCCCCCTTTTTAAAAACGTTTCATTTTATTTGAGAGAGAGAGAGAGAGAGAGTGTGAGACCTCGAGCAGGGGAGGGGCAGAGGGAGAGAGAGACAGGGGATCCGAAGCAGGCTCTGTGGGGACACCAGATAGCCCGATGCAGAGCTGAAAGTCACAAACCCTGAGATCATGACCTGAGAAGTCAGATGTGTACCTGACTGAGCCACCCAGACACCCCCTCCCGCCCCCCCCCCCCCGTTTTTTTTTTTTTTTAAACGCTCCTATACATTTGAGAGAGGACACTTTCGACAAGGTCAATAAGGAGGACGATCAGGGGACAAAACAGTATTTACCTTCGGTTTTGATTTCGACTTGTATTTAAGAAAAGGGGACTTCAATTATGCTCATTTTTCTACTGGTCTGAGTTTAGTGTTATACATACCAAGAGAATTCAGAGAGACATTCAGGAATTATCATCACCAGGTATTAGCCCAGAGAACTTCACCACTGTTTACAGATCCACATCCACAGAAATACGCATTTGAATTTGTTGTTTACAAATTAGTTCCCCAGCTACACAAAGGAAACCACGTAATTGATTATTTCAAGGATAAAGGAAACATTCTTGTTCTTTCTGTCCGTATTCGTATTTATCCCTTCCCAATCCTCTAATTAGGTTACTCATTCATTCTAAGAAGAGTTGTTCAGCTTATTACGTGCAAAACCCTGCAAGGCATCAAAGATACCATTTTCCCATTTGCTATCCCCTCTCTATCCAGGCTTACTCACTCAGCAGCCCTTCACCCAAGTACCTACTGGGTAGAGGTCATCCGCCAAGTGCAGTGCTAACTCTGCCTATCAAACTCACCCATCAACAAATACATTCGAAGCATCTGTTACATGGCAGGGACTGGGCTAAGACATTAAGGCGCCGAGGGGGAAGCACAGTTCAGCCTTCCTGACTTTCTGGAGTTTCTAGTGCAGCTGGGAAGAGAGACAGTCACTTTAGACACGGCACAAACCTGAGTCCGCTCAACCACCAACTGAGAGAGGAGGTCAGCCCCATCAAAGAGAAAGAGGATCACCTGCTTTAGGGCACCCGAAGAGCCTTCCCGAAGCAAGCGATGCTCGAGGGGAGGGGAGGGGAGCAGGTTGGGAAAAGTCAGTGGGGGCAAAAAGAGTGGAACACACGCTAAAAAGACAGCATACAACCAAAGGCTCTGTGGAGGGGACGCCAGAGGCGGGATGTGTGTGTGTGTGTGGCCCGCTCATGCTGAGAAAGGCTGTAGGTCAAGGAAAAAACATGGCCTTTTATGTTAACGTAAATGAGCGCGATTGAAGGAGTTTAAGAGGGGGGGGGGTGGAGCATTGTCCCATTTGCTTGAAAATGATTGTTCTGTCACACGGGACAGCAGATCTGAGTGCGGCCAGGGGCAGGGAGAGGAAGAGGAGGAATCCCTGTGTCTGCTCAGGGCGAGCCTGGACGAGGGGGTGGCCTTTGTACAGCAGAACCAAAACAGGGGATGCATTTCAGATTTCTAGCAAGTAAAAACAAGAGACTTTGGCCATGGATATGGGCAGGCTGAGGGACAGGAAGTCACCGCAGCAGACGCACAGATCCCCAAGTGGTTCCATAATACCTCTAATAAGGATTCTATCTATGACTCTGCACCCAGTTCCCGCGTGTGGGTTCGCCCCCCTCACTCACGCTACCAAGCGGTTCCGCGATACCGGCTGGGCGTCCTACAGTTCAACTCAGTTCTGACGAGTATCTGCCGACAGAGGGCATAACATCTCCCAGGTGAAGGGTCAATCCCACCAGACCGCCACCCCCTACCCCGCCTTCAGACGCCAATCACAAATCCAAGTGGTCACCGAGCTTCTCAGCGACCAGCTACGGACGAGAAATTTCTGGAATCGCCTCCTCAGGTTCAATTAATTTGCGAGAGCGGGCCCACAAGACACCCAGAAACAACTTACTCACCGGATCGCTGGTGAATCACAAGAGGATGTGACTGAGGAACAGCCACATGGAAGAAACGTGCAGGACAAGCCACGGGGGAAAAGGCAGAGAGCGCCTGAGCTCCTGGAGCGCGCCTCTCGCGCCGCACCTCTGGGCCCTCGCCACTTCGGAAGTTCTCGGAACGCCTTCCTTTCGGGTTTTTATGGAGGCTTCGAGATCCAGGTGTGATCGATTCAATCACTAACCATTGATGACTGAGCTCGATCTCCAGTCCCTCTCCCCTCCCCGGAGGTCCGGGGGTGGGCCTGGAGGTTCCCACCCTGTAAGCGCATGATCGGTTCCACCGGCAACCCCGTCTTTAAGTGTTCCCCCCCCCCCCATCAACATCACCTCGTTAACATAATAAAAGACACCTTTCCCAGTCTCCTCGCAGGAAATTCCAAGGCTTTTAGGAGCTGTGTGCCAGGAACCGCATATATTTGTCTTATTACACATCCTAATACCGCACTACAGACTTGTTGGCCATGGAAACAAGACACATTTCCTCTTGGATAAGACTCGCACGGGCCATCCATGAGGTTCCTCCCGTGGTGCGTCGGTTAGCTTTTACTGTGTCAGCAACCGCTCCCCTCAAATGTAGTGGCTTGAAACCACCATCACTTATGCACTGACCCTTCTGGGCCACACCGCAAATAGGTGGTCCGCTACCGCTGGCCTCTGGGCTGTCGCTTGTGAATGCAGTCGGCTGGCAGTTCCCTTAGCTAAGTGCCCTTGGCCGAGGAGACTTACTGACTGTACCACGTGATCTCCTCTGGGGCAGGCGAGCCTGGCTGGCTGACATGCGGATCTCGAGGTTCCGAGCAATAACGAGAGAAGATATCCCGAAGCGCCATCGCTTTGCCCGGCTTTTGCTCGCACCCCTTTTACTGTTGTCCCATGGACAAGAGAAGTCACATCGTCAAGCCCAGCGTCACCGTCCAAGAGGATCACTCAGGGCCTTGGACAGAGGGAGAGGGAGCTGTGACCGAGTTGGCAACAATTACAGAAACAGCCAACCGCACATGATTTTGAAGGGAATGAGAAATTCGTTCTCTACCCTCCAAGTCTTCCGGCCGGACTAAGAATTAAATGTCTGTGACACGCATTACCAGGAGAAAAAACCCAAAGCTTTACTCTGCGCACAGAGGCCCAATGCTGAAATTGAGACCTAAAGAAATGACCGAGGCGGGCAGTGTTTATCCTTTTTTAGAGAAAGACACGATAAATTTGTCAAGGATTGACAGGACAGAGAAAACTTAGCTTTGGGAATTTTCACTTACCAAGGAATTCCAAACAGAATTTGGACTGTGGTAGTAAATTAGCAAAAAGGGATCAGGATTGTATACAATACAATTGTATACAATCCTGTATACAATATCTATTTTTTTTTAAATTTTTAAATGTGTATTTATTTTTGAGAGAGACGGAGAGAGAGCGAGTGGGGGAGGAGCACAGAACGAAGGAGACACAGAATGCTAACCAGCTCCTGCTTCAGGCTCTAAGCTGCCAGCATAGAGCCTGAGGCGGGGCTTGAACTCATGAACTGTGAACTCATGACCTGAACCAAAGTCAGATGCTCCACTGCCTGAGTCACTCAGGCACCGAGAGAGAGAGAGAGAGAGAGAGAGAGAGAGAGAGAGAGAGAGAGAGAATTTACGCAGGCTCCACACTCAGCACAGAGCCTGGCGTGGAACTCGATCCCACAACCCTGAGGATCATGGTCTCAGATGAAATCGTGAGTCAGGTGCTCAACCCCCTGAGCCACCCGGGGACCCCACCTTAAGTAAATATTTATTTCGGATAATCAATATGCCAAAGTGGCCCACCTTGGGATGGCATGCCCTTGGCTCTACAATTTTATTGTTTTAACTCGGAGTGACTTCAGAACTTGTGGGAGGATTTACTATGATCTCAGGGATTTATTGACATTTGTATAGAGTCAATACATTATTATCGAGAGCTCTTCTCCTGGATCACCATGGCTTTGATGCATCGATTCCTTAGCAAGCTCTCCAGCCTCCGCACGATCGCTTCTGGCAGGCATTACGCTTCTAATGTGGACGCTTGGAATGGTTTTTTGGGTCTCCATTATCTTGTATTTGACTGAAGCTGTTTCACGGATCACTATCCATTTGCTTGTGTAAGCTTTGCATTTAAAAATGTCCTTTCTTAGGAGCAAAGGGGCCTAATATTTCCAACTCACTTCCAAATGGTTCAGAAAACTAACATTTTATATCCATACCGTATTTGGAGAGAAACGATAAGGCAAATGAGGCAAATATAAACAATCAATGGGCTTTTCCGAAGGTTTGAAATTCTAGAAAAATCGGGAGTGCTAGAAACAGAAAAATATAATGAAATAAAAATGTCCTTTCTAACAGACACCATGATCACAACAGTCAGCTATTGGTATGTAATAACCAGTGGGTAAGAAATCTGTTCACTAAACTAAGTTATCAAGTGTATCACTCGCTGTGCCCTTTTTATCCCAAGTATATCAAGACATTCTCTCCTTTTCGGGCATTATTATTCACAGAGGAATGATCACCTTCTGTCCTTAACTTTAAATGAAAGTTCCAGACATTTATCAAATATCCAGCACTTTCAAAGGCTGCTCAGGCTATTTTGCCAGTGATCTGCGAAGCAATGGCCATGAAAAGAAGCTCTGAAATCCCCCCAGAGAATCAGTGATAAAAAAGTGAATTAACTCCTGGAACCCATAAGTCTTCTTCAGTTGATGGAATAGGAATTTGCTAATTTAGGATCACCTACTTAGGTACAATTATGTATGCTTTATGGATTAATAATAAATATTAATGGCAGAGGTTACTGAAGTAGAAAATAAAGGCTTGCAAGTAAATATACTTGCAAATATTCATCATGGCAACTTTATGGAGTGAAAGCGGGCTGCATTTCCAGGAAGCAAGCCTGTGTCATAGACAGGAATATGGCTTCAAAGTGAACCCAGTAGGATTTCAGAGCAGACAGCTGAATTGCACATACCCATCACCTGTCCCGCTACCATTTCTTGGTGACATTTCTCAATATATACATTTGGGGCCCAGAAGTGCATATGACAGGACAACAGTTAATCATGATCGGAAGAGTCAATGATGCTAAAAAGTTCAGTAGAGTGGTGAAGAGGTTTACCTTTAGACTCTGCCACACTTGAGCTTGAATCTTAGTTCTGTTACTTGTTTGCTCTTTGACCTTGAGCAAATCATTCACCTTCTCTGGCTGCCTCTAAGGATTCCAGGTGCTTGTCTCTTCCTACGGAAGATTCCACCATCAGCCTCCCGGAGCACCACCCCGCTACCCGCTCCTCACCTACCCCAGGTCTTGGTAGGGAGAAAAACCTGAGTCTTCCCTCTTGTGGAGACTCGGGGTTCGGCCCCTTTGATTTCCTTTCTTGCCTCCCTGGCCTTAGAAGCATTTATATTTTTTTCCTTCTCTCAAGCACGAAGTCCTCCAATCCTTAAAAGGAAAAAAGCATAGAGGGGCGCCCAGGAGGCTAAGTCGGTTGAGCATCCGACTCTTGATTTTGGCTCAGGTCATGTTCTCACGGTTCATGAGATCGAGTCCCGTGTCAGGCTCTGCACTGACAGTGCGGAGCCTGCTGGGGATTCTCTCTCTCCTCTCTCTCTGCCCCTCCCCTGCTTGCACTCTCTCTCTCTCTCTCAAAATAAACTTAAAAAAAAATTTTTTTTAAGGAAAGAAGCACAGAGCAAGGAGCAAGCACACTCTAATAGCTGAATAAACTATCTCATAGAACAGAACTAGTATTAACTAATTTAAAGGGTATTTATGAGAATTACATGTCACAAAGTACGTGAAGCACTTAGCTATATGGGAACAATTCCGTAATAATTATTATGATCATCATTGCTTACCGATCATCATCATCTCACGTGATCATTTTATTAACCAGAGCGTCAATGCTTTATGTGAAACCTCTTAGGCATTCGATATTTTTCAGGCTTTAGTCACCTACGTCCCAAGAGCTTTTGAATTTAATGTAGTCTATTCTTAGGTCCCAAGTGACTACTTTATATGAGTAGGGTGGTGCTAATTAAGATATTGCAACAGGGGCCAACAGCCCCCCACCCCCATGGCAACAATCCCCACACAGGCAGCATATGTGGTCTCTGTTTCTACAAAGCCCGGTCTCTCCCTGCTTGCTTTCCTTCTTCCTTCTCTCCGGTTTTTGTCTGGCGTCTCCGGGCATTTGCCATTTTGCCATGGGCACAGGCCACGAAGGGACCGGCTTCCTTCGTAGGCTCTCTTCCTTTTTATCATACCCTACCTTTACTATTTTCCCTACCTCTTAAATGATAGTAAGAGTTACCATTTAGTGAGCATTTCTTCCGTGGCCCCCTTGTTCTAAGCAATGTGTATTATTTAATTGAAGCCTCATAACCCCAAGAAGCGAGGACTGCTACCTTTCTTTTCTACGTGAGGGACTGATGCAAACAAGTTGAAGAATTAGTCGAAGGCCACCCGACTACTGACTGTGGCTCAAACCCAGGCAGAGGGCCCAAGATCTTAACCAGCATGCCCCTTCCCCCATTGCCTTCCTCTGATGTTTCCAGAATGCATTCTTTTCCTTAAAGATTCTTGCAAGTTGTGATTTGCTTTCAATATCTCCTCTGTGGTTGTAATTCTTTTTTTTTTTTTAAGTTTATTTATTTTTGAGACAGAGAGAGACAGAGCATGCACGGGGGAGGGGCAGAGAGAGAGGGAGACACAGAATCGGAAGCAGGCTCCAGGCTCCGAGCCATCAGCCCAGAGCCCGACGCGGGGCTCGAACTCCCGGGCCGCGAGATCGTGACCTGAGCCGAAGTCGGACGTTTAACCGACTGAGCCACCCAGGCGCCCCTGTGGTGGTAATTCTTTACTAAACCTTTTAAAAACTCAAATACTACACAGGCATATACAGTAGAAGTGAAAAGTCCCCTTCCCCACGGTCCCCTAGGAAAGCCCTGTTAAGAGTTTACTGTAGGCCTTTCTTATGAAGTCCAGCGGTATTCTCTGACATCACGTGGCCAAAGCAGGAGAAAATCAGTCTCACAGAGTTTATAATAGGATGCGTGTAATATGCAGGAACTGTGTTCGGACCTGCTCTGAGTTCTGATCATTTCTGTTAACCTTTCTCGCTTTACCTCAACCCTTAAGGAAAATGGATAAACAGAAAAATGACAACAGACGCTACTCCTAGGAGACAGGATGGCCCACGGGCCTGCCTTCACACCAAACTCCGTGGGAAGCCCAACACTCCAGTGACTGATCACCAGGTACGTGATGAAAAATCATTATCTAAGCCACCGGGAGGCCCATCGTTCATAAAGTGGCATTTGAAAATGGCCATTCCCAGCCCAGCAGAACAAGAGTCTCTCCCGTAGCTAAAGGTTAATTCTTAGAACGCCACTCATTTATTCACTGATTCAACACATGTATATTCAGCACCTAGCATGGAGGGATTAAAAAATAAATCCAAAAAAAAAAATCCCGGTGTTCGGGGAAAAATGCATTCCAGATGAAGGTAAGGGAAATGGGTGATGACGTCATCTACCAAAATACATCACGTGTCGGAGGGTGATAAGTGCTATGAAGGAAAAATACCAGGGGAGACAGGAAAGAGTGTGATGTTCCCCTTGTGCTTTGTTTTTCACTGAAGATGTTTTCGTCCGCGGTCCGTTAGGTATTTTATACTTTTAGCCTTTTTTATTGTGAGAAATAATGTACATACAGAACAGTACATAAAACATAATACGTAGCTGAACTGATTAAGTATCACCATGAAGTGAGTACCCATGTACCGAGCACTCCAGTCACGAGCCGGCATGGCCATCATCGTGGAAGCCACTGACTGCTGCACACTGAAGGTTTGGGTCCCTCCTAAATTCGTATGTGAGAGCCTAATCCCCAGTGCGATGGTGTTTGGAGGTGGGGCTTTGGGTCATGAGGGTGAAGGCTTGGTGAGTAGGATCAGCGCCCTCATAAAAGAGATCCCTGGGCTTCCTTGCCCCGCTCTGCCTTGTGAGGACACAGAAGTGTCTACGAACCAAGAAGCAGGCCCTCTCCAGAACCTCATTCTACTGGTGGGTGCCTTGATCTCGAACTCTCCGGCCTCCAGAACTGTGAGAAGTGAATGTCTGTTCTTGAAGTCACCAGTCTAGGGTATTTTTTGTTACAGTAGCCTGAATCAACTAAGACACTGCCCGACCACAAGCCCCTCCACACACATCCCAAAGTAACCACTGTTCTGACTTCTATGTTAATCACGCCCTTGCATTTTTAAGTTTTACCACCTATATACGCTTCTCTAAAAAAAAGAATACAGCCTTTTGGATTTCCTCTTTGACAGTCTCTCATGCAGCAATCGATAACTGATACACCCAGCTCACTCCCAAAAACCATAACTACCGTAACTGAAACGTCCATGTTGTGGACATTAGTGAAACCGTCACTAACTTCATTTTTTTGTCATTCATTATTTTGAGAAGATATTCATGTACAGTTCGGTAATAATCGAAGTATATTTCACTTTAGTAATCAAACATTTAATGGCAGAATTGGATTTCAATTTCTTTTCCCTTCGATTTCAGAAAAATCTTTAAGCATACGTGGTTAGAATGGCCAAGTTCATTTGGATATTCTAAAGTCAATAGATCACTAAAGCATGGCAGGAAGAGCCAAACCTGCCTTCCTCCAAACCGTTTCCCCGAGCGGACTAAGACGAGCTCCGCCAAAAGCAATTTTAGAAACAAAACTCATTATTCCCTAACCTAGAAACCTGAGGGCAGAGAAAGGAATAGTGTAGCTCTAAGGCCATTCACTTTATTTCAAGTTAACATGCTACTCACCTGTTTTGGATAAAAACCTTTTCAATGTCTTTCTACGGCATAGCTCCAAAAAGAGCGCTGGGAGCAAGATGGTCTTTCACTAGGTTTCCCTGCTTATATATTTTTAGCGTCTATATACCCACAACTGGATTGTTAATAGTACAACGCAAAGCAAAATACATTACTTCCCTTGGCTAAAAAATAATTTGAAACGCGCAATTGCAAAGTTGTGTAGGATCCTTCCGAGAGTAGTATATTCGAAGAAATTTCTTTCAAAAATATCTTATTTTATATAAAAAGAATTCAATTTAAAATATATACTTTCTTCGGTGCGCCTGGCTAGCTCAGTTGGTGGAACACGTGACTCTTGATCTCAGGGTTGTGAGTTTGAGCCTCACATTGAGCACAGACAGGACTTTTTTTTTTTTTTTTTAATTTTTTTCAACGTTTATTTATTTTTGGGACAGAGAGAGACAGAGCATGAACGGGGGAGGGGCAGAGAGAGAGAGGGAGACACAGAATCGGAAACAGGCTCCAGGCTCTGAGCCACCAGCCCAGAGCCTGACGCGGGGCTTGAACTCACGGACCGCGAGATCGTGACCTGGCTGAAGTCGGACGCTTAACCGACTGTGCCACCCAGGCGCCCCCAGACAGGACTTAAATAAATAAAATTTAAAACAAAAACAAATACACTTCACTCAAAAGATGCCAAAGAATTAGGATGTTAAAATTGTTGGCTCAATAACTGTTTTGTGATTAAAGGACTTTAATCCTATTTGCAGCTGATTAACATTGATATGAATCTAGAGCGTGATTGGTTTTTCAAAGTAAACCCTTCAGTCTCATGCAACTGTGGAAAGGTTTTTTGTTTTTTGGGGGTTTTTTGCTACAAAATATGCTATAAATTTGATTTTTCACCATTTTCTAAATTAGTCAAGTTTTATTTTAGTTGGATGCTAAAGTGCTTATGGTGCTTAGAACAAATGATCTAAATGCGGATGGGTTGCAGTGATAAAGAATATTTTCTTAATAACGTTGTAAAGCTTACTATGTTAAAAGCTAACGACATCCACAAGAGTTAAAAAAGATTTGTTTGGCATTGAGGCAATAATCATATCAACATAGGGTACAATTAGCAACCTTTGGTCTTGACTTGATCATGTTTGTGGACTGCTATGAGATTGTTTCGTTATAATTTTCTGGAACCAAATAGGTATAAAACAAACAGAGTAGAAGAAAAGTGAAAAGCAGTTGGCTTGGTGTTGGGAAAATGGGGGCACGAGGATTCCACCATGTCACTCCCAAAGCCAATTATGAATGGCCACGTTTGAAAAAAAAACCGCTTTTAAGATAACGGGTTGTAAGATCTTTT
This sequence comes from Felis catus, assembly GCF_018350175.1. Classification (NCBI taxonomy): domain Eukaryota; kingdom Metazoa; phylum Chordata; class Mammalia; order Carnivora; family Felidae; genus Felis; species Felis catus. The sequence continues at coordinate 26,322,754 of NC_058386.1, read as the reverse complement.
TGAATAAATTTAGCAAAAGCATGTAACGTGCCATTACCAGAGATACTCCAGTTTTTAAATAATTGATACATGTTAAACCATAGATTGCGAAGGGAATTATAAACCTAACTTTACGGTGACCTGAAAAGACTAAGGAAAATCAAAGCTGCGGGAAGTATACATGAATTGACTTCGTTTAAGCCTTTGGTTTCTGTGATCCCCGCACGAAAGCATCACGGACATCTCCCGTGGTCCCAGTGCTGTCATTTAACTAGGATTCCGAGCCGTCAGTAGTACCCCAGCCAACTTGTGCAGTACACATTACAGCTGATGGGAAAGAGGCCGGAGAAGACAGAAAAGCCTGACTGTGGAGAGCAGCGCCACCTAGGGGTTAAATTTGTTCCTAACAAGAAACAGCCCCTGCTTTCCCATAGATGACCAGGCCACCGGATCCGGTTCCGCATGGCTTTTAGCAACCTGATTAGAGGGTGAGACTACAAGTCATGCACTTGGAAAACACAGGGGAAGCTTGTATGCTACACGTGGCTTCATAAACTGCGACCGGATGTATGAGACGTTTCAGGAGAGATGTCCATGTTATAATCCCTTCATGTTGGCATTAGGGTGTCTAAAATAGAACTCAGTAAAAAAACCATTATGTTTGACATCCTGTCTTCTGTGATCAGGTGAAAGAAATCTATGTGGACACTTGTAGCTTCACCAGTTCTTCTTCCAGTTGTGGGAAACAAATCTTTCGTTTGGCTCAACCAAAGAACCTGCATGTGAAGGGAGGATTTTCTTTCCTTGGTTTTAAAAGGCAACCTTCGGGGCGCCTGGGTGGCGCAGTCGGTGAAGCGTCCAACTTCAGCTCAGGACACGATCTCGCGGTCTGTGAGTTCGAGCCCCGCGTCCGGCTCTGGGCTGATGGCTCAGAGCCTGGAGCCTGTTTCCGATTCTGTGTCTCCCTCTCTCTCTGCCCCTCCCCCGTTCATGCTCTGTCTCTCTCTGTCCCCCCCCCCCCCACAAAAAAAAAAAAAAAAAAGAAAGGCAACCTTCTTCCTGGGACGCCCGTGCAGTTGCCAGGGAGGGCAGTTCAATTAGCCAGCTTGCATTAATGGACACGGAGGGATGGGCTTAGACACATACAATTAGGAGGGCAATACGCCTTAAGATATTTCAAGCACACAGAAGAGTCCAGAGTAAACACGTGTGTCCGAAGTGGCAGAGCTTAAGATTTTGCTATATCAGCTTTAGCTCTCTTAGGTTTTCAAGGAAACACAACTTTGCAGGTTCCCCAATTCCACGGTCTCCCTTCCAGAAGTATTTACCATCCCTATGCAAGTTTTAGATTTCTCTGGTTCACCTGTATGTGTCCATACACACGACACCTGTTGTTCCGTGTGTCAACATTTTTACGTAAAGTTTATGAACATTCAAGATCTATGAACACATTCCCTGAGAGTTTGGGAAAAAAAATAAAAATAACCAGAGGCATCATTTCAGGATGACGGATTATTTTCTACTCTTCTTTCTAATCTATTTTCCAATTTTTCTAAGAGCAGTATTATTTCCAAAAACCTAGTTGATCCAAAAAAAAAAAAAAAAAAAAAGAACAGGAATGCTCAGAGTTTTTTTGTTTGGTTTTGGTTTTAAGTGTTTTTTTTTTTTTTTGTCTAGAGAGAGAGAGACAAAGAGAGAGAGTGAGCAAGCACAGGGAGAGGACCAGTGGGAGAGAATCCCAAGCAGACTCCACACTCAGCACTGAGCACGACCTGGGGCTCGATCCCACAGCCCTAGGATCTCAGCCTAAGCCGAAGTCAGAGTCACATGCTTGACCAACTGAGCCACCCAGGCATCTGTTTCTTCTCTCTCTCTCTCTCTTTTTTTTTTTTTAAAGCAAGCAGTAGGCTCAACTTGGAGCTTGAACTTGGGACCCCGGAATCAAGTCACACGCTCTACTGACTGAATCAGCCGGGTGCCCCAAGGAATGGTTTTACAAGGAGCTCCCTGGGGGGTGCCTGGCTGGCTTAGTGCAGCATACGACTTTTGATCTCGGGGTCGTAGAGTTTATTTAAAAAAAAAAAAAAAAGAGCTCTCTAGGCAGAGAAACCATTTAGACTGTAACCTGGCAAATATTCACTGTCCTTTGAATTAGATTTATATTTAATTGAATAGGTAGATTACAAACAGACCTACTGTTTCTTCCTATAATGTCTCGAGTAAAGAAAAATGTGGTGGTAAAACCATGGGACCCCTGGGAAGGTGAATGGAAGGCCAGATCTTTTGTTTCATCGTAATCTTTCATGTATTAGTAACTAAAGAATTTTCCTTATTTCCAGTATTAGATGCCCGAGAAAGTAAATGAAAGTGGAACGAAAAGGAATTAAATTTATTAACCTCCATTTTTTTCAAGGAGCCTTCCTTCCGAGGGCTCCTTTTAGAGATTATAAACTCACGTGCCATCAGGGACTGGTCGTAAGCCGATTTAACATAAATGCAAATGAAAAACAATTCTGTTTTAAACAAGCCTGCGGGCTGAATTTGGCCTGTGGGTCACTAACTTGTGCCATAAATACACCCCCTTTAAAGTGTAAATTCAGTGATTTTTAGTATATTCACAAAATTGTGCAATCATCACCACAGTCTAATTCCAGAACATTTTCATCACCCCCCCAAAAACCCATTCCCATTAGCAGTTAAGTCACATTTTCCCTCCTTCCAGACTCTGGCAACTACTAACCCACTTTCTCTCTATGGAATGGTCTATTCTGGACATTTCATATAAATGGAATCATACAATATGTGGCTTTTTTTTAATGTTTACTTTTTTTTTTTTAAACGTTTTTTGAGACCGAGAGAGACAGAGCATGAACAGGGGAGGGGCAGAGAGAGAGGGAGACACAGAATCTGAAACAGGCTCCAGGTTCCGAGCTGTCAGCACAGAGCCTGACGCGGGGCTCGAACCCACAGACCGTGAGATCATGACCTGAGCCGAAGTTGGACGCTTAACCGACCGAGCCACCCAGGCGCCCCATTTAATGTTTACTTTTGACACAGAGAGCGCACGCAAGCTGGGGAGGGACAGAGAATCTAAAGCAGGCCCTGTGCTGACAGCATTGAGCCCGGACGTGGGGCTCAACATCGCAAACTGCACGATCGTGACCTGAGCCGGTCAGACGCTCAACCAACTGAGCCACCGAGGTGCCCCCACACGTGGCTTTTAAAGTTTCCTTCCCTTTGCATAGTTTTCAAGGTTCTTCCGTGTTACAACATGAATCTATCAGTGCTTTATTCATGTTTATGGCTGACTAATATTCCACTTGATGGATATACCACCTTTTGTTGAGTGGATATACCACTCATCAACAGATAGACGTTTGAATTGTTTCCTCTTTTTGGCTACTATGAATAGTACTGCCACAAACATTCATGTACAAGGACCTCTGAATTGAAGCTAAAAATTTTCGATTTATCAGCAGTTAATACATGAGCTCGGTTCAAAACTACACATATGAACAATCATCTATATTTAAACTAGGTTAATTGTTCTCACACACTCCCCGAAAAGTTGTTTTCTCACCCTTGTCGCTCACCTGACCAGTTATCACTGCTTTCTTTCCCAGTGAGTGAACACTATCAACGGCTTCTTAGTTGTTCTTGCAGCATGGGCAAACCTCCTAGTTTTGTTTTGTTTTTTTAGTAGAAAGAGAACACGCCTAGGTACTCGTCTTTTCACTCTTCCTGGATAGCTTGCCATGTTTCTACAGTGTCATTCTTTTGTCATTGTTTTGGTGACAAACGAAGGAATTGGATACTTATGAAATCTACCTGTAAACTAGTTAGACAATAAGGAAGCAATGAGAAAAATACCAGGTTTCATAATGAGGAATTTAAAAAGCTACTTAAGTGTCATACTGAACAAGAAAGGAAAAAGGCCTGAGGCTACTTTTTAAAAACGAAGTATTTGGGGGGTGCCTGGCTGGCTCAGTCGGTACAGTGTGAGACTCTTGATGTTGGGGTTGTGAGTTTGAAACCCATGTGGCACGTAGAGGTTACTTAAACAATTTAGAGAGAGAAAGAATAAAAATATCTTCATGCTGTCGGCTATACCTAACATGGGGCTCGAACTCACAACCCTAAGATCAAGAGTCACGTGGTCCACTGACAGATGCAGCCAGGTGCCCCAAAAGTCACTCAGGTTTCTATTATATGACCTTATGAAAGTTGTTCGGTTGCAAAAAACAATGGATCAAGTAGACTTCGTTATTTAAATATTTTTATATAAAATAAGCTATAAAACTCCAGTTAAAAATAATTTTTGGAACCCTTGCACATGGGTGGTAGCAATGTAAAATGGTGCCTCCGCTGAAAAAAAAAAACAGTAGGGAGGGGCGCCCGGGTGGCTCAGTCGGTTGAGCGACCGACTTCGGCTCAGGTCATGATCTCACGGTCCGTGAGTTCGAGCCCCGCGTCGGGACAGAGAAAAATGTGGTACATACAATGAAATATTATGTAGCCTCAAAAAAGAAGGAAATCCTACCATCTGCAACATCATTGGACCTGGAAGACACTGTGCGAAGTGAAATAACGCCAGAAACAGAGAGACACAGACTACGTGATCTCACTTACATGTGGAATCTAAAAAGGAAAGAAAAACATCGAACTCACAGTAACAGAGAAGGAGCTGGTGGTTACCAGGGGATGAGGAAAGGGGGAGCTGCTGTTCAATAGGTAAGAAGTTACAGTTACAGAAGAAGAGTAAGCTCGGGGGGCGCCTGGGTGGCTCTGTTGGTTAAGCGTCCGATTCTTGGTTTCAGCTCAGGTCACGATCTTGTGGTTCGTGAGTTCAAGCCCCGCATCGGGCTCCACGCTGATAGTGTGGAGCCTGCGTGGGATTCCCTCTCTCTCCCTCCCCCGCTTGTGCTCTCTCTCAAAATAAATAAATAGATAAACTTAAAAAAAAATTTTTTTTTTTTTGCAGGAAGAGTAAGTTCAAGGGATCTGCTGTATAACGTCTATACAGTTAACAACACAGTACCGTGCACTTAATACGTTGTTAAGAGGGTAGATCTCCTGTTAAGCATTCTTACCACACACACACAAAGCAGAGGGAAACAAGGAAACTTCTGGAGGAGGTGGATATGTTTATTCCCACGATTGTGGTGGTGGTATCGGGGGTGTTTGCACGCATCCAAACCCGTCCAACTGTATACATTAGAGATGTGCGGTTTTCTGTGTGTCAATTACACCTCCTTAGAGCCGGCAACAAATTTTCTGTACTTCCATTTACTATTGGGTAGACACCGTGAGTTAAATACTACCTACCCCACTGTCAGTGCTGCTGGTTTCTGTGCTGTGACACCTCTGGCTTGTCGGTTTGTCACAAGTAGCTATCACTCCTCATTCCCACACGAGAGAAAACACTCAGAAACCCAAGAACCGAGCTTGGGCACCGCAAAAGAGACACTAAGACTTCTAAGATGTCGTTACAGAAGCACAGGTGTATTACTTGTCCTCCTGATTAACCAGAGAACAGAAGACTGGGGCACTGGCTGTCAAGCTGAGAGAACAATGACATACTGGACGCTAACGGCCAACCCAGGTAGAGAGAAGAGAATGAATGAAGCTAGCAGAAAGGCATGGTGAGCCGCGTGAGACCCTACTGATGACTGCTGACCTCACCGGGTATTTTCTGGATGCTGACGTGGAACAGGGAGGTCTTTTCCCATACGATGATTAAGGTGCCCTTCATTCCAGAAACTACTTTGTAGGCTCTTGGTTCATTCTTCAGAGTGTGCCTTTTCAAGGGCTAAGAGTGGAGTTGCGGGTTTCCTGAGACATCTTTCTCGATTTAACTCTGAGCTAAGTTCTAGTCTATAAATGAGAGATGCAAGTAAGAATGAGGGGTCAATTTATTTTAAGTCAATTTATCATTCAATATCAATGTGCACACCTTCAAACATTTATAAATATTGCCATTTCTAGAAAATTAACGTCATCTTAAAATTATTTGAACAGCGATTTAACAAATATGTACAATTAACTCAACCTACTTTTGTAGAAACAGAATTATGTGTAAAAGTGCCCTCACCACCCAGTAATGATTTCACAGTACCTTTCCATAACACTTTGTCACGAGAGCGGCAGCTGCATTAATGGAATCCAAGTGGACTCCCTAATGTAGCAACGGCGCAATCAGGACCGCAAATGCAAGCGACCATTCATTCCAAACAACACCTGCTATGCTAATATATACATATTTGCCCATTTTCGGCACTGGGTGAGGAAAATAATTAGGAGGCAGTCATTTTCTTACTGGTGGTAAGCAGAAATTACTTTTACGATTTAAAAAATTGACATCAAGAGGCTAGATTATGTTGGTTTTTATAGCATGTAACACTACATATTTTAAGAAGTTCTTGGTTTCATTGGCAGCCGTTTCTAATCGCAAACCTTACTTCAGTTGTGATGGGACAGGAAGTGGAGATATCTCCCCGGGATCTCAAATAGAAATTATGATTGCTTACCAGCGATGAATAACATATTTGGATAGAAAGAGATCCTTGGCTTTATTCCTAAAGTTTTTTTCTACTTACGTGTTTAGCCTTTTTTCATATCCCCTCAAAAGAATCCGAAATATGTCTAAAACTATGTCAAAGGAAAGTAACTTTATATGGACTAGAGCTTGTGTTGGAAAACAAGGTTTACCATGGCATGCCATAGCCTTTCTCTTTTTTCCTTTTTAAGGAACATATCCAGCCAAAACAATGAAATAAAAAGGTAAGGTAGAAGAAATATGGGTGAAGTCATAATAAAGTACATTTTCTTTTATTGACATAGAACATATACTTAAACTTTAAATGCTGGCTCTTTAAGAAAAAGTTTCTCCTGGTAAATATGCATAACTGTTGCCCAAAAATGTACACAGTGTTTTCCCCAAAATATTTATACATATAGTGGTCCACTTAAGACCAGTCCCATTATACCGTACTGGATACAATGTGCTCTTAATTTATAAATGGGCTACTCTCTGTATATAAAATATAAAGGCATGTATGTTATACATACAAAGTAAGAAATATAAAAAGGAGATGGAAAGAAAAAAAACGGTTCTTCCCTATAAGATCCAGACAGAAATTCAGTGTAATTAGTGAGATCGTGTAAAATGTACTCTTAATTTATAAATGGGCTACTCTCAGTATATAAAATAGACAGGCATGTATGTTATACATATAAAGTAAGAAATATAAAAAGGAGAGATGAAAAAAGAAAGAAAAGAGGGTCCTTCCCTGTAAGATCCAGACAGCAATTCAGTGAATTAGCAAGACCACGTAAAATGTCTGAAGAGTTTCAGTTTTGGCCAATACCTTTCCGAAAAATATCTAAGCTATGAGAGCACTAAGTTTCCATTTCAAGAATTTAGCAGAGGTTTCCAGTTAAACATTCAGTGAAGATGCTGTGGTCTCCTTAATGTGCAGAAAAGAGGCCTTTGAGGGTCTGTCAAACAGAAACAAACAAAAAGCCACTCATTTGTAGCTGGTTAGTTATCACCTCTGAATCAAGTGTGTGTAGTGCAGAGAATCAAATCCCAGACCATCAGCGTTTGAATATGTTTGATGAAAGATTCCAATGAAGGGTCTGAATTCTTCCTAGATCTCAGAGGGAATGGGGCAGGACGTGATGGCAATCCCCAATCCACCCCAAAGGTGGCTGGTCCAATCTTAACTCTTGAAGTTAAAAAACACACCAAATGTTTCTATAGCATTCTTTCTGCTGCATTTTCTTTATTTCAAGCCACAGGTCTACTTGGAGGGTCATGCAGCAAGTGGCTTATAAATAAAATCAGAGTCTATGAATAGTGTCATCACATTAAGAGACAATTGTTGGATTCTCTCATTAGGCAAAGAGCTCGCATCTTTGGAATCCATGAGTTGGTATTATTTATGGGATACCTAAAACAGGGGACAAAAACCACGTATATCAATAACAACATACATGCAGTTCAAGAATTAAGGCAATGAAGACTATTTAATCATTTCTGGAACTACCAATTCCACATGATTTCTAACTACTGCTTCAGAGTTAAAAGGTAACAAATATAAACTAGGCCAATTCCAAAATCAGCAAATATTAACACTATTGCTAACTGTTTACCAAAGCAAACAATCCCCAGTGTTCTCAAATCTCAGCATATGTTACCAAGAAAGAACCTAAAGGTGGTAACCTTATCTCTTTGGAAGCCTAAGAATTCCGCAAGTAACGTACCCCCTAACTTAGAGATGGGCTATATGTCTCAATTTTCAGGGAGAGCAGGCATTTTTGTCCTGTCACGGTACCAAGAGGCAAACAGGAAACAAACAAACAAACAAAAATCAGTGAAAACATTCGGTTGCAATATTTTTCTCCCTTTTCCAAACCATCCAGAAAAACTGAGGATAATGAAACAATAATAGAGCCTTTCCTAAAATAGCATCTCAGTTTCTTTATAAATCTAAATTATAGTTCCAGGGAATAGGTAGACTTTTCCACCAAACATTCACAAGAAGCAGAAAGAAAAATGGACACCTGCTAACTCCGTAAAGGCTTAAGCATATAGAAGCCCTTTGTAAGGTCTTCTAGAGCACTAATACCAGTATGAGGCATTGTTTTTATGAAAGCAAAAGATTTGAACACATTTATCCTGAGTAGGAAAAATATGGAAAAAAGGTAACCTAGTTTTAAGTTCTCATGCAAGTAACCCGTGTTTTTATCATTAACAGGTAACCTCATGTTCTGCTGATGTAATTTTCATCCCATATTTATATACAGCTCTAAACTGAGGATGCCCAGTGGAGTTAAGGCTTGTCAGATTTCTACAATCTGGATATTCCCTCCATATCAGTTAACTTTACATTTTGTACGTGAAACCCAGGCCACCATCTAATTCGGAGAAATCATACCAGTCTTTCCCTAATTATGAAACTTTAAGAAACATTTCACTTTCTTGGTAACATATGGAAGAAGTCATTGCCATCTAAGCCCTTCCAAAAAGGATTATTAAATTCAACTTAACACAGGTTATGCAATGTATTTTACAACATGCTGAGCAATTGTACATTTCTAAGAATATTCAGAAGTTAATGTGCAAAAAATAATTCGGCTTTAATTTCAACTCCAATTTCTTTTAGCAATAATTTTTAAAACTGCAGTTCACAAAACACAGTCTTGCAACTAAAATAAAAGTCACTATCAGGTTTCCCCAGTTCTAGAGTTTTCCGGAGACTCTGCTCAGACATACTCTGGATGAAACTCTTACCAGAACTGAAATATTAAGACTCGCAGAGCAAACTTTTTGAAGCGTGACCAACTTCTGGACGTTTGAAAGCCAATGTAATGCAACGTCAGAAGTATACTTAAACGGTCATCTGTCACTCTGGAAAGTCCTTCCATTTAAGCATTCATAAGACTACTTTCACGTTGGCTTTACTGCTGCAGCTGCCGGCAGAAAGTACCCCCCAAAGAAATTGCCGTTTACTGCAAATAAAAGAATGAAGCAGAGTCGCAGACCTCAATTCTGACTGCCTCAAGGATTAAGTGGTCTAACTAATTAGACCTTTCATGGATTTTCCAGGTTCCTACGCATAGGGAGAATGAAAAACACTGAACATTTTCTGCTGAGTTATACACAAATACATTAGCGCTAACTAATAAAATTGTCTAATTTAAAGAGTAACTGACCTGAGATGTACCTTGCTCCGATTAACATTACCATGCTACTCACTATAAAAAAGCCCAAGGGTAGACTACAGAAGATACTAGGGTCACCTGTGGTCATCCAAGTAGAAGGGGATTCCAGTCAAGCAAACCAAAAGAGAGACACATAATTACAATATTTGTGTTAAGAATCACATGACAGCAAAACAAAATAAGTTATAAAAATAGTATATTCGTAAAAGCTAGCAAAGAGTTATTACTTTAAATCAAAAATATAATCAATATCGAAGGCTTATGATAGTTAACAAACAATACAGAGAGCATGCCGCAATAGCCAAGAACATAATACATACAGACCCGCATAAGCCTTCTACTGGCAAAGCAAAAGAGAGGTGATGGAGAGAGAGCTTTTTGGGAGGCTGTGGATTTTGGCTTTCTGGACTCTTCCCCCGGAGATACTAAATGCGCAATCCAATTCCCCCCAAGGTTCAAATTACAGATCCTTTAGCTATCAGAAAAGAGTTATAGTGCTCTGCTGAAAATGAACTTCAAACCCTACTTTATGCTAAAATATTCGTTTTGTTTTCTTTTTTCTCTTAATTTAATTTATTTTTCATTTAAATCCAAGTTAGGTAACATATGGTGTAGTAATGATTTCAGGAGTAGGACTTAGTGGTTTTGTTTTCTTTTATACATGGAACTTTCTGTGTGTAAGGACATATACCTGACAATATTACTGTAATTATACACTAAATTGTATGAGCCAATCAATCAATGTATTGATCTAGCTTTTTATAATAAACTCTACACCCAACACGGGGCTCAATCTATCTGTTTATTCATAGTAAAAAACTCTACACCCAACATGGGGCACAAACTCATGATCCCAAGATCAAGAGTCACAAGCTCCACCAGCTGAGCCAGCTGGGTGCCCTGTGATTTTACATTTAAAAAAAAACTGCCGGGGCGCCTGGGGGGCTCAGTCGGTTAAGCGTCCAGCTCTGGGTTTTGGTTCGAGTCATGATCTTGCAGTTTCGTGAGTTGGAGCCCCACACCGGGCTGTGTGCTGATGGTGCGGGGCCTGCTTGGGATTCTCTCTCTCCCTCCCACTCTTTTTTTTTTTTTTTTTTTTAAATTTTTTTTGACGTTTATTTATTTTTGAGAGACAGAGATAGAACACGAGTGGGGAAGGGGCAGAGAGAGAATGAGACACAGAATCCGAAGCAGGCTCCAGGCTCTGAGTTGTCAGCACAGAGCCCGACGCGGGGCTCGAACGCAGGAACCGTGAGATCGTGACCTGAGCCGAAGTCGGACGCTTAACCCGGCTGAGCCACCCAGGCGCCCCTCCCTCCCTCTTTCTGCCCCTCCCCTACTCATGCTGTTTCTGTGTCTCCCAAAATAAATAAATGAATAAAATTAAAAAATTAAAAAATATATATAAAAAATAAATAAATTAAAAAAACTCCCTGTGGATGCCTGGGTGGCTCAGTAGGTTAAGCATCTGACTCTTGATTTTGGATCAGGTCATGGTCTCCTGGTTCATGGGATCCAGCTGTGTCTGGCTTTGCACTGACAGCACACAGACTGCTTGGGATTCTCCCTCCCTCCCTCTGTCTCTGTCTCTCTCTCTCCCTCCCTCTGCCCTTCCCTTACATTCATGCATGCTCTCTCAAATAAATAAACTTAAAAAAATAATAAAAAAATTGCCTGAGAATATGGTTGTTTTGATATTTCCTAACCTGAATTCTGTCAAAATCCCTTCCGTTAAAGAATATTCTTTATACACATATGCTTTTCTTGAATTTAAAAATTATGTTTCTGTAATATTTAATGCTCTTTATAAAAGAAGCCTATTCAAAATTAACCTCCAAATGTTAAGGATATACAACCACTGGATTGTCATTTCTTTGCCTTTTTGGGAGAGGATTTTTTCCCCTTGCCTTGTATTTCTCTCTCCTTAGAAGGTAGATTAAAGAGGGATATAAACCATTTTTCTTCATTTTACCATTGCTTATGTTATTTTCCAGATAAAAACAAGGTTTCTTTTTGTTTCCACATTTGGGGAGGCCACATTTTAACCTGATTTTAGGAAAGGGAACATATATTCTAGTTCTTTTAGAGCAAGCCATCGGTTATGCTAGGTGGTTTTTCTTGTTTGTTTGTTTGTTGTTGTTTTAGTTACGCCAAGTTCTGAGAACTGCTTTCCTGACATGGCTACAGTGAGTTCTAGTTTGCGAAGAAGATCGTGAGCAGGGCCTGCATTCACAAGTCCGTACTAATGTAGGTGGCGTGGATTTAATGGAAATGTATCCTTTTTGGTGACTGACCGGTATCTCCACACACACGCTGGTTATTTAATAGCTGTGTGCATTTAAACACATTTAAACCAATGGGAACTGTTTCCAAAATGTTGTTTTGGAGTGTCTGGAGTGCAAATGCGGAGTGCAAAGCCAAGCTCATCATTTATGATAAGCTCTCTCCCAAAAGTATCAAATCTCCAATCACTTCTACATTTTAAAGACACACATATGTCTACTAAAAATTGTTTACGGTATATTCAAATATAGTTAGAAATAAGAAATATGACTTCTTCGAAAGTGGCAAACTGCATCCGAAATTAAGAGAACATACTATTTTTTCCAGAATAACAGCTTATTGATATATGGTTATATGGCTGACACTGCTTAAAGAAATACAATTAGCATGTCATTGGCTGAATATTATTATTCTGATTTCATGCACCGCTTAGAGACTCAACATATTATATACATTAGAGTGATTTTCATAAATCGACTTCACAACATTTACAAACTGGCTTAAACGCACTGCGGTCTAATTGTAACAAAAAAAAAACAATGTAAAAAATCTACAACTCTCAAAAAAATCAAATTACTTTTGTCATCCATGCTGACAGCAGAACTAAAGAAATCATGTAATTGTCTTTCATCAACTTTTTCTTTCCTTTGAAGTTTATTGACAGTAAGGTATGCAAACAAAGTGAAAGGATCAACTGGTCTTGTGGTAATTTTGCAAGTAAAATTTTATCTTCAACTGCTACTAAGAAGTGAGTGTGTGTGTGTGTGTGTGTGTGTGTGTGTCTTGCACTGTGGTGCAGGGAGGGACACAGGGATGATTGTGCTATTTAAAAAAAAATCCAGGGGCACCTGGGTGGCTCAGTCAATTAAGTGTCTGACTTCAGCTCAGGTCATGATCTCGTGGTTTATGGGTGTGAGCCCCGTGTCGAACTCTGTGCTGACAGCTCGGAGCCTGGAACCTGCTTCGGATTCTGTGTCTTCCTCTCTCTCTGCCCCTCCCCTGCTCACGCTCGGTCTCTGTCTCTCTCTCTCTCAAAAATAAATAAACATTAAAAAATGAAATAAAATAAAATACGAGTCAGAGAAATCGTATGACTCAACTTCTCATTAGCCATTGATTAAGGACAACTAGAAAATAAAAGAAATCAGGGTGCATGTATGTTATATCTTGCACAGCAACTAGCACTGTGCTAGGAAGATACTTATGATTGAGAGGTTTAATTACAAAGGGTCTCAAAATTGCAAAAGGTATAGTAAGAAAAGGTTTGCCACCACCTTATAAAACGAAGTGTGTCTAAGAACAAAAGACTTGAAGAAAAAGGATATTAAGCTTATTTAGGAGAAAAAAAAAAGCTTCAGGTAGGAACGCCCAGGACTGAAAATACAGATCAGTGATCTGTGGTAACACACGGTTTCAGGAAGCATTTCCTAAAAGCCAGATACATTCAAAGTGGATCTACGCTCACTTTTTGGGTTAGAAGGCAGGTAATATTTCATTTATAAACTCTTCTCTCTTAAAGTATACGCTTCAATATATTATTGGACATCATTCTATTCATGATGTTCTAAATCTTGCATTTAGCAAAGAATTAAAATACTATAGCACGTTAAAGATGTGTTCAAGCCTGTTAAATGATCAAGCGCATAGTAACAGCAGCTTAAGTCTGTTTACAACTAAATGGTTTACTTAAGCCCAATACCTGCCTGCTTAAGGGACTGAAAAAAATGGTCCTTTATTTTCTGCCAAGAGCATTTCCCAATCTGTTATGACACTTCTAATTTACAGTTTGGTACATTTCCTCCTCTCTAACCCAATGTACATTCGCTAAGAACTTGGAATCAGCCTAGGAAGTAGTGACATAGATTGAGCAATTAACGTAAGTTTTGGTTGGTTCAGGTCATGAAGACAGCCCCCCAAAAAGATAAAAGAAGACACTAAGTGAAAAAAAGAAATAAAAAGAAGAATCTAGTTGATTTTCTTTTTCATTGAGGAGAAAGAAATCATTTTACTTTTAGAAAACTAAGTTATCCACTGAAGTCCCAGGAATAAACTTAATAAGGAAAAAACAGGCAGGACACAATTAAGTATGTATATATCAACCTGATAACCTACATCTCTAAAGTGTTCTGAAAATGTTAGAAACTCTGAACAGAAGCCACTGATTTTCTTCATAGCAGCCTTGCAAAGTGTAAACAGTTAGACACTTAAATAAGTTATTTAACGCACTAAGACAAAGCGGCAAGAATAATAAAAACATTTTTACCACTTTCCGAAGACTGAGTTGTAACCCAACCCACTGACTTCATCACAGCTTTCTTCCACGTAGAGTACCGAATTTCACTTTCTAGAAATAGAAGGTGGGAAACACATAAGTCTGAAAGTAGTTTCCTGAGATATTCTACACACCATACTCATGTTCACTCAGCATTTTGAACAAATTGTGACACGTATTAAAGTAAAGCCCCTCGCATGGGGGGCTTTACCAGAACTCAGACTCAGGAGAGTACGGGTGCTGGCGACCGCCAGGGACTGGGAGAGACGCACGCTTGGAAGGTGAAGGGGCAATTCAAACTCAGCATGGTGTGCAGGTGGAGGGAGGCTGGGACACCGGCTACCTGGGAGGACCAGGCCACTCACAAACAAGTAGTGACGAATTAGAAAGGGGAATCCCATTTGACGTCTTTTATCTTTTTTCAGGGGGTACGGCGGGGGGGGGGGGATGTGGGACACAGGGTATACTGGAATATGTTAAGACTAGAAGGAGAATTACTTTTGGTCTAGCCGAAGGACTGAACAAGTATGGATTTCTCACAAGATTCAAATTACATTCCTGTGAGGCAGGATTTCTGTAAGAAGGAAACCCACGATAAGAGAACTAAACAAAAATGGCCACCGGTGCGTCCCTGTGAGGCCTCCCAGCCTTTCTGTAGCACCTGAAGCCTGTGACACCTGGGCGACGCTGCTCAAATATCACTTGCTTTAGAAAGCTTTCCAGGGCCCCACTATGCCCCTCCTCTGTCTTCCCACAGCAGTTCACGCTTTAGGCCGTCAGCTGACCACAGTCAACTGTCATGGCTTTGTCTGCCTCTCCCAAGATCCAGGAGTCTCCTGAAGGGCGAAGACTTGCTCTTGTTCAGCTCTATATCCCCATGTCGCAATTTCTGGCCTGTACTCAGCTCTAAAAAAAAAGTTTCCTGGAGAATGAACTGTTTATACGGAGATGCCCATCACGCACGTGTGTGTGTGTGCGCGCACGCACATGCGTTGTTTGCTGTGGGGAGAGGAGTAGGGCTGGCGAAGGGAAGGACAGCTGACCTAACTGACCCACTCTGGGCCAAGGCCAAAAAAAATAGCAAAGAAGGCTCTCCTCAGAAAACAAGAGACTCTCTGGTCAAAACTTCCTTGCTAAAGAGTGGGATTAGCATCTCGAGGCCATATACTCACTCTGACGATTGTTTACTCAAAAAATGATTTTGTTCAGAAGTAGAAAAATGTTTTGAACTCCACATTTCACGCAATGTGAAAAGTTAAAAATTACCTACATATAGAACATCAGATTTCGGAACACATTTCTACACTGAGTTATATGGTATACCGTCTGACTATAAAATTACTAGGCTTATAAAATTACCAGCGCTGGCTGAGGCTTCCAGAAAATTAAACACAGGTACATTTGGAAGCTTATTTCCCAGTAGTGTAAAAGCCACTCGGATGCTATATTACACTAAGTTTTTAAAAAAAGTTATAAAACCAAATTCAATATTGCAGCAGGATTCTCGCACAGAGAGTCGTGACATCGAGGCTTTTCTTCCCAGGAAGCAACTTGACTCGTGCCGGCACCGCTCAGTTGGGTTCGTACGCGAGGCACTGAGCCCCGGATGCCACGTGGCGTAGTTTTTTATATATTCACTTCTTTGTCTCCCACATGTGGTAACACACAAACATGCAGTCGGATGAAATGGTTTCGTGTTACAAGGCCGCGAGGGATGTTGTCACGTACGCGTATAACCAGGTTGCTTTGAGGCTTTTTTGTTTTCTTTCTTTCCTTAGGGAGGGGATCCTGCCCCAATATATATAAAACCTTATCTTTATACTCACGTTTATTTCAACCTGAGAGATGCACCACTATATTTTAATAAAGGTGTCGGCCAGAGCTTGGTTTGTTATAAGAGTGAGTCAGGTATTTAGGTATTTAAGGCTCACTTATTTACATTGTTGCTACTTTTGTCGGGCTAGGCCTGCTGTGCTTCAGAGTTACCAGAATGGCCCTTAGCCTAGCTAATCATGTCCTAAAACTAGGCCCCTGGCACCAAAAGATGGTCAGTTATCTCCCTTCTTACTTTTAAAAAAGGCTGTTAACAAGCTAGAACTGATAGTTTGGCTGCGTTATCCTTCTGCGTGAAAATACTGTAAATACAAGTGAATGGCAAAAGAAGGGATTCTGGAAGGTTTTTTAATATGAGGAACTTCTGGGGTGCTGGGGTGGCTCAGTCGGTTGAACGTCCGACTCTTGATTTGGGCTCAGGTCATGATCTCGGTTTGTGGGATCGAGCCCTGTGACGGGTCCCGCACTGAGCATGGAACCTGCTTGGGATTCTCTTCCCCCCCGCCCCCGTCTCTATGTCAAAATAGATAAATCAAGATTTTAAAACTATAAGGAGCTTTTTCTCTCAGCCATACCTAGCGTATGCCAATATGCTTAGTAGCCAATCTAACACAGTGGTATTTGCTATTTTACTTAGTGTCTTAACTCACAACAAACACAAAGGCAAACTCTCTCTCACTAAGGTCCCCTCCACAGGATACCATTACATTTTCTTTTTTAAAAACAATTGATTTTTAAGTGATCTCTACACCCAACGCGGGAGCTCGAACTCACGACTGCAAGATCAAGACCCCTAAATTTCCATCTTTTACACATACCCTCAGCATTGATCTGGGGTTCAAACCGCTCCATCGTAACCGCTGACAAATCCTCGGGCTCGAGGCTCCAAACGCCAACTCCTTCCGCAGCCCCCGCTGCCATGGCGGCTCCCAGGGCGGTCGTTTCGGGCATCGAGGGCTTCACTGAGGGAAGAGGGCAACAGCAACAGCTTTCATCAGCATCTTCGCAGCTCCCTACGCCTAAAAAACCCGTTCTTGCAAAAGAAATACTACTTTTGGCATGTAAAGGACCCAACGCTTACTGACCTACTGGGATGTACAGAATGTCTGCTTGTAGCTGCATAAGGATTTTGTTGTTGGTCATCCCTCCGTCTACCTGCAGGTGGCTGAGTGGTATTCCACAGTCGCGGTTCATGGCATCCAAAATCTTAAAGAAACCAACGCAAGGAACATAATGAGCATAATTGAACTGCTACTTCGTAGTAACATCTCTGAAAATGGCAGTCTTCTGATCAAGAGCTTCCCAAAGTCTACAGAATAAAATTTAGATTTCCTGTCAGAGAAAGACAGATATCGTATGTTTCCACTCGTATGCGGAACTTGAGAAACAAAACAGAAGACCATGGGGGAAGGGAAGGGGAAAAAAATAGTTTCAGAGACGGAGGGAGACAAACCGTAAGAGACTCTTAAAAACAGAGAACAAACTGAGGGACGATGGAGGGGTGGGGGGGAGGGGGAAATGGGTGATGGGCATTGAGGAGGGTACTTGCTGGGATGAGCACCGGGTGTTGTGTGTAAGCGATGAACCAGGGGAATCTACCCCCAAACCAAGAGCACACGGTATATACGCTGTATGTTAGCCAACTTGACAATAAATCATATATATAAAGAAAATTTAGATTTCCTATTTTGGTCTTCCAAGCCTTCCTTGATCTAGACACACCGATCTTTTCCCTCACTACACCTCTGCCCTCACCCTTAGAGCCAGCCATGCCAAACACCTCAATTTTGCACCCTGGTTTCCTGCCTCGATGCCTATGTTTGAGCTATTCATTTCCTTTGCCTACCATGTACCACTCAGCATCCGCCCCCCACCCCCCGCAAGGGTCAAACACCCAGCACCTGGCGGATAATAAGAATTCCAAAGGTTATGGCAGCAGGGCACCTAGGTGGCTCAGTCGTTCAAGCACTGCATCAGGGTGTCTGCTGTCATTGGAGAGCCTGCTTTGGATCGTCTGTCTCTCTCTCTCTGCCCCTCCCCTGCTTACACGCACTCTCTCTCTCTCTCTCAAAAATAATAAACATTTTAAAAAAGGTAATGACAGCTAAGAAAAAGAGGAAAAAATTTGCGAGCGGGGGAGGAGCGGAGAGAGAGAGAGAATCTCAAGCAGGCTCTTCAGGGTCAGTGCAGAGACCGACGTGGGGCTCAAACTCACCAAACAGTGAGATCATGACCTGGGCAGAAATCAAGAGTCAGATGCTTAACCGAATGAGCCACCCAGGCACCTCTGATAATTTAATACATTTACATTATTTAATAAACGTTCAGCATTAATATATAATTTGTTTAAGAGTGACAAAAGCACATTAAGCACAAGAAAAAAGCCCATATTATTACCTCCCGGGTTTGGAAACAAACAGCTTCTAATGCAGCAAAAGCAATATGGCATTTATTGGTGAACTGAGTGAGTCCACAGATGATCCTAAAAACACACACAAAGAGTTGTAAGATTAAAAAAAAAGACTTGTAAGATTAGAGTGGAGTAAACGAGTCACCAATCTGAAATGTCCTGAATATGGAAAGGTTGACCTCGGTAGATACAGATGTTCAGGGGGGAAAAAAAGCACATAAAAAAAAAAAAAACAGACATAAACACGAAGCGGCTTGGAAAAGTCATATAGTCCGCAATCCTGCATCCACATAGGAAAAAGTCCAGGATCCAGATGAACAGATGACAATAACATAACACCAAATCAGAATTCATTTGGACGATGTCCCTTGCGCGTAGCTTGCAGATGCCTTGAAGATAAATGATCACAACACTGACATGAACATGGACGTGGCAGGCAGGGCCTTATTGTCAGATGATTTGTAACCTCTCGGAATTTAAAGGTTCTGAAGTTATGCTCTCCAAACAGAAGAGGTTTCCTCGACACTTTAAAATCATTTGAAAATAGATAGGAAACTAGGAACTAAGTCATTAGTGACTTTAGTAAATAAATCGAGACCCACAAAAGCATACCTCGCATGCAGTTCTTACCCTCTGGCACTGGGCTCCCAGTAAGGCGCATACAGCCCTGAAAACGCAGGGACGAAATAGCAGCCGTAAGAAGTACCTACTTCTTTAGCAAGTTTTTCTAACATTAAAAAAAAAAGGGGGAGAAAAACAAAAATTACTCTAATATATTCTATTATTTTAGTCAATAAACACAGCTGTATAAAAAATTAGGATACGGCTTTTGATTTCTTATTCACTAGTGCGGCACTAAGCGAGGAGGGGCGAGAACCAATTTGCCCGCACCCAGAAGTAAAGGAGCTGGATTGCTCTCATTAAGGTATCGTAACTCACTTCCACTCTTTTTAAGGTTGTTGACTAGGAGATAAAAAAGCGGCCTCCGGGGCGTCCCCAGTCCACAGTGTGTTTCTGATTGTCCCCCCCTTCGGGCTGAAGTAAACAAGTAGATGAAAGAGAGGGTAATGAGATCACATAATTATCCGTAGATGGGAAATTGCCATATGACTACTTAAATGATAGGCGCTGGGGTTTTAACGCTCACTCTAATCGCAGAGGTAAAGCTCCTTCTCATCAGATAAATTTAAATGGACCACTTTACCTGCAGATCCTGGCAATCTTTGCTGCTGGATTTTACACTTGGGTAGTTTTTATGCCCTACCTTGCCAGTTTATGAATAACCATCACTATTTATGTCAATTTGTTGTTTTATAAATCTTCACAAAATAGTCTTTTGTGTATAAATCAAACTCATAATGGGAATTCATTTCATTTAATGTCACGTATGGCTCAAATCACAAGTATTCACACAAAGCAAAGGTAAAAATTTCCATTATTTAGATCCTAATCCTTTGTTGGAACACACTCACCGATTTCCTCTGAGCTCTTTATAATTCCAAGATTATCCCTTAGCCAGCGAATAACAGCACCAGCTATGGCTACAGAACCCTACGAAAGAAAAGGAATCCGAGAGAGAATTTATATTTTCACTATAAAAAGATTTTATTAAGCATTTCTCTATGTATGACAAGATGGATACAATTTAAAAGTTTCGACGTTGGGGCTTTTACAAATATCATAAACTAGGTCTATTAATGCAAACATGGTTTCATACAGGTCATTACCGACATTTTTCATGAGCTAGGGAAAAGAAGTGAGCCCCCCAGTACACCCTTGGGCCTCTACGATCTGTTGTTCTATGTACTGTTGCTAAACTATGAGGTATATTATCACCCGGAAAACATTCCCGCCTTATCCACTGAGTTATCAGGAGAGGCCACATTAACAGGATTTTTCAAGCCCATTTGCTGTATCTAACAGTATATTAAATCAAGCAACAATAGCAAAGTTAGCCAAGAAACTACAAAGTAATAACTCAACAAAACCACTAAGGGACGGAGCCAGCCGGGGGAGGGAGAGGGGGCTGTGGCAACAAGGAAGAAAACATGTGCTTTGGAGCCGGACGAACAGGCTTTGGGTCCAAGTTCGAGCTCTTAACTGCTGTGCCATCTTAGGCAAATTAGGCTTAGTGAGCCTCCTCTCCGTCACCTAGAAAATCATGGTGACTATACTAACACCTGCTTAAACTACGATGAGGCTCGATAGGAGAACGCAGGGGAAGGTTAGTGCCGAATGTAAATATTACCTTCATCATTTGTTTCTGTGTTGAAAAAGTATAATCCAAATTCCACTGATTGATGAATGGACAAATATAGTATATCCATACAATGGAATATTATTTGCTCACACAAGAAGGAATGAGGTTCTACTACAACATTAAGCTTGAAACTATTACGCTAAGTGAAAGGAGACGGTCACAAAAGACCATAAAGTGTATGATTCCATTGATGTGAAATGTCCAGAATAAGCAAATCCACAGAGACGAAGAGTAGATTAGGGGTTGCTGAGGGTTGGGGTGGTGGGGTTATTCTTTGGGGTGATGAAAATGTTTTAATGTTGGATTGTGGTGATGGGTGCGTGACCGAATATACTGAAAACCAACAAACTGTCTACTTTAAAAGGATGAATCGTGTGATAGGCGAATTATATCTCAATAAAGCTATTGTAAAAAGATCTTGAGGGGCGAAAAAACGACCAGCACAAACCGTTAGGAATTCCAAAAAAAGTTCTTTGGTTCTGACTTTTCATTTCATACAGACTATTAATGTAAATTTTTTCCACAGAGTTACCCCAAACCCAAGTATCAGGTGATATTAAGTGCAGGAAGCAGAATGTTTTTATCTGTTGCCTACGTCCCTGCCTCCAGTTTAGTTAAGTGAATTACAAATGGTCACACCCTCTTGCTGTCAATTTCCAGGCTGTAAACAAACGAGATGTAGCGTATGTTGATTCATTCTGTCATTCAGAGCTTCTATGAGAGTAAGTCACTACATGTTACCGCAAAACTGCAGAACACTGCTACTTTCCTCTTTTTTTTCTTTTAATTTTTTTTTCAACGTTTATTTATTTTTGGGACAGAGAGAGACAGAGCATAAACGGGGGAGGGGCAGAGAGAGAGGGAGACACAGAATCGGAAACAGGCTCCAGGCTCCGAGCCATCAGCCCAGAGCCTGACGCGGGGCTCGAACTCCCGGACCGCGAGATCGTGACCTGGCTGAAGTCGGACGCTCAACCGACTGCGCCACCCAGGCGCCCCCCTACTGTCCTCTTTATACACTGGCTTTTTAGCTATAAAAAATTGCTGAGGAAGAGAGTTGACATTGATGTGCAAATTTAATCAGGTTTTGAAGATGGGGGAAAAATTCAACACATACCAAGGTAGGTGAGGTATGTAAGACTCTAACCCACCATCTCCCTCTGGCAAAGTTTTCGGTACACTTCCTAACTTTGATATGTTATATATTTAGGTCCTTAGTGGAACCATCAAGGAAAACTAAGTGAATTTTTTTTGCTCAGAGAGACTTCAGAATTTACTCTCGAATTTCCTTCAGGAGCAAAAAATTCAGAGATAGTAGTTGCTAAAGACAAGTAAATGCGTAAGATTTTCCGGACCAACGAGGTTCGGAAGAAATACAATGTGAGCCACGTATGTAATTTAAGTTTGCAGTTACCATATTGAAAAAGTAAAATGAACAGGTTAAATTAATTCTAATACATTTAAGCGAATATATTAAAATATTATGACTGCAACGTGGATTCAATATAAACATTACTGAGGTATTTGATATTTGTTCACAAAGTCTTGGAAATCAGGTATGTATTTTACACTTACACCACATCTCAATACTCTCAAAAGACACTGGCCGCACATCATATCTGGTTTCAGTGACTAAACTATGAACTTTAAACAACTACTGTGCTTAGAAGTCTAGCGGAGGGGTTTTGGGGCCGTTAGCTAGCAGAGGTTCACACGTTGGGAATCCAAATGCTGATGTACCTCATTTCCATGGAAAAGGCAGGATGTTACAGGCTTGAATATTTTTGGGTTTTTTTTTTTTTTTGAGAGGAAGCAATACGGTTTTAGGAAAAGGACTGTCAAGGTTTTAGCAAAAAAAAACTGGTTGTGGACCAGAGGGCATTGCTTAGATTGAAACCAAAGGAAAAAAAAAATACAAAGTTACTATCAAAGCTCTAGAAGAACATTATTTTAAATCTGGTCATCAGGAACGTACAGGGCTGTTTAGTTGTAAGTGAAAAATAAATGTAATATAAGAAAATAAGAGGTAGGTTGAAAACACTTATCTGAAAGAAGAATATCGTTTCGGTGCCAGGATAGAATACGTGGTATTCGCTAGCCTTCTAAAGAATTAATTAAAAATGAGAGAAACCTCCACACCGAGCAAAGATGTGGTCTTTCGCCTTCAGAGGCAGGGGATAAAGCGGAAGGTGCCGTAATGCTTTCAAGATGGGCGGGAAGAGGAGCACAGGAACAGAAAGCTAACACGACAGATAGAAGGCGACTGTCTGCTTGCTATCAATTAAGTTCCGCTCAGTCATGTCCTAAATATAAAGATTCAGTACTTCAGAGCATCATCCACAGATAGGAATGCACTCTAAGATGAGACCTATGGGAAAGGGGCACGCAAGCCAGTCGTACCCTAAGAAAGACATTAACAGAGATGAGAGGGTAGAAAGAAAAATAAATGAAATGAACAGGACAAGAGGAATAAATCGCTTAAAAACTAGATACATAGCCTGGAAAGTGGAAGCTTAAGAAACAGGCTACGGGAAGAGCAAATTAAGAACAATGATGTAGGGGCGCCTGGGTGGCTCAGTCGGTTGAGGGTCTGACTCCTGATTTTTGGCTCAGGTCATGATCCCGGGGTCATGGGATCAAGACCCGCATCAGGCTCTGTACTGAGGGTGGGGCCTGCTTTAGATTCATTCTCTCTCTCTCTCTCTCTCTCTCTCTCTCTCCCTCCCTTTGCCCCTCTCCCCAGCTCACATGTGCTCTCACTCTCTCTAAAATGAAGAATTAAACTTTAAAAAAAGTCATGAGGCAGATCTAATATAGTGTCATAGCAGACAAATATACTTCTCAAGAGCTCCTCGCCATGCATGCCATAGCCACGAATAGTATCTGTGTAAAGGACACATTTCAGGATGTGAGGCAGTTACGGCTAAAAACAGAGGGTATGAAGAAAAATTACGTGAAATTAAGATTATCCATAAATCGCTTAAAATCATCCGTTAGGCACAGGAAACAAAGCTTTCTGTATGCGACAGTAACACGTATCGCTACGTACATAATTTATAATGTACTAATTTGTGTAAGATCACAAATGCAAAACCTAAGTCCACAGCATTTTTAATTGCGTAGAAGAGAGAACGGGAACCTAGAGGTAAAGGGGGGGAACAACATCATTTTTAAAATGTAATCGATACTATTACTACTTGAGTAACAAGTTAGGGAGTTAAGATAAACAGCGTTTACGGTTCAGAAAGTATACTTCCCAAGAAAGTACGTTACTCAAGTCCGGAAACAACGTTTCCAGGCCGTGGCAGGCAGATTCTTAATGAAGGCGGCCTCCTCCACCGTCCCCCCCCTCCTGGTGCTGGTGCTGGCGTGCGATCCTCTCTCCCTGAGCACGGTGGGACTTAGGACATGCTTCCAACCAGTAGTGCGCGTCAGAGGCGATTGGATGCGTGTGAGGGAAGTGTACGGGAGGAAGCCAAATAAGATTATCAGGGGTCCTCTGGTGGGTCTTCACATGAGAAGAAACTGCAGGCGGCCTCTAAGAGCCGAGGGCAGCCTTTGGCTCCCAACTACCAAGAAACGGAAGCCCTCAGCCCTACAACCACGAGGACCCGAATTCAGCTGATAATCCGAGTGAGCGGGCCTGGAAGGAGAGAGAGTGTTGGACGAGACCATAGCCTCAGCCGACACCTTGACTGTAGCCTTGTGAGACAAACGGGTATGGTTGCAAGCCGCTTATATTTGTGATTAAATTGTTATACAGCAATAGAGAAGAACACAGGCTTACAACACAAATGATTATCTGGCGTTAAGAAGGCTGAAAGACTCTAAAACAGAAGTCTCCACACTATCATCATAAGTCATACGAAAGAGATGGGACAGGGGACATTTAAAGAAACCAAGGGGGCGTACAGGGAAGCCCTTTTTGAAGCTCATACTTATTTTAAGATTTATTTATTTATTTTGGAGACTCTCCACGTCTAAAGTTTCCACGCTCAGCACGGTGCCCGATATGGGGCTCGATCCCACGACCGCGACGTCATGACCTGAGCCCAAATCGAGAGCCGAACACACAACTGACGAAGCCACCCCGGTGCCCCCGAAGCTCATATTTAAACGGAGAAAAAATGGCCTAAGATTTGGTATGTCGACAATATTGATTAAGTATCTCCTACGTGGCAGTCCACTCCAAGAGATGGGGAACCAGACAGGCATCGCGGCCCCGGGGAACTGGCATCCCGGTGACAGAGTACAGAACAGGGAGGTCTCATATCCTAAGCGAGATCAACCTCAGAAATACTAAAGGCCCCCAAAAGGATTTTTTTGTGTGTGTGAAATAATACTTGGAAGAAGATAAACGAGGAAAGGGAGAAGCATGGCTTAAGGCAGGTGGGTCCTATGAGCAGGTGGCAGAGAAAGGGCGGAACCACGCAACTGCTCCGGTTTGCTTCAACCTCTCCCGCCACCAAGAAAAATGTTCTAGTGGGGGCGCCTGGCTGGCTCAGTGGGTGCAGCGTGGGACTCTTGACCTCGGGGCTGTACAGTTTGAGCCCCACATCGGGTGTAGAGATTGCTTAAAAATAAAAAAATCTGTAAAGCAAAGGGAAATTTTCTAGTGAAAGAGTGGGACAAATTAAAGCGGTTTAGTAGGAGTTGAAAGTTTTAGAACAACTCAAGGATCACGTGCCCCAATTCCTTTGCACCAATAATGAAAATTGGAGCTTAGAGATGGTAACACGTCGGGCCTGGAGGCATCACATGCCAGGGAGCAGGGAGAAAGAAAAAGAATTCTCTTGGTGATGTCCACATCAGAAATGGTGAGTTTGCACTTTAAAAATCCCCTCTCTCTGTTCTAGACACAGAGGATAACAGGGCAAAATGTAAAAAGGGAACACCAAAACAGCATGTGCTGACTCAGATGCAGAGCGGCGGTGGATGTGGACAGAAAGAGAAATGCACCAACTGCACAGGGCTTGAGACCGCAAGGTTCTGCTTAAGTTTTCTGTATGCGTCAGGAGGCAGGAGTGGTGGCCGGGACCCGGCTCCTCCAGAGGAAAAGGGTCCCAAATGTCTTGGGTGACACAAGGAATAGCATCGGCTTCAGTGCCTGACGCCAAGGGCTAGGTGGCGCTCTCCCGCTTGTGTCGGGAGAACTACGGGCTGACAAAGGCTGTGGCTTTAATACATGACACTAGAAGTAAAAATTTCAAGACACACGAAGAAATCTATTATCAGGAAACCAGCAAACTAAACTTAACAGCTGGAAAAGAATTCACCCCACTCTGGGGCGCCTGGGTGGCTCAGTCGGTTGAGTGTCCGACTTTGGCTCAGGCCATGATCTCACAGCTCGGGAGTTCGAGCCCCGCGTCGGGCTCTGTGCTGACAGCTCGGAGCACGGAGGCTGCTTCGGATTCTGTGTCTCCCTCTCTCTCTGCCCCTAACCCACTCGCATTCTGTCTCTGTCTCTCTCAAAAATAAATAAACATTAAAAAAATTAAAAAAAAATTAAAAAAAATTCACTCCACTCTGACAAAGACTTTAGAGTAAGTGCTGAAAATATTCAAAGAGATAAATTAAGGCACGATTTCTATGTTAAAAAACAGCCATTAAATTATGAATCAAAAGAAAAGACAAGCAAAATAAAATCAGGTGGATATGAACAAATAACCAGTTAAAAATCCTGGAGGGGCTTGGGGTGCCTGGGTGGCTCTGTTGTTTAAGCGTCCGACTTCGGCTCAGGTCATGATCTCACGGTTTGTGGGTTCGAGCCCCACGACAGGCTCTGTGCTGACAGCTCAGAGCCTGAAGCTTGCTTTGGATTCTGTGTCTCCATCTCTCTCTCTCTCTCTCTCTCTCTCTCTCTCTGCCCCTCGCCCACTCACGTTCTGTCTCTCTCTCTCAAGAATAAACATTAAAAAAAAAAAAAAACAACCTGGCAGAGCACCTGGGTGGCTCGGGTGGTTAAGCATCTGGCTCTTGGTTTTGGCTCAGGTTGTGATCTCACAGTTTGTGGGTTCGAGCCCGGAGTAGGGCTCTGTGCTGACAGGTCGGAGGCTGGAGTCTGCTCCGGATTCCGTGTCTCCTGCTCTCTCTACCCCTCCCCCAGTCTCTCTCTCTCTCTCTCTCTCTCTCTCTCTCTCTCTCTCTCTCTCCTCTCTCTCAGTCTCTGTCTCTCTCAAAAATATTAAAAAAAAAAAAGAATGTAATAGGTGGGATCAACTCTAGAATAGACGGAAGAGAGGAGGCAGTGTTCCCATACACTGCCCATGACAGTGTAACTTGATGCCTTTGGTGTGAAAACTGGTTTGCGTTTATCTACTCAGAGGGAAGATACTCGTAATCTACTGCCTACAAATTCTACTCCTACAGAAATACGTACACAGGAGATGTATACAAAATTGTTCACGGTAGCATTTTTCATCATAGACGAAAACAGAAAACAACTGAAAGGTCGTCGACAGTTGGATAAATACTAAACCGTGGCATTTTCGTTTGGTAACAAAAAGGAGTGCTATCACAGCTCTGTGTAACAATGCAGATGAACCTCACAGATGTGATACTGAGCGCAAGAAGCCACATCAAAGGATACATACTGTATGACTTGATCTCTCTCACTTTCTCTTTTATATTTTTTAATATATAAAGTATTGAAAACACGCAAAACTCAACTTCGGGGTTCAAGGTTGCGCATAGTAAGTGTCGGAACTCTAAAGAAAAGTAAGGAAGTGATTGTAATAAAAGCCAGGACGCTGGTTCCCCTAGGGGACAGGGAAAGGCTGGGGGTGGGAGGGGCGCACAGGGGTTCCTGGCTGGGGGCGGTGTTCTGTTTCCCGACCTGGGCCTTCTCCTTATAATCATTTGTCAAGCTGTACTTTGGTCTGTTATGCATCCTTCTGTACGTGTTTCATATTTCGTAATAAAAACAGTTTTTGCTTTGTTTTAAAGAGAGGATTTGGAATGTAAGGTAGGTAGTGAGTAGCTCCCTGGAGATGCAGCACAGAGAAGCCAAGGGATGAAAAATACGTAAGAGAGCGGTTCAGGGACATCGAGGCTGGGTTGAAGGGTTCCAACACCCATACGCTAGCAGTCACAGAAGAGGGCAGTGGCAATGGTAGAGTAGCAGTGTTTAAAAGAGACACCTGCTGAAGATTTCTCAGACCTCGAGACAGACTTGTATCCAGTTTATCTAACAGGATGAGTGAAATCAAATCCAAACCCAGGCACATCATAGGAAAACCGGAGAACTTTGATGATGTTACACGTTCAACGGTGTTCAATGATGTTAGAAAGATGTTGGAGAAACAACACCCCAGAGAGAGGGCAAAATAAAGATAAACTTGGGGCGCTTGGGGGGCTCAGTCGGTTAAGTCATCCAACTCTTTTTTTTTTAAATTTTTTAACGTTTTTTTGAGGGAGCGAGAGTGACAGTGGGAATGGGGAAGGGGGAGAGAAAGGGGGAGACGCAGAATCTAAAGCAGGCTCCAGGCTCCGAGCTGTCAGCACAGAGCCCGAGGAGGGGCTTGAACCAATGAAACGCGAGATCATGACCTGAGCTGCAGTGGGACACTTAACTGACTGAGCCACCCAGGCGCCCCAAGCGACCAACTCTTGATTTCAGCTCAGGTCCATCTCACAGTCCGAAGATTGAGACCCAAGTCGGGCTCCAGTGCGGAGCATGGAGCCTGTTTCAGATTCTCTCTCTCTGCCCGTCCCCCACTCACACCTTTTCTCTCTCGCTCAAGATAGATAAACGTTAAAAAAAAAATACAGACAAACCTAAAAGGACTAGACCTTACTACCTCAGATTCTGAGTAAGAGAACTACAAAAGGATGGCCCTCTGCGAGGAAAAAATGGGGGTAGGGCCACGAAAAGTTTCACCCCAAAGAAATGAGAGTGGACACAGAAAATGATAAAGTAAGCCAATAAGTATGATATACAATGGACTAGAAAGAAAACAGAACTTATTCCTGCATGTTTAAGAAAAAGGGGAAATGAAAACTTTACTAAGCTCAATGACATGATTGCTGTTGGAGGGGACAGAGGAAAAGCATTCGAGGTCATCATCATGGGTGGGACGTTAAAAATAAATACTAAACAACTATAAACACGGTTAGGAAAATATATAGTTAAGTAACATCTTAAAAATGAAAAGGTGCTGGGACGCCTGGATGGCTCAGTCAGTTGAGTGTCTGACTTCGGCTCAGGTCCAGTTCGAACTTCAGATCCTCTGTCTCTCTCTCTCTCTCTCTCTCTCTCTCTCTCTCTCTCTCCCTCCCCTGCTCATGCTCTGCCTGTCTCTAAAAAAATAAACACTAAAAAATTTTTTTTAAAAAGTTTAAAGGTGCCCACAAAAGAAATGAAACCCAAAACAACAAAAGCACAGAGAAATGCATTATGTTCTTTCCAAATCAGCAGAGGGACAGTGGAAGACTAAAAGATGTGAGGTACACAGCTATCGTTTCAGTTTTTAAAAAATGCAAAGTGAAATTTTTTTTATAGATTTTTTAAATAAATTTTTTTAATGTTTATTTATTTTGAAGGAGAGAGAGACAGAGTCGAGCAGGGGAGGGGCAGAGAGAGAGGGAGACCCAGAATCCGAAGCAGGCTCCAGGCTCTGAGCGGTCAGCCCAGAGCCCGGCGCAGGGCTCCAACTCACGAACCGCGAGATCGTGACCTGAGCCGAAGTCGGACACTTAACTGACTGAGCCATCCAGGTGCCCCACAAAGTGAAATTTTAATACCTCAGGTCGCCAAGCCTAACAACAATCTGTCAAATTAAAGCAATGATCATCAACTACATACTCTGTAAGCACTTACGAAACATGGAAGTGGTGTGACCCAGTGGAATTAGCAGGAATGTAGTGAGAAAAAGTTTTCCCAAGGTAGCTTTCTCCTTTGCCCTCTCATTTGGTCTGCTTCAATGTTTTTACATGTCTGTTAACTGAAAAGAAAGAAGACACAGAAAACAAAATCCTATCTACTACTGTGAACGTGTGTGTGTGTGTGTGTGTGTGTGTGTGTGTGTGTGTGTAAGTGTACATGTTGTGGCTCAGGCTGCTAGGTTAGGAGACGAAAGAAGTGACCTGAGATGCAGTGAAAAGAACACCGGACTCAGGAGAACGGCGATGGCACAGTGGGTGGCCCAGGGGGTCTAGATTTTGATGTCTAATAACCTGAATTTGCATCCTGGATCTGCTACTTACTAGCTTTCAAAAGTTACTTTGGCCAAGTGACTCCGATTTCACTTCCGACTCTCAAATTCCTTGTGAGGGGGTAGGGAAGCCTGTTGTCATCTGATCTACTACTGGCCGTGTCAGCTTTCAAATTCTCTGAATCTTTTAAAAAGTTACACGGATTGAAACAAAAGCATAAGGCATGTGCCTGTTACGTCTCCAGATGAGGCAAAACTGGAAAAATAGCAAAGAGTGAAAAGGAACCCACAATGTCACAATAGGCTGAAATCACTATCACGAAATTTAACAGGAAGAAGCAAAGACCTGAATTCAGATTAACAAAAGATCTGCAGGGACGCCCGGCTGGCTCAGTCATGAGAGCATGTGACTCTTGATCTCGGGGTCTGAGTTCAAGCCTCGTGTTGGGTGTAGAGATGACTTAAGGAAAAAAGCAAGATCTGCCCAAATACGGAAGGGAGAGGACTTGGCTTGATAAGGAGTCATCTGAGAAAGCGCCAGATATTCTAACATCTGCTCCCGGAGGCGATGATATGGTGGGGTTATTAGACTAAATGAATGAACTCTCAGGTTAGAGTGGCAAAAGCAGTGTTTATGGTCAGAGAGGAACAAATCACACTAGTGAGTACAGGTCAGACTACATGCGGAATATTCTATTCCATTCTGGAAGATGCCGACAAACTGGAATGCGTCTAATGAAGGGAGTCCAGAACTAGAAACGATCCAGAAACTGTATGACATCAGGGCACTGGAGGAGTTTATCCTAGAGCAAGAAGACCCAGAAAAACTGACAGGTGCCTGTTAGTATTTGAATGCTTTTGACAGCTGATCTACGTCTAAGGAGCCTTTTTGGGTGCCATCTTCAAACAGAAGTTGGAAGGCTATCGGTGAGGGAAAGAAGATTCTTCTTATTGGGAGGGAAGTTGAAACCAGGTAAGCCCTATCCCAGAGTCCCTTTCCAGGTCTAAGGCATCTATAATTCTAAACGACTGTCTCCAGTATAAGGGGAAAAGACTGTTTAAGCTGTTCGGCTTACTTAATTGCTATAGGGTGACATTTATCAGATAGTACATATCTGATGTGCCCAGCGCTGTACTAATAAGCACTTTGCACAGCAGGAAACAGAGCAGAACAGGGCTTGTAGGAATTTAACTTCTGAGAAATGATAGGATACCGTTATTATTCCTAAATGTTTCTATTATCCATAGAAAAGGGGTTGGGGGAGAGAGCACAGTGCTTATGCAGGGAGGGGGCAAGACAAAACCCGAAAATTCTTTGTGCTCTAGGCATAGCAACTAATACAATGTTTGAACTCTAAACAGAAGTCTAACACTCGTGACCAAATTATTATCAGATCCTTTAGGAAAGAAGCCTCAGTAAATCTTCAGATCAATTGTATATTTACACATTACAAGGGAGCCATTTAAAATGAACTGTAGGGGCGCCTGGGTGGCTCAGTCGGTTAAGTGTCCGGATTCGGCTTCAGGTCATGATCTCACAGTTCGTGAGTCCGAGCCCCATGTCGGGTTGACTGCGGTCAGCCTGTCAGCGCAGGGCCCGCTTCAGATCCTCTGTCCCCCTCTCTCTACCTCTCCCCTAAATAAATAAATAAATAAATAAATAAATAAATAAATAAAATCTTTAGAAAAAAAAGGAACGTACCTGATTTTATAAAAAGAGTACTGCTTCTTCGACCTTATCTAGAAAAGTTACTAATGTTCCTAATACAAATTCACCATGCCCTACAGGCTTAGGCTGATATATTCCCACTAGAATTGACAAACGTATTCAGAAGAAACGCTTCCACTGAAAACTGGCATCAGTCTCCTCACTTTCTTTCCCACGTCAAAATGTGAGACAAAATTTATTTTTATGGGGAGACACATGGAAGGAATTCATCTGCGTTTGCCCCCGGTGGTGCTCTTTGGAACACCGGGGCGCTGCAGTTACAAAAAACACAGCATTTTCCAGCTGACGGGAATACTGGCGAGCAAGTCAACACCTGCACTAAACTTCACGGACAGAAAATCTTACACCGCGCCAAGCGGCTGCAAGGTGCCTCAAGTGACCGGCAAAAGATCCGGGAGCCGACGTCCTCCAGATCCCCTGGGAGTGCTGACCCCAGCTCACTGCCAGGTTCCTTCCACTTAACCAAATGCCAAGAAAAAAAAAAATGAGGTTTTTTTTTTTTTTTTTTTCCAGTCTTATCGTCTATGAAAATCTACCAGAAAAGGTGTTAGGAAGCACTGTGACTCTCCCTGGCTGTGACTGTTCGTCATATTATCCACATTGATTGAGAGGTACTTACTTCCAACGCGTAATACACCGGCTTGTCTCTGCCAAGCTTGTAAGCCACTGTGGTCAGAAGGCCGTGTTCAGAAAACACACACTGCGGGACACAGAAAAATACTTCAGCCGCCAAGAAATTAACAGGTTGGCAGAAGACTATTTGGAAAAGCTAAGAGGAACCAGGTAGAAAACGATTCAATAAATATGCAATAATTAAAAAAATAAATCTAAACAGCTAAAATTACTAGTATTAAGGACAGTACACTTAAAACAGTTTAAAAAGCTTATCCCTTGCTCCAGATTAGATTTGCATTAAGAGTCTGACAAGGTCTGAGCGTAGCTATCCCACCACAATTAAAGACACATGTAAAATTCAAAGAACCTAAAATGATTCTTACTAGAGCCACTGGAATTTAGTGATTGTCATCATTTTTATTGAGCTCTAAATTAAACCCTAATGAAGAGTTAATAACCCAGCAATTGCACTACTAGGTATTTATCTAAGGGATACAGGTGTGCTGTTTCGAAGGGGCACACGCGCCCCAATGTTTATAGCAGCACTACTGACAATAGCCAAAGTATGGAAAGAGCCCAAACGTCCATCGATGGATGAATGGATAAATGTATATGTATACACACCCACCCACCCCCCCCCCACACACACACAATGGAGTATTACTCGGCAATCAAAAAGAATGCCATTTGCAACTATGTGGATGAACTAGAGGGTATTACGCTAAGCGAAATCAGTCATTCAGAGAAAGACAAGTATCATATGACTTCACTCATATGAGGAGTTAAGAGACAAAACAGATGAACATAAGGGCAGGGAAGCAAAAATAATATAAAAACAGGGAGGGGGACAAAACATAAGAGACTCCTCAATATGGAGAACAAAGAGAGGGTTCCTGGAGGGGGTGTGGGGGGGGGGAATGGGCTAAATGGAGAAGGGGCACAAAGGAATCTATTCCTGAAGTCATTGTTGCACCATATGCTAACTTGGATGTAAATTAAACGATACATAAGTTTTTGTAAAAAGCAAAGATTAAAGAAAATCTGCAGAATCCTAAGTAACTTAATAGCAAATTATGCTCAAGCACTATTGATATAAAGTTAAAGAAGACTTTCAGCAATCTTTTAATCGGAAAAAAACCAACCTTACGGCCTGTATTACACAGTAAGAAGCAGCCTGTTCCATACCTGTAGTTAGGAGAAGAACGAACAGCGTGACAATTTTATTAAAAATACATCATGAAAGAATAATACAAATCATTCAAAACGACGTTTAACTCAGCACGATAAAAGTCGTCGTCTTCAAGTTTTAGAAAAGTTCCCAAAGTTAAGAAGCATTACATACTCCTTTTGGAATAACGTTTTAAAGATAAGTCTAGAAGAAAATGTACTTCGTGAGATCCTAATGGAAAAATGCAAGCATGGTATTTAGTACTTAGTCATAGCCCAGGACTGTGTTTCTAAAATATCAGCCAATCCCAACAAATTCTATGTCCAGTCACAGTTACATCGCTACTAACCCACATGGAATGAGGCATTTCCCTAAGCGGGCTGCTTAGGTCCATCATTAGCACAGTCGGGAAATGAGACACAGGGCTATCTTCGGGCATGGAGGGGAGGCTAGGTCCAGAGTGCAGGGAAGTGCAGCTGGACCTCGGTGACAGGAGTGGCATGGAGGGACATATATCCTCTCTGCAGGATAGGGCATTCTAAACAGGTGGCAGAGACGGAGCCAGAATGGGACACCGCTGACGTGGAAAAGTGCATTTATTTTATGGCAGCCTTATTAGCATAAGGCTTGGACTCGGCGACAAGTGTGGCATTGGACGTGAGTGAGTGGTTATGACTTGGGCCAGGGAGAGAAATTATCCAAACTGATACCAGCAGGGGTCACAGGGAAACAGTTGGCTGCGACTATCAACCCTGGCTCTCCACGAACAGGCCTGCCCAAGCTTGGGATTCCCTCCCCACGGGCAGCAGGGCCCTGCTGCTGTGTTCTCTGACATTCCAGCAGGTGGGAGAAGGGGGAGCATGCGGTCCCGGGGCGGCCAGAGGGATCCCAGCGGAAGCTACTACCAGTTAGCACTAAGTCAGCAGACCTTATCGGCTGCGTTTGTCGTGCGGAGAAAATAGAAACCGAGGGCAATTTTTTCCAAAAAACATTTTTCCACGCACCGCTGTCGTGAAGAAGAATGAACCCGAGACCTTCCATCCCTTCTCACTCGAATATATTCTCTGACTGCACGTGAACAGTTAACACATTCAAGGAGCATGTGATAAATGAATTATCTACATTTTTCCAAAAGATTTTATTGGAGCACCTGGGGTGGCTCAGGCATTTGAGCATCTGACTCTTGATTCCAGCTCAGGTCAGGATCCCAGGGTTGTGGAATCGAGCCCGGGATTGGGATCCACACCGAATGTGGAGCCTGCTTACAATTCTCTCTCTCTTTCCCTCTGTCCATCTACCCCACCCGTGCATTCTCTCTTTCTAAAATAAAAAAAAATTTTAGGGGCTCCTGGGTGGCTCAGTCAGTTAAGCATCTGACTTTGGCTCAGGTCATGATCTCACGAGCCCCGCGTCGGGTTCTGTGCCGACAGCTCAGAGCCTGGAGCCTGATTTGGATTCTGTGTCTCCCGCTCTCTGCTCCTCCCCCACCCACACTCTGTCTCTCTCTCAAAAATGAATAAACATTAAAACAATTTTTTAAAGTAAAATTTTCAAAAAGATTTTACTGTTAAGTAATCTCTACATTCAACATGGAGCTCGAACTCACAACCCCAAGATCAAGAGTCACATCCTCTACCAACTGAGGCAGCCAGGCGCCCCAGCGAATATCTACATTTTTAAAAAAATTTTTTTTAACGTTTTATTTATTTTTGAGACAGGGAGAGACAGAGCATGAACGGGGGGGGGAGGGGTCAGAGAGAGGGAGACACAGAACCTGAAACAGGCTCCAGGCTCTGAGCTGTCAGCACAGAGCCCGACGCGGGGCTCGAACTCAGGGACCGAGAGATCATGACCTGAGCTGAAGTCGGCCGCTTAACCGACTGAGCCACCCACGAATATCTACATTTTTAAAGACACCAGTCAAATAACCAGGTACAGGCAATAATAAACTTACGAATTAAAACACATAAATCACCACACCCTTTTACTACCACAATGCTGAAAAGGCTATATATTTTAAATGAATCTCCTTTAATAATTACTCTTAAAAATGGAAGTTAGGGGCGCCTGGGTGGCGCAGTCGGTTAAGCGTCCGACTTCAGCCAGGTCACGATCTCGCGGTCCCTGAGTTCGAGCCCCGCGTCGGGCTCTGGGCTGATGGCTCGGAGCCTGGAGCCTGCTTCCGATTCTGTGTCTCCCTCTCTCTCTGCCCCTCCCCCGTTCATGCTCTGTCTCTCTCTGTCCCAAAAATAAATAAACGTTGAAAAAAAAAAAATGGAAGTTAATGACCGGTTTCATGCTTTTTAAAGGAGAAATCTGTACCAATTTGGCCCCCATATACGCACTCTGTATACCAAACAGTAGTGTACAAATCTTAAAGTACCGGAATGATGCAAAGGCTCGAGGCATTTAATAAAAGTGAATTCTTCAGTTAGTATGCTTAGTTAATAATTAACGAACCTTATCAGTGTATGGAGAGACTCTTGCTACATAGAGGCCACAGCTTTCAAAACAGGACACAGGCAATTATTTTTCTCTTAAATGTTATTATTTCTTCTCCCCAGTCATTAAACATATATGGAGCTTTCAGCATTTATATGGTATACCTATCCTTTCTCAAGATTGTGCTGCGTTTGAGCATCCCAGAAAGATGTCTGGCTTTTCTAACCTCTGTGATGGTAAAGGCTGCCTGCCGTCCCTCACAGAGGAGGGCGCCCTCTCAAAGATGGCGCCCAGGAGGAGGAGAGGGGCCCTGGCGGAAGCCGTAAAGGAGGTGAAAGGCCTCCTCTACACTACTTAATGCCTCTGGGGAGAGAGGGCATCTATCTTAGGTTCTCGCCCTGAAGAGCAAAATTTAAAGTTCAAATAATCCCTGTTCATTCAAGAAAAAGTAGAAAATTTGGAAAATCTGAAAGAAAAATTACTATCACCCATAATCAGTTCCTCCACATCAAAACAGAGATGGGCTTTCCACTGAATTCGGAGATGGCGGTCATTTGCTCCCTGCTGAGGTTTGAAGGGACGGACTCACTTGATCCCACTATCTCCAACCTCTCAGGACTTCATTCTGCCCATCACTTATCTCTCAGTCATTTTCAAGTCCCAACTGCCCTCTACTGAGACTCCAAAGAAACATTCTCTGGTCTTGCTCGAACTTAAAAACACAAGCGCCCCAAACTTGCCATGATCTTGTTAAGTAACAAACCGCCTACTTTGCCCACCACTTCTGGATGGTCATTTTTGGAAAGTACATTCAGTCTGGCTGTCTCTGTTTTCCACCTGCCCACGTCTCTTTTGGCCCTGTGCCACCTGGCTTTCGTCCTGAGCGTTCTACTGAAGCTTCATGCCTAGAAGTCACCACTGAGGACCTACCTTCTACGTAGGATGGTTGCTTCTCATCCTCGGCCTCCGTGACCTTTTTGTAGTATTTTGTACTGCTGACCGAGCCTCCCTCTTAAATATCTCTACCCTGGGTTTCCACGTGAATGAGTGAATGGCCCATCCCTGGGTCTGTTACTTGTCCTAAGTATCTCCTGTACCTGTATACTTTTTCTTGGTGTATCTATTTCCACTGCTTTAAAAATCACCTCTAAATAAGGGAAGTTTAAAAGCTCTATTTTGATACTGAACTCATTCCATATTCACAGGTGTGTGCAATGCACAGCCTACCAGGACCACAGACAGGTCCCAAACAGAATGCATACTATTCAGACCAGTTTCTTACTTTGGCTCAGCCTACCCACTGGGCCCAGGTGACTAGACTCAATACCTATTTCCTGTCTCTCGTCCTTCTCCAGTGCCACGGATATCCACCTACAGCCTCCTGCTCCGTCCCCACTCTTTTTCGTCCTTATCTTCGTTATCGGGATGCCTACGTGGCCTCTTTGCGTTTAGTTTCTCCTCGCTTTGGGCAAGGACTTCAGTGTTATTAACGAATGACTCTAGTCACTCTGAAAACCAGTTCATAAACCTTCAGAGGTGTCCCACTGCCTAATCAGGAAAAAAACTCCTCGGTCTGAAATTAAGGGCGTCACGACATGATCCTAGCCTTATTTTCTACCACTGCCCTACCCGAAGGTTCACTACATCCTCTAAACACAGTCTTCCATTTCCCTCTTTGCTACTAGTTCAGTGTTCTGTGCACTTGCCAACATAGCTCATTCTTCAAAACATCTGATTAACATAATCTTCTGTGATTTTCCTCCCCTTCCTTTGGAACCCAACAACAGGCTTTCAAAGTTTCTTAACGGCGCAGAAGTTCTGATCTGTAACATGATGAACTGTGCACTTCTGTTCTTTCCCCCTCAGGAAGAGAAATACGGGCCCAGAGGTCTTACCATTTGCTATTTCCCGTCTCCGACCGGCAGCGGCTGGAGAGGTACTCGCTAAGCCCTCCCGCGCTTAAAGTCATCATTTTAGGACTTGGCTGGTTAAGGCTTACGCGGGAAGGGAGTAGAGAGGAGGAAAAGCAGCCGATTTTATCGGGCACCTCCCACGTGCTCTACACTCGGTTAGGGACTTGACAAGTAGAGTCAAGTATTTACCAGCGTTAGTGTGCCTGGCAGAGCGGGGAAGGTGGGGGGAGAAACAGCCTAGTTGTCTATCATTTCTCTTGGTTCCTGATGCAGCTGCCTGGAACCCCGAATGCAGAGCGTGTTTCCAGACCCATGCTCAGTCAGGCTCTCTTGATCATACCCACAGGACACCGTGACCTGCAAAGAGTTTTCATACCTCTTCTCTCTCCTCCAAGAAAAACTCACACAAATAATGTCACACTGTCACATGGGGACGGCTGACCCTGCTAGGCTACAAAATATTTAATTACAAATGTGAGACATTCCATTATTCACAAAAGAAGAACATAACCACTGCGGTTAACATTGATGAGAGAATTAGGAAATTCCCTACAAAAGAAGAATTCACTGTAGAGAGTCTCCTGCTGGGTCTACGGGAATCTTCTCTGCATGGGGTACAGGAACACAGAGAGGTTAAGAGCCCCGGCTAAGTCCAATCCGATCCACCTGGGGTCAGAGGTGATGTCTTTCACTTAGTAGCTTAACCACTCCTGACCATCTGTTTTTTCATCTGAAAATGTGAGAAACCTTATCGCTCTGAGATATGGCGCTGGTTACAGACTCCCCACGTATGAGTAGTAAGGAAAAACAGGCACCCAATCTCCACTTCCATCATTGCTTCTGCTTCTTGTCGAAGGAGAAACTCCCAAGGAGTGAAGGGGGGGGGGGGCGGGAAACACAATGGCAGGAAAACAGCACGGAAGATCCCACAAAAACATAACTTTATAGTTATAGTGAGAAAGTCTAAGATGGGGACGGTAGGTTGAAAAATATAGTCTATTTAATTAAATTTATTTAATTTTTTTAAATTAAAAAGCATTTAAAGTAATCTCTATACCCAACGTGGGGCTTGAATTCATGACCCCGAGATCAAGAGTCACATGCTCCACCAACGGAGACGGCCAGGTGCCCCGGAGAAATGTAGCTTAAATCACGGCTCTGCCTCCCCTCTGCTCTGCCCTCCTCCACTCCCCACCATGAATACTTTAAACCAAAACTTAGTTTCTGGATGGAAGATGTATCGAATTGTATAAATTAAGGTCTTTACAAGCCTTAGCAGTGTGTATACATACAGCATAATGTATTTTATTTGAAGGAGATAAAGAAAACCAAATGGCAAAATCTTAATGGAACTCTTAAGCTATTGATTCTCAGCCTGGATGAACTTCAACAGATTTTCCTCAAAGCACCTAAGGGAGAAACAAACAAACAAAACACCACTGGTTTTTTAATTTATTTCTTAAACTCACGTATTTTTGGCTTGTCCATCCTGGAAGCACATTTGTCCCACCAATGCAGCAGACTGGTCCCCCAAACACTGAAAGTATAAATGACAATAAAGAACACTAAGACAATATTATTAATTTTCCTTTTAGAACAGCCATAGGATTTATTTTTCCTTTTTTTATTTATCAAGGAATTTTTTTAAAAATTTTTAACGTTTATTTATTTTTGAGACAGAGAGAGACACAGCATGAACGGGGGAGGGGCACAGAGAGAGGGAGACACAGAATCGGAAGCAGGCTACAGGCTCTGAGCCATCAGCCCAGAGCCCGACGCGGGGCTCGAACTCGCGGACCGCGAGATCGTGACCTGAGCTGAAGTCGGATGCTTAACCGACTGAGCCACCCAGGCGCCCCTATTTATCAAGGAATTAATTGTCTTCATTTTTACATTGCTTCTGTTTGGTCTTTTTTCCATTTCTTTTTTTTTTTTTTATTTTTTTAAATGTTTATTTATTTTTTTTGAGATAGAGGGAGAGCGGGGGAGGGGCAGAAAGAGAGGGAGACACAGAATTTGAAGTAGGCTCCAGGCTCCACGTTGTCAGCACAGAGCCCCACGCGGGGCTCAAACCCACAAACTGCGAGATCATGACGTGAGCCGAAGTCGGACGCTTAACCGACTGAGCCACCCAGGAGCCCCCATTTTCCCATTTCTTAAAGCCCCTATAAAAGAGTAGGTATGGGAAGGAAGAGCTAGAATTTAATCAAAAGATTCTCAGTGGCCCATACTGTGCCACATAAGAACAAGAATCAGCCAATTGTGCGGCTTTTATTTGTTTTCCATAGTTTAGGATGGGGGAGGCTGATTCAGATATAGGAAGAAACCCAAGACATGGAAGGGGACTAAGGTTGGGGAGGTAGCAGGAAGATGAAACTTACCCCCGATATTGGCACACCTTCCAAGGCCCCAGCTTTCTAATAAAATTTGGGAAAAAACGATTATGAATAATCACAAACTATTGTCTCTAACAAAACTGCAACAGGAATGAACACGAATAGCAACATGCCAGAGCATGTGGGCAGACAAGACAAAGCAAGTGATTCAGCTACATCTGTGGTTCAGAGACAGACACTAGACATTTCTAGAATGACAAGAAGAGACACGGCATTGGAGAATGGACGTCAAACACTGGACTCGGACTCAGGAGACGTGGGGTCTACTCTTGGTTAGTCAGCGTTAAGCCACTGAGCAGGCCGCTGAAACTTCTCTGTGCCTCAATTTCTTGATCTACAAAATGGAATCTAGGTAACAAGAAAGCCTGGGTCCGATAGTTCTTTCTATTATTGCCGTTAGTAAGGGAAACGAATGCATCCTTTAAAATGAACATACACATAGCATCAAACCAGCACGGAACATTCTCGTTTCGGAAGGCTGGATTTTACCGACTATCCTTCCTACCCAAACTACTCGAGCTAAGAAACACAAGCGCGTCTGGGTATTGGGTATTATTTGTTTATAGAGCCAACATCATTCTTCAAGTTTAGCTAAGCAAGAGTTCAATTTAGGTCACGAAGAGCGGTTTTTATTTTGATCAAATATGGCCAGCATTCTAGAACAAAAATGAGATATAAGTGGCTGTGTATGTTACAGAACTTATTTAAAAAAAAAACAAAAACATATTCAACTAGGAAGAGTGCCAAACAAAAGCTTTGGACTGACTGACCCCTTAGTCTGCCCTTTGGGAGCCAGTCCCCCAGCCTCCGGGAGCGTAAGGTTCCCTATCTGCTCGAATGAGGGTAAGAACGGAAGCCACCTCACAGGGCTACAGCGATAAGGAAACAACAGCGTATATTTTTATGCTTCACAAAGTAGAAAACATCTTCTAGATGGTGGATATTATTTTATTTCTTTCATGCTTTCTGCTTAATTCAAGACCTGCCATTTTTATGTGCTGTATACATTCTTAGAAAATCTGGACCTGGATAATAAGTGAAGGCTAAATTTCGCGAAGAACACAAAGTGAACCTGTCGGAAACCTAGAGGCTATATATATATCTTAATATCCTAAGAAACTAAAAGAAGCCATTGCTTATACTATTGGAAGTTATTATCAGACTACCAGCAGGATCTGCTAATGTGCATTCAGGCACATAAAGCGCTCTTTTTTTCTTCTTAGGGAGGGATCTCCGGAGGACTCCTGGGAATGTCCTCTGGTGAAGCATGCAGAAAAAGGGACAGTGCATTTCCAACTAACTAGTCTGAAAGGCCGGTCAAGTTTCCTTTAAGACAGGCATTTAGGACATTTAAAAACTACATCTCATTTCCCTGTTCTGCTAAAGTCCAAAGCACATCACAACTGTAC
Source organism: Felis catus (assembly GCF_018350175.1). NCBI lineage: Eukaryota > Metazoa > Chordata > Mammalia > Carnivora > Felidae > Felis > Felis catus. Next base: position 26,281,167 of record NC_058386.1, on the reverse strand, counting down.
TTTGTCACGGGGAACATCAGAATTTCTCACTCTGGAAAATTACCTTAGTCTTCTATTTTCAAACACCACTTTCAGTCTCAGGGCGAACTTAAAAACAAACAGATGCGAATGACTTTAAAGAAAACCTAAAGCTTGCCTAGAGCTTACAGTAATTTGGAAGGTCACGAGATTCTAGAAGAATCTGTTTAGTAAATGGACTTCGGTTTGTCTAAAACTAAATGGAAATGCACTGTATCTTTTCCAAATGAATGGGTAGCATAATTGGTGGGCAACCTACTCACCAGACTATGAGAGATTTTCTATAGTCAGCAAGGGGGAAAAAGGGGGACAGAAGCATAATATTTTAAATGCAAGAGAAAAAACTAGGCCAGTAAATGCTTTTTCAACCGTTCTCTAAAACTGTTTCTCAAGAATAAGTTCTTTTTTCTGACCCAAGTCAGTGTATAGACAGCTATGAAGTCATCGAAGCACTTTAGTATAGATGAGCAGTGCTTCCCCTTAAAAAAAATTCACGGTACCTGAGAAAGCTTTATTATAAGTGAAATATTTAAGAAGCCTGCTCAAGCTTTAGCCAGAGCACTCAGTATTTAACTCAATTTTTATTAACTCTGTAAGGAGAGTTTCTAATATTTGTCATGAAATGTCTAAACAATATATATTTTTTTACAATTTATCTTAGACATATTTTTAACTTTTATCGTAAATTCTAGATTTTTGTGTTCAAATACCAGTTCAAATCCTCCTGGAGGTTTTTCATCCCTGATGCGTACTCAGAGATACTCAGTGATAATAAGCACGCTTTTTGCTAAAATGACTTTTTCTCTCGGTTTCAGTGAAATCGACAGAAAAATGTGCATTATGGAAACCTGTTTAATTAGCAATCACAAATCAGAAAGAGACTGTTTGCTTTCAGTTTCTTTGCTAAAGTTTTTTTTTTGGGCTGACAAAGAATCTAATGTAAAAAACATGGTTTGGCTATTCAAAGAAATTCAACAGGAAAAAGAACACTAAAATGTGAAGACACCCTCCCATAAAATAGAAGCCGACACCACAACTACTAAAGTTTTTTCAATTAAAATAATAAACCAGCTCAAACATTCGCAGGCCACCCTCTGTAGTTAGATTATTGCAGTAATACTTTAAAAGCAGAATATTCAAAGAAAAGCCAATTAAAGTTTATAAAATGCAAAATCAACTGGTAGGGAGGATTCTAAAATTTTTAAGTTATTAAACTATACAAACAGCACTAAATTCTCATCTTACATACTACCAACACTTACAGAAAAGTCACAACTATCAAACTAGGAAAGCTAACACAACTGCCTTTGGAATTTTGAATAGTAAAACTTTTTTAAAAATGAAATTTAAAACACTTTTTTTTTTTACCATTAAGCCATAGATCTCAGAAGAACTCCGAACATTTGGAAGAACTTTCATTGGAATTTCAAAAAATCTGAAAAACAATTAAAAACTGCGTATTTAACACTATTTTAAATAAATATTTGGACGCATTTATATGTATTTAGATGCGAAAATGTAAATAACTATTAGAAAATGAATGTACTGGAGTGCAGAGTTAAATAATAAGCCAGCAGACCATGGTTGTGGGTATGGATACTTAACATTCTAATTTGACACAAATCGATAAAAAACAAAAAGCACACAACACACAAAGTACTTTTCTAAATAAACCTAACCTTCCTAATCAAGACACTTAATTCGGCCTGTCTGTTATATACGCAACAATAGTCTCTTTTTGGAATACACAGTATATACACTGTAGTTAAAATACCAACAATTAAAGTTTGGTGCTCTGCCGACATCGGAGAAGAGTAAGGTTTAGGTTATAAATAGGTAACGTATCTGGCAATTGCTTTGTAGGGCAAAACCCAACTCACTCGCAGAGCTCTTTATCCCACTCCAGAGAATGAATGTTGAAAAGCATCGTCCTACTTGCATTGGTTACATCCGTGCAATGGACACCTCCGTTGGCCCCTCCCGTCAAACTCTAGACAGAATAAACAGGACAGGACATGTTAAATTTGCACTAATTTGCAACTTAAATTACATGTCGTCAAGGGCTGTAATCAGGAGCAGAGTGCAGAAAGCAGGAGAATGGAACGTGCCAATTGTGGGACGTTCAGGTTTCTGGCAGTGTCTCACAGAAATATAATGCGAGCTACATACGTAATTTTTTTTTTCAACGTTTATTTATTTTTGGGACAGAGAGAGACAGAGCATGAACGGGGGAGAGGCAGAGAGAGAGGGAGACACAGAATCGGAAACAGGCTCCAGGCTCTGAGCCATCAGCCCAGAGCCTGACGCGGGGCTCGAACTCATGGACCGCGAGATCGTGACCTGGTTGAAGTCGGACGCTTAACCGACTGCGCCACCCAGGCGCCCCTTCTACGTACGTAATTTTACAGTGTCTACTAGCTACATTTAAAAAGTAGAGCGAAGTAACGAGCACTGGGTGCTGTACGGAAGCCAATTTGACAATAAATTATATTTAAAAAAATTTTTTAAAAAGGATAGAGAAGCAAGTGAGATTAATTTTAATGATAGCATATCTTTTATTTAACCCAATATCTCCGAAATATCCTTTTAACATAAAAAATTCTTTCGGAGACATTTTACCTATTGATTAATAAATTCTTTTATTTTTAAGTAGTCTCTATGCCCAATGTGGGGCTTCCACTTGCAAGCCCCAGATCAAGAGTCACACACTCTAGTGACTGAGCCAGCCAGGTGCCCCAACATTTTACCTACTTAAATACAGTATATATGTTACAGTCACAGCACATGTTGATTCAGACCTGCCACATCGGAAGCTGTCAGTGGCCACACATGGCTAAGTGGCCACCATGTTAGTACAGCTTCTAGTCCATTGGTGGTTACACAGAAAAATCAGTTTTGTTTTCGTCTGTTATCTTTGCAAAATGCAGTCTTCTCAGATTTGGCAAAGTGAACTATATTGACACGTCTGCCTCTTCAGGATCTTCCAGAACTCTGTGTTGCTCTTTCTTTGTTTTTGTTTTTTGAGAATAACAATTCTCATTGGGCTGCGCCGACCCAAGCATATATCCCAAAAGCAGAGGCTTAAATTCTCTAGTGTTAAGATCCTCAGAGCGGAGCTGAAAGGATTGCCGCTTTCTTTCGTGTGCGAACGGTTAAGAGGGGAGGCGGGAACTGAAGTGGAGAAAAGGCATCCCGGCATCGGGTGAGCAGGTCCCCCTCGACCCACAGCAAGACGCGCTCCCTTGTCTCCTGCAGCTCACAGTTGCCACAGCCTGCCTCACTCTGGTTCCAGGCAACTGATCGTCAGAACTATGTCAACTGTGACAGGCGTGAAAACAGTGGGCCATGAGAGCGCCACCCACGGCCGGCCCTGGCCAAGCAGAGAAGGCACTGCTTCCTGGGACTGGTTCTGGAACATCCGCTCAGTGGGTGCGGTAAATGAGAACAGAGACAATATTCTCGCGACGCTCTCTTGAACGTTGAAAAAGATAACCATACACTTACTGAAGTAATTACAGGTGAAAGTGTGTGGGGGGGATTTGCTTTAAAATGATCCGTGGGGAGCTAGAGTATGTGAGTATAGTTGAAACAAGACTGGCCAGAGTTGACTGCTGTAGCTGGCCCGCTGATGCAGAGGTTCATCACGCTATTTCCCTCAACCTTGGGGTATATTTGAAAACGCCCACGATAAAAATGACAGAGAACGAAAGAGAGAAAGGGAGAGAGAACAGGTACTTTTAAGATAAATCTGGGAAATGTCTAAAATGTTAGTTTCTACTCATCCGTGTTCGGCTTAGGCCAAAAGATTAGACAGTGAGATTTCCACCATGATTTTTTATATTCTGGCTTAAATAAGAGACAGCTGTGTAATACTGAAAGCAAATGATAAAAGTCACATAGATGTTTATCATGTTAAATAGTTGTTGCATTTAAGAATGACCGGTGGAGGGGCACCTGGGTGGCTCAGCGGGTTGAGTATCTGACTCTCGATACTCTGCTCAGGTCGTGATCTCACGGTTGGGGCATCGAGCCCTGTGTCGGGCTCCGTGCCGAGCATGAGGCCTGCTTGAGATTCTCCCTCTCTCTCCCTCTGTCCCTCCCTCACTCATGTGAGTGCAAACGTGTACACCCTCTCTCTCTCTCTAAAATAAAAAAAAGAAATGACCAGTGGAAAAGAATATATGATAGGCAAGAGAAAAAGACTACCTTAATTACTAATTACTAATTACCTAAATTACTTATTCGTAAGAGAATAGACATGACACATGGTTTTGGCGATCATCCTCCATTTTTACGGAAATAAAGCAAGAAAAACTAAGGAGGAAGTAAGGAAAAATGCCTCTTAAATGGAGGCTGAAATGTTAATTTTGCCAACTAAAATGTTTGAACTCTTAATAGAAAACAGGTGGTCTAAAAAATTTCTGAAAAGCTTTCTCCATGCATACGTTATATTTAAACATACCCAAATAAGCCATGAATCAATGGTCCCAAAAAGAGCTCTATCCTCTTCAACAGCCTTTTGAACTTTTCTCACATTGTCAAGGAGCCAACGAAGTTTCACGGCACTGAAGTAAGTGCTAAGTGGAAGGCCTGTCTTGGACTAAAAACAGTTATGAAGTTCAGCCAGCAAAGTGAATTCCTAACAGTTTAAAATAAAGCACCAACCCCCCCAAACGCAACAAATCCCAAAACATTCAATGGCGCTAAAGCCAAGCCCCCTGGTATTATGGATAAAAATACTTTTCCTATCTTGTGGCACAGGAAGGCGTGTTCACGAACAAAGATCAGTGTGATGTGTTTGCAGTTCAAAGAGCATCCACGTTGCAAGGTAAAGAGAAAATTAAATGACACAGTACCCTGGGATCTAGAGCGTGAACACGTAGATGTTAGCTTTTGTGATGACTAGTACATGCAGAACCTAGTCCAAAACTCTGCTTTTCATTTTATATTTCCTAAAAGTGATAGTTTAAACTTTTAAAAATCAGGGAGTACATCAAATCATAGACTAACGACCACACCAGAGAGTTTTGTTTCAAAACGTGGACGACTTAACAGCAATAGACTTATGTGTGTAAAAACTATGTCATAAACAAGTATATATATTTACACACATACATATTCAAATACCATAACATAAAGTAAGTGGAGAATAAAGTCGAGCTCAAGGACATGCCAGAGGAAAGCAACATTGAGTTGTTCTATAGAAGAAAAGAGTTGCCTCAACTCAGCAAGGACATGGAGCAAAGAGACGGTGGACCGACTAAAGGGTAAAGGGTCAGTATTCCTTTAGAATGGATCAGTCCAACTCCTATTTTTGTTAGTATATTAAATACTAGATTTATTTATAAAGGCTAAATGAAAGTGGTAAAGAAGATACATACATCAAAATAATGCAACTATCTTTCCCCTCCCCTAATCTTTGGTCTCCTCATTGATCACCTAACTACAGAAAATTCAAACCAAACCATTTAATACTTTAATGCACCCTGTAAGTTAAGACTCTCAACTCATGGTTTTCTAGCTTTCCTAGAAAAAATAAATCAATGCTCAAAAATAATGAAAGGAAATAATTTATGGGATCGTTTCTCTTGGAAGGACCAAGGATCATCCCACAGAGCCAACAGTGAGGTAGTCCGTAATATTTCATTGTTATGACTTGGGTAGAGAGTGTAAAAGTGGCCTACAGTGGCACCGAAGAGAAAAACATGCATCCCTTGAAGCAAAGTAACTGGAGGTGGGGATGAGGGTTGGGCAGGGTGACAAAGAGGAACAGAATAGGAAGTGGGTGAGGGTATATTCAGGACTAGCCTGAAGTTATTCGGGCGGGTGAGGGTAGGGAATGGTCTGTTCAATTGCTACAGTTAATGGGATCTGAACGCTAGTTTCAGAACCAAGAACCACTGTCCTAAGGGTCCTGCTGACAAATAAATATCAAGGGGATAAACAAACAAACACCCCAGAACTTCCTTTGGATGCTAGGAGAAGTTGGCCTTGACCTTGCTAAGAAAAATATCTTGCCAGTTTCAAAAAAATTCTCTCTCCCCTCATTTATCTGAAGAGAGCTCTACATATGGGCTGAAATATAGGCAATTTTTATAAGCTTCCTTCATATGAATAAAGTGGAAGAGGAGTTCGGGAGGAGTTGGAGTGACTTTTACTTTGTCCCTCTGAATCCAGATGCCTAAAAACTCCAAAGCATCCGGAACTTTCTTTGACAGATAGTAGAAACCAAGAAGGACAGATTTTGAAAGCATGGTTGAATTACAGGAAGCACGCCCTGGGAAGCATGGCTTAAGCCACTGGGACACTTTATCATCCCCTTCAGCCTATCGACCTTGGAATATGAATCCTCAAATCCACCACAGGGCAAGAAGACAGAAAGGTAAATACTTGAGTTACCCTCAATTATCTGCGGATAGCCTATAAAATGTATCCAATAATTACTGTGCGATAGGATATAGGGCCCGAATAGTCTTTCAGGTGAAATCTCTAAACCCTTTTTTCAAACAAGCATTCTTATAGTATACTTTTGAAGACATCTCTTACCTTGACAAAGTTATTATTTCCTGGAATTCTTTTACTAAGATTCTCAACGGTAGACTGGGTTCTTAGATCAAGCCACACTATAGACCAAAATATAATAATATATATGAAAAACTTCATTTAAAAAAATCAGATCTTAATGAAATCACTGTCAAGGATAGGAGATCGATTAGTTTCCATAAGCAATTAAAATGCTAGAGCTTTCAAAAGAAATTAGAAAATTAGAAATGAATGGGCATATTGTTAGAAAAAAGAATAAATTTATGAGGAAGAACTGAAAGGTTTTATGCAAAATTACAGACCAAGTTAGAAAAATACAAACCTTAGGGCCCTTATTTTGTATCCTTTTTATAGGAAAAAAAAAAAAAACCACAATGAAAAAATGTTTTGGATAGGCATTTTCTAAGAATGCAGGAGTACGGAGAAAATCTAAATGCTCGTCAGGCTAGTTGCCAGGGCAGAATTCACAGCTCAGGATCACCGCGCTGTGTACAAAACGGGTATCTTAGAAAACCTGGGAGCGATCTGTGACAGAGCAGAGCACCCGGTACCACTTACTGGAGGAAGAAGTAAGATTCAGTCTCTCACGTATGAATTGCTTATTTACATCAAACTCTTCCATTTCAAAAGCAGGCTACAGGCCAGAATCATTACAAGAACTGTTTAAAGGTCACCATTCTTGCTCCGTGCTAGACTGTAAAAAAAATCTACTTTAAGAGCGCAACATCATGTATAGTAAGCAACTATCGTCCCCTTTCTGACCGTCTAGGAGAAGACATTTCTGTTCTGCTTCACGACAGAAGGCCTGAGAAAGAGAAGGTATCGGGTAGTGCATAAAGCCACGATGAAGGGGAACCAACAGGACCGCAGAGTTTTGTTTGTCAGATTTAAGTTTTGGACTTAAACTTCTCGCACTTTTAATCTGTTAGTGGTCACGTGGTATTTTTAGGCCCCCGACTATGCTCAGGTGCCTCCTGAAAAGGCTCAGGCCTGCGGTTTACTTAAAGGGCACACAGGCTTGCCCACCACACACGTGGATGTTGGCCACTCAACGCACAGTCTGGTGCACCCTGAACTAGCCGATTCCTCTCTCTCTGTTTAAAAACCAGCTGTTGTTTTGTTTTTTCATAAAAAATAAAACTAAAAAAATAAAAAAACCCGTTCTTTTCTGTAGTGAATTTTAATCCGTTCTTCCGGATCCCTTAAATTGTCACTTCCCTCGTGGAGGGCCATCTGCGCTTGATTTTGACCGGTGGCTACCTCGGGACAGCAGACTGGTTTCTACGGGTGTGAAAAGCAGCAAGCACAGGCTGGTCACCACCGAGGAAACAGGAGGCAGAGAGGAAGACCGGGGGTTCCGAGGCCTAGAGGGCACGTGTTGCACCTCTGCCCACCACGCATCCCTCTCGCTCCAGAGCGCAGGATCTCAAGCTCTGTGAAGCAACTCGTCCCTCCCTCATCCTGAGCCGAGCGGTCGGCCTGCGATGCGACCCTCCTCCCAGCTCCAGCATCGCGTCCGCATCCCAGGGACTGGCTCAGCGGAGCGCGTGTGGTCTCATCAGCCCAACGGCGATCCGTGCTCAGTCTGCCGGACTCGCTTCTCCGCAGCTCTCCTCGGCAGTGCGGCCGGGCCTGCGGCCCCCAAGAAGAGAGAGCCGCATCGGCCGCATCTGGAGCCATCCCAAGAAAAGACAGACTCGTGGGGCATCCAGGTCATAATGTCCGAGTCCAGAATCAAACAGCACCTGAACTAAGCGACTCTTGCGCTGCTGGTTCCATGAACAAAAACATTCTTGGTTGTTTTTTTTTTTTTTTAAACTTGATTTAGTTCAGGTAGAGTCTTCCGTTACTTGCACTGTGATTGATGTAAGCCATTTGCAGCAGCCGCGTGGACTTGGCGAGAACTGCCATGCCCGGGGAACCGAGGCAGTCCACTTTTCAGAGGGGCAGTGTTGCAGGGCTCTGACAAAAGCGGACCTTCCTCATAGGCAAGCAACCCCAGGAGGTATTAACAGGAGTAACGGGGAAAAGGAGAGGAATGCAAGAGAGGGGTTTTGAGTCTGTGAATTAACAAACACATCTCAATTTTCAGTGTTTCAAGCTCCAGTGGGCCGGGGGTTTTCAATCACTTGAGTGTGTTTCAACTACCTACTTTTAAAAAATGAAACAGGGTGGATTAGAATGGAAACTAACAGAGTTCACGGAACTCAGTAAGGTAAGTATTGTGAAACTTCTGTTTTAGTTATGGGAGTTTGATGAGTCACGGTGTAAAATGTATTTCTTATCAAGGGACATGAACAAAGGACATGAAAGTCATTGTTCTAGGCTGTTGTTGAATGACTCAGAGCCTCCTAGATGAGTGCTTTTCTGTGTTTTCATGCAAATAATCATTAGGGAAGTTAAAGATGGACCCCGTTCCCAGAAATTCTAGGATAGTAGATCCAGGGAGGGATCCCAGAAACGTGCCTTTTACATAGGTGCCCCCTTCCAACCCCCGCTCCTTTAAGAAACGCTGCTAGACTCCACAGCAGTGGTTCTTACCCAGAAAGCGCATGAGAACCACCTGGAAAAATCTGGTTGCAGGTGTATGCAAGGGAGGCCTGACTCTTTGTACTTTTGTTATAAACATCCCAAGTTATTCAGTATTATACTAGAACTTGAGAGCCTCTTGTTTAGGGCCTGGTCTTTAGGATATGGAACTTGTTCCAATTATTTCTTTAAAAACAAAACGACAGAGGGGCGCCTGGGTGGCTCAGTCGGTTAAGCGTCCGACTTCGGCTCAGGTCATGGTTTCGTGGTTTGTGAGTTCGAGCCCCGCATTGGGCTCTGTGCTGACAGCTCAGAGCCTGGAGCCTGCTTCAGATTCTGTGCCTCCTTCTCTCTCTGCTCCTCCCCCACTTGTGCTGTCTCTGTCTCTTAAAAAATAAATGTAAAAAAAAAAAAATTAAAGAAACAAAAACAAAAACACAACGACAGGTAAACTCATGCCCAGGTGTCTTCTCTGAGTCCCAGTGGCTCTGTGACGCTATTGCTCCTTGACAATGACCACTTAAGTAACTGGGGCACTTTACTCCTCACTTGAGACCTTGCGAGTATCCAGAATGGAATGCACAGAATCAAACTCTCACCAAAAAGAGTCAAAACACCGGATGTCAAATCAGGAGACCAAAGTTGTTTGTCTTCTGACTTTGCCACCAATAAGCTACGTGACTCAAGCAAGTCATTTTACCCTTTGTGGCCTTGATTTCCTGAGTATAAAACGAGGCAGTCAGACTAGATGGTCTCTGCAGTCTCTCTGCTGCCATTACTCCATGATCACAGAAGCCTGGCAGGTTCACTTTGTTTTCATAGCCCAAGAGTTTAAGGTAATTAGAATACATGGAATGAATTAGTACAACTGCCAAAGAGAAAAATGTCAGTGGTTGATACACTACCAAACAATTCACAAATGCTGAAAATTAATTGAATTAAGAACAAAAAAAAAATTAGAAAACTCATTAAAGAAGCTAAGATGGCAGAATTAGATTGGCAGAATAAGAGACCAAAAGCCAAAGAGAAGGCCCCAAGCTGGAGGACTAAGCCCCTGGTGGAGGTAATTTCTGAGAACAATCAAAGGCGCCAGATCCATATCCGGCAGCGGTGGTCAATTTCAGTGGTCAATTTCCCCCGTCACGTCTGAGTCGGAAGGCTGGGAAGGGAGCAGGAGCCAGAACAGCAATACCTGAGGAAGCGCCAGCAGCTGGAACTGAAGAGCCAGAGGGGACAACGGCAACCGGATCGGAAGGGCCAGGAGAAACTGGAGCGGCTGGAGCATTAGGAGAAATAATGGCAGTTCATGCTAGAGGTGGCCAGATTCAAGGTCTGTGTTCTCTTGCTGACCGCTTAGGAAACGGTAGATCGCTTGGGCAAGTTCATCAGAACGAACACTTTCTACACATTTGAGCGTAGAAAAGGAAAAGGAAGAGACGTGGAGTAGAAGGGAAACAAAGGCAGTCTGGTCAGCGTCTCTGGTTCGGTGGACCCCGTCCGTGTGGACAAAGACCAGGTAAATAGGTGCTTCTTGTTCAGGATGACCCTTCCCCACCTGGCCACCTATCTGCGTCCTAGTTAGAAAAGTGGCCCAGGCTGGTTACTGACTGTTCGCCCAACCAGTAAATTGAAAGGCTGTGCGATGTAGTGAGTGAGCATCCCTTACAAAGGAAGGCTAAGGAGTGAGCCACAGTCACTGTTGGGGCGATCCACGGGAAGACATGAAAAGGCTGCTTTGGGAAGTCATGGCCCCAAGAAAGCACTTCCCCGGGAGGCTGGCAGGAGGGGAAGCCCACCACCACAAACGGGAGAAGCGTGTCTGGAGGGCACAGGGAATGGCTAAGTTCCAAAGTGATTTGGAAAAAAATAAGAAGGAAAACAGACGCTCGGGAGCCCCAAACACTAGATAGCCTGCTTCTATAAGGTATGTCCCTTATTTAGACCAAAGAAATCTGATTCAGATGGTTCAAATCATCAAATAAACAAGTAAAAAAAAATCCAGTTTGGATGACGTGATAATCTTTCATTTGTACTAAATAGAGTCGCATCCACTAGCTGTCTGTTAGACTTAGTCAGGTCTGAACAACATAGTTTGCACAGTGAAGAGAGATGCGGTTGCCTCACTGCCCACGGACCGGGGTTAGTTAGGCGACGCAGTAACAGTCCAGAGGAAGAGACGACATTTAGAATATTTAGAAAGGTGCATCAGTTTGGGTTTGTCATAATGATAGACGGGAAAAGGACCTAAGAAAAAACTTCAAAATTAACTAGAAACAATCTTAATTATTTTCAGTTGACCAGAAGCCGAGGCACACAACACGTCTCTGAGCGGGTTTGCTACGAGCACGCGAGGAGCTGCAGGCGGGCCGAGGAGGGAGGTGAAGGCGGGGCTCCGGGTTACGGAGCGCACCCCGAGCAAGGGCTTCTGGCAGTTCCGCAAAGTGTTCTGGGGCTGTCTCCCCAACAAGAAATATAATAACGGTAAACCAGATGGAACTGCTATGCGTTACCGCTGGCCAAAAGTTATTAACTAAGCAGGGCAAGAGGTCACTTGCAAAGGAGAAGAGACCGTAATCGATGACTGCCCTTCCCCTGATCACATTTTCAAAAGTCACTGGGGCCAAAAGAAAAATGCAGAGTTGCGGGGGCGGGGGCGGGGGGAGGCGGTGATTTAAAACGTGTATATGCCACAATGTGGGGGGCTGAACCCACTTCGGGTCTTAGGTGTATAAATGCCGGGACGCCAAGGACTGACACAAGCGTGTGTGATCCACGTAGGCTCTGCATGTCCCCTAAGAACACCTGTCATGTAGAAATCAATCATTCCATCTGGCATTCCTGGGTGAAAAAGACTATCAGTCAATTCCGAACAGTGGCCGTGGCTAACACTGAAGCCTTCTACTCTGCCAGGCACTATTGTAAGTACTCTACGTGTATTAGCTCATTGATCTTTGCCTCGTGCCTAGGAAGTCCACACTGTGAATTTCTCCAGTCTAACTGTCAAGGGAAGACACAGAATGGAGAGAAGTGGAAAAGCCAGGATCAGAACCCAGAATCTGAATGCAGCATGAAACCCCTATGACACACAGGTAAGCCAGGATGAATTTAAAGTCTTCAGTGGCATATAAACAGTAAAGATCAGAAACCTCAAAGTTGAAATCAAATCCAGTTTCTTTTTAAACTGGCCTGGAGTTGAAGACTTGAATAATTACAAAAACAGCCATATTTTTTTTTTACCCCAAATGGAGGAAATGGAAGGCATTCAAAAAACCCTGTAATAAAGGACTGGACATAAGGAGAAATGGAAGTAGATCTTGATAAAGCCGAATATTCTAGATTTGACAAAAGTAAAAAAAACTTCTCCCTTCCAAAGCAAAACAATAAAAATGAAACGAAACGAAAAAAGTATGTTTCCACGTTTTAGATAGTTGGCCATTTATGGTTTTCTTTCATGCTGATACTCTGAAACCGAATCCAGGTCCAGACGAGGTTAAAAAAAAAAAAAACAAAAAAAAACAAAAAAAAACAAGCTCAAGGTTCCTTCAGATCTCAACAGATAATTACACAAGTTTAATCACTGGCCCAGGGTTAACCAGTACATAAACATTAAAAAAGGCAAAGAGGATGACCAGTGTTTAAAAGTGCAACTCTCTGCAGAAAAGAGTTTATACGTCACAGGGAACTTTTTTTTAAAAAGATCTCACTTGAAGTAATCTCTATAGCCAACATGGGCCTCAAGCACCCCTTGAACTCACAACCCCAAGATCCAGAGTCACATGCTCCACCGACTGAGCCAGCCAGGTGCCCCATAGGGAATTTTAATTTTTTTTTAATATTTTTTTAACGTTTATTTATTTTTGGGACAGAGAGAGACAGAGCATGAACGGGGGAGGGGCAGAGAGAGAGGGAGACACAGAATTGGAAACAGGCTCCAGGCTCTGAGCCATCAGCCCAGAGCCCGACGCGGGGCTCGAACTCACGGACCGCGAGATCGTGACCTGGCTGAAGTCGGACGCTTAACCGACTGCGCCACCCAGGCGCCCCTATGAATGATATTTTGATATGAAACCATGAACCACAGAAAGCTACTGGAGCCCGGGTGGTATCGATCGTGAAATGTGCACACGGAAGATATGAAACACCCCGGATTCAAGCCTTTCCCCAGGGGACACGCACACCGCTTCGGTGCTGTGGGGTTTGGGTGCGTAGTTGTAGTTGTGCTGGGCTTCATCTATGGTGTGTGTGTAACCCCCAACCTTTCTCGTCAGTAATACTCGGGAGACACCAAGGTGTGTGGACTCCTAGTAAAAGCTGGTTTGGGACGGAAAAGGCTTAGAAAAAGGGCGAGGCTTGGGGTGAAGGGAAGTCTTCAGAGAAGAATACTGATGAAGAGGACGCTAACGGGGCGAGAGAAAAGCACCGCCCCGGGGTCAGGGACACATCAACTGCAACTGTTTACCTCGCTCATCACACAATTAACTCATCAACTCTCACACTATTTGCAACTTCTGAAACAGGCCACCTGTGCCTCAATGGACTGATTTAAACTTTCTTTCCGTGCTTGTATCTGTTATAAAATATGTCAGTAAACAAAGACACGTTTAAAAAAAGCCTTGCTCAGTGTTAAGTTTCTTCATCGAATGTGCTTCGGGTCCACCGATTGACCCTGAAATCCTCCTACCGGTCGCTGTTCTGGGGGCGACTGAGCTGACTGCGTATCAGGAGACCTCGAACCGTAAAACAGGAGGCCACATAAAAAGCAATTTTTAAAAAAGGGAAGTGTAGACTGCTTCTCCCATTTGCTAGTCTATAACAAATATTGCTCATCAGTTACATAACCGAGTTATGTAAGTAAAGCGAGAGATGAAGAGAAAGACAGGCCTAGAGCAACAGAGTTACAAGAAAGGGACAAAGAGAGGGTGAGAGAGACTAAAACCCACAGACTGTGATATCCACAAAGACGAAGCTCAAGGACAAAGATCTGTGAAAATCTGATTCTGTTTCCACCAATCCCACCTTGTGTTGTTTTCAGAGAAAGCTGCCGAAGGCTTAATACCATGTAAATATTCTCAGCTCAGATTTGCATGGAGACAGGACACCTTGGCGTTTCCCTGGGTGACATAAAACTGGAGGCAGAACCTATATCCTTGTCATGACCGAGTGGCTTCTCTTCCCAGCTCAGGACTCCTTCTCTCTCCTCTGTCTCTATTCCCCTTCCTTCTTCTCACTTCCGGGTATCGATCCCTAGGCTCCTGACTCACAAAGGCAAGCATGGTGTCTGCCTCCTGCCTGGCTTGTCACTGTGTAGGGGTCACCACAGAACCTATACACAGAAAGGCACTTAAACTCTTGTTGAAGGATGTACATTCATTCCTCTAGTGAAGTCATCCATAATAAACTGAGACTAGCACCTTTCTGGTACCAACTTTCAATCTCCATCTAACATCTGGACAATCTCTTTATCAAAGAGCCACAGACCTACTTGCCGAGGGATGAGCTTTGATTCCAAGTCCGGGACTCACGTTGCTCAAAGAAGCGAGCCATTTTTCTCCCAGGCTCGCACCCCTTAAATGCTAGTTTTCTTCTGTTCTCTCAGGCTAAAAATCTTGTAGCCCTGTCCTGCACCCCCCACCACCTTGCCTCATCTTTATGCTGTATCTGATTTACAAACCTACAGGTTGTGTCTTTCCTCGAAAAGGTCTCTCGGGTTTGCCTTCTCTCCACTATTCCCATTAACTGATGAGCAGTCTCAACCCCTTTGCTAGATTTTACTGTGGAGAAACGAAATCTTGTCCTTTCTAATATATTTTTTTTTAAGTTTATTTATTTTGAGACAGACACCACATGAGCGGAGGAGGGGCAGAGAGAGAGGGAGAGAGAGAGAGAATCTCAAGCAGGCTCCGCACTGTCAACACAGACCCCGATGGGGGGCTTGAACTCACGAACTGTGAGATCATGACCCGGGCCGAAGTCAAAAAGACACTCAACTGACTGAGCCATCCAGGTGCCCTGAATCTTGTTCTTTGGAATATACTTACTTACATATTTGGATTTAAGTGCTTTCTATTTGTCCTTCCTTCCCATTTCACATTCCTTTTTCTTTCCTTTCTTGCCTTTTTCAAAAAAAATCATTTAATTTTCCCCCTTTATAAGCTGGTTAATTATACATCATTTTACTCTCATTGCTTACCCTAGAGATTATTAAAACATGTATCCTTGACAATACAAGGACCTCAAAACAGTTGAAACTCATCTACCCCCAATTCCTTTCATGTACAACTGTTGCCATGTATTTTAATTCTTAATACATTTTGAACATCATAATGTTATTGTTTTATGCAGTCAAAATTCATTCAGACTGACCTACATATTTACCCTTTCTAGGACTTTGCATTGCCAACTTTCCGCGTGAGAACATTTTCCTTCTATGTGAAAAACAGCACTCACTTTTTCTTTCAGTGGGGGTTTGCTTGTAATGATTTCTATCAGTGTTTGCTTGTCTTTGCTGTTATGTTTCACTTTAATTACTTAAGACGATTTTCACTGGGTATAGAATCGTCGGTGGAAGTTCCGGTTTTATTTGAGCACTTTAGAGACTTCATTCTTTTGTATTCTGACTTACTTTGTTTCCATCGAGAAATTAACTGAAAGTCAATGTGACGCTCTCTCTTTGTTAAAGATTCATTTTAAGTAATCTCTATGCCCTACGTGGGGCTCAAACTCACGACCCCAAGATCAAGGGTCGCATGCTCCACTGACCGAGCCAGCCAGGAGCCCCTGCAAGTCAGGGTGGCCCTCTTGAAGGTCAAAGCTTTCGGCTACTTAAAAATTTTTACTTTTTGGGGCGCCTGGGTGGCTCAGTCGGTTGAGCGTCCGACTTCAGCTCGGGTCATGATCTCACAGTCTGTGGGTTCGAGCACCGCGTCGGGGGGCTCTATGCTGACAGCTCAGAGCCTGGGGCCTGCTTCAGATTCTGTGTCTCCCTCTCTCTCTGACCCTCCCCCGTTCATGCTCTGTCTCTCTCTGTCTCAAAAATAAATAAAACGTTAAAAAAATTAAAAAAAAAATTTTTTTTTTACTTTTTATCTTCAGGTCTCCGCATATGTTTACATATGGCTTTCTGTGTATTTATCGTGGCTGGGAATCACAGTGCTTCCTGAATCTGAAAAACCTTATCATTTCTTTTTTCTCCCGGGACTCCAGTTACAAATATGTTAGACCTCCTCACCTTACTCCATCTTTCTCCTGGAGTCTTTTCTATATTTTCCAAACCTTTGTCTCTCTGTGCTTCACTCTCTTCCAGTTCACTAATTCATCTTCAGCTGTGTCTAATCTGATACAAAACTCATCAACTGAGTTTTTAGTACGGTTCTAGAATTTCTATTTTGAAACTTCCAACTCTTTACTAAGGTGATCATTCTTGTCAAGGAATTCCTTGAGCATGTTAATCATGATCACTTGAAAGTCTGAGAACTCTTGGGCTGCCTGGGTGGCTCAGTTGGTTAAGTGTCTGACTCCGGATTATGGCTCAGGTCATGATCTCAGGGTCTAAACTCTCCTTTATTATTCATTTTGTCATCCCATGTCACCCAGTGAATGGCTTTCAGAGCCCTCTATATCCTCACCAAGCCCTCTTTATCCAAACGAGAACACAGGCTTTGGGGTTGGAGGGGTTTATAAACGTCCAAACTGTGGCTTTACCTCTACTTTTAGCTATGTAGCGTTGGACAAAATATCGAGCTTTTCCAGAATTCACTTGTAAAATAAGGCAAGTAAAACCTGCTTCAGGGTCACTGAGATTAAATAATACAGGTAAATAGTTCAGCACAATCCCTAGTACATAGTAAGGTTAGCACTTACTGAGTGAGCATTATCATCACTATTAGTTTTATTAATAATAACTCATAAATTGGGGCGCCTGGGTGGCGCAGTCGGTTAAGCGTCCGACTTCAGCTTAGGTCACGATCTTGCGGCCGGGAGTTCAAGCCCCGCATCAGGCTCTGGGCTGATGGCTTGGAGCCTGGAGCCTGCTTCCGATTCTGTGTCTCCCTCTCTCTCTGCCCCTCCCCCGTTCATGCTCTGTCTCTCTCTGTCCCAAAAATAAATAAACGTTGAAAAAAAAATTAAATAAAAAAATAAAAAATAAATAAAGAAGAGGAGGGGTGCCTGGGTGGCGCAGTCGGTTAAGCGTCCAACTTCAGCTCAGGTCACGATCTCGCGGTCCGCGGGTTCGAGCCCCGCGTCGGGCTCTGGGCTGATAGCTCGGAGCCTGGAGCCTGCTTCCGATTCTGTGTCTCCCTCTCTCTCTGCCCCTCCCCCGTTCATGCTCTGTCTCTCTCTGTCCCAAAAATAAATAAACGTTGAAAAAAAATTAAAAAAAAAAAAACAAGTCATAAATAAATCCTCCTATCCTCGCAACTCATCAGTGTCTTTACTCTTGGTGAAATACGTGTACACATTTTCACATTCAGAGCTCGTTCACACTAGCCTTCAATGTCCCCTTTTCCTAAAGTAATCCGGTACCTTCTTCAAGACCTAAAATGGAGTTCAACCTCCTCAAAAGGTATGCCCTGAATTCAACATCCATACTAACGTATACTTGCTCTAATTCCCATTCAATTTGGCAGCATAGTTCATCAACTATTCCCTAATTCTGTGTTAGCGTCTTCCTAAAACTAGATTACAAAGTGCTTACAAAACCGGCCAGTAATTCCTATCCTCTATAACACACCCGGGATAGCACCAAACCAGGAGGTTCCCAAACATGTGCATGCTTCAGGGATTGACAAAAGTTCTTCATATCTCATAGGTGCCGTATAAATTAATATTGAAAAGCCCAAAGAATGGGGCACAGAAGGACACAGGTAGAAGAAAAGAAAATGAGTAGATCAGCACATCAGAAAAAGAAACTACTTCCGGTAAAATATTTACTTAAGTCTTTAACTATAACTTCAAGTAACCTAGTTGCATTATTTTAAAATGACAACTCAAAGTCCAAAGTTGCATTTTTATGATTCAAAGTTTAGAGCTTAACGGGAACTTTCTGGTTCCTTTTAGATGGTCCCTCCACTTCCCTAGGGGAAAAATAAAATAAAACCCTAACTAGTTCAAGAAGTTGGCTAACAGTGATGCAGGAAAGAATACTCCCTAGGCATCAGTCACGAACACCGTAATATCCTGCTTTACTGATACTCAAAATTACTTGCTCAGGAGAATGAGAACAAAATAAAGATTTAAAACATGCACTTTTGTGAAAAAGGACCTGTGGTTGCAATTCGTTGACATTTTTTGAAGTCTTTAATTTTTTATCACAAGTACACACGACATCCTACATGCTTCCTGATAACACGGTAACATGAAATACCTTAACGTTTTATAAAGATTATTTGCAAAGGATTCATGCTACTCTTACAAGGCACGTTTTTAGTACATTTTCTGCTTGAATATCACTTTCTTCCAATCAATACTAAAGGAACTATACCACTAAAGTAACTCTAAAGGAAAAAAAGCTCACTCTATCGATCATCCCATCTCTGACAATTTCTACCTCCAACGCCACCCCACAAACGTGGTATTTTATGGACAAAAACTTGTGTTTCTCTATTTGTAAATACAACGATGCCTTTTAGTGACCATATCTACAACAAAATTTTACTTTCGGCAAGTGACAGTGTCATTTAGCGCAAATGTCATGTGCTAAGAGTATGCTAAAATATACTCACGGTCATTTACATTTGAATAAGATGGGATACATTTGAATAAGATGGGATACATTTGAGATTTCTTTTAGGTGTCAGAAACAGCAGGGACTATGAAACAGTTCTGGCTACACTGAACCACTTGTATAATACAAATAATCGGGAAAAGGGGAAAGCAAGGTAAACAGATAATTCAAGATGTGAATAAATATCTGTAAATAAATAACAACTAATCTCTTAGAGGACTCTTCTGCCCATCCCATCAGAGTAGAAGAAACATGACTGCATGCTCTTTTAGCCAGACAGTTCAGTGTGACAATGTTTGCCAGTGGAGAAAGGCGTTGCATATGACATCAATGAACAGCAGCTTACCCACAGCGTTGTAGAGAGGCTCTCCAGTTAGCTTGTCCCAGACTACAGTGGTTTCCCTCTGGTTACTGACACCAATAGCTTTAAAGAGAAAGTTACACAGAAGGGAGTAGACAATTAAACAAGTAAAAAACTACTTCAGGAGAACAGTTCTTTAAAAAAAAAAAAAAAGGTTTTTTTTACATGCGTAACTAAACTTAACAGTTTGAAAAAACATTTGGCACTTTTGTAGTGGTGTTGAATGCACTTTGAGCGGCTCCAGGAAAAGTGAACAGCCAAGGTCAACAAGTGCTTCTTTTTATTTCCACAGACTGCTTCCCACTTCACTACCGGCACATGACAACATGGACCCAGACTCAGAACAATATCCAAATGAAAGGCTCCCAGGTAACCTTATAAAAAGGGAATACAATAATTCGAAATTTATAATAGCCAATTCATTATTCTATAGCGACCCGCAATCACCTCACTCATTTGTTTACTAACTGCCATGAGCCATTTCTCTGTGGGTGTGCACGTGCGCATGCCTGTGTTTTGAGAAAATAGCTACAGATAAAATTCTTCCTGCCAGGCAACCTCATATTGTGGTTCTTGACAAATTGTTTCGGTCCTGTATTTTAATAATGTAAGACATGCAAATTTAAATCGGGCATAAATACAATACGTGATGGTATTTACATTATACTGACCTCTACGGAACTCAAATGCTAAAGTTACAGTTATTATAAGTAAAATACTAATGCATACCATTTTATTCAATTCAGCTTATTCAGCCAAATCAGAGGTTCTCAGACTTGGCTGCACATTAGCATCAACTGGAGAGCTTCTGAAAAAATATCAATGTCCACTTCATGGTCCAAACATTCCAATTTCACAGACTGGGATAGGAGCTGAACGTTAGTGTTTTTCCTTAAACTCCCCCCCGCCAAGCGATTTCTACTATGCAGCCTAGGATGAACGCACTGACCTAAAGGATCGAGCTCTTCCGGAATGTACGGTGAGGACCGACTTTAAAGGCTATATAATCAACAACACATCTTTTGCTTAAGTCTTCCCGAGAACCACTTGTCACGTGACCATTCAGCTAGCCCTTCCATTGACAAAATCCTCTCTACCTCTCTCAAAACAGATCAATCTCTATTCACAACTTCGGTGTTTTAAAAACAAAAAAAAATCCTTTTCCTTGTAGCTTTAAGTACTCCCTTTGCCCAGCACGGGGCTTGAACTCACAACCCCCAGCATCAAGAGCCAGCTGCTCTACCGACTGAGCCATCCAGGCACCTTTCCACATGGCACGATTTAAAGTGCCTTCACCAACTCTCCAAGCAACACGCAACTTTCTGTTCAAGCTGCCCGCCCAGAATAAAACGCTACAGGAATGCTCTGACCGGCACAGAGTGGAGGGGGCCCAACAGTTCCTTTGTTCTAAGTAATCTTTTTTTTAAAGCTCAAAACAACAGTTTTTTTTTAAAACAATACACTAAAATCTAAATTTAAAAAAGCAATTACTTAGATTTTACTGTAAGGAGATTTTATGTGTAATAGAGAGCAATGAAAACTGGCCTATGGAAAATGAATATGTATATTTTTCACTGAGGTGTAACTGACAATATTATACTAGCTTCAGGTATATCGCCTAATGATTGGATACATGTATAGGCTACAAAGTGATCACCATAGTAAATCTAGTATCATCCTGGTACCATACAAAGTTACATAATATGCAATGCAACACTGTTGACCGTAGTCACGAGGCTGGACATTATAGCCCTATGCCTTATCTATTTTATGACTGGAGTTTGTACCTCAACTCCAGTTTTGTCCCCCCTCCAACCAGGAACCACCAGTCTATTCTCTGCATTTACGAGTTTTGTTTCTTTTGTGTTGCTTTTTGAATTCCACATACAAATAAAATCATACAGCGTCTGTCTTCCTCTGTCTGACTTTGGCATACCCTCAAGGTCCATCCATGTTGTCACAAGTGGCAAGGTTTCCTTTTTTGTGGCTAACATCCCATTGTCTGTATATACACTTTTTCCATTCATCCGTCAACGAACACTTGGGTTGTTTCCATGTCTTGGCTATTGTTAAGAACTGCTATGTACATAGGGGTGCATGTATCTTCTTGAATTTGCGTTTTCACTTTCTCTGGATAAAGACCAGAGCGGACTTGCTAGGTCATATGTTAGTTCTATTTTTGGGTTTTTGAGCCACCTCTCTACGGTTTTCCACAGTGGTCCCACCCAGTTACATTCCCACCAACAGTGCACAAGGGGTCCCTTTCCTCTACATCCTCACCAACAGCTGTTTTGAAAGTAGCCATTCTGACAGGTGTGATGTGATATGTCATTGTGGTTTTGATTGGCATTTCCCTGATGATGAATGATGTTGAGCATCTTTTCATGTGGCTGGTGGCCATCTGGAGGTCTTCTTTGGAAAACGACATTCAGGCCCTCTGTTCATTTTTTTTACTTAGACTGTTTGCTATTGAATTGTAGGAGTTCTTTGTAATTTTGGACATTAACTCCGTATCAGATACATGATTTGCAAATACATTTTCCCATTTAGTAGGTTGCCTATTTTGTTGATGGTTTCCTTTGCTGGGCAGAAGCTTTTTAGTTTGATGCAGTCCTGCTTGTTTATTTTTACTTTTATTACTACTGATTCAAATTCCTTGCTAATGGTTGGTCTATTCATATTTTCTATTTCTTGATGATTCTGTCTAGACTCTATGTTTCCAGGAATGTATCAATTTTTTCTACTGTTGTCCAATTTGTTGAGCTATCATTGTTAGTGGCACTCTCTTAGGATCCTTTGTACTTCTTTGCCATCCGTTTTAAGGTCCACTTTCGTTTATTTATTTGAGCCCTTTCTTTTTTCCTTGGAGAGCCTACTAAATGTTTATCGAAATAATCTTTATCCAATGCAAATTTACTTACTAAAACACCTTTTCTAAGGGTACAAAGATGACTAACAGTATACTTCTGAGAAATTTGGAGGCATAGGGTAAAAGGAAGAGATTTGGTTTGTTGTTGTTGTTGTTGTTTTTTTTTAATAGAAGACACTAATGTTTGCAGGAATCAAGATGGAAGGCAAAGGACAATGTGGCAGACAGGGGTGCTGGAAAACAATGACACATGGTTCTGATTCTTTTTTTCTTTAACTTTTTTTTAACGTCTATTTATTTTTGAGAGAGAGAGAGAGAGAGAGAGAAAGAGAAACAGACCATGCACAGGGGAGGAGCAGTGAGAGAGGGAGACACAGAATCGGAAGCAGGCTCCAGGCTCTGAGCTGTCAGCACAGAGCCCGACGTGGGGCTCATACTCACGAACTGTGAGATCATGACCTGAGCCCAAGGGGGCCGCTTAACCGACTGAGCCACCCAGGCGCCGTAACATGGTCCTGATTCTTACAGTGACAGGAGGCGAGGAGATTAATGCACTGGTGGAGGGAGGAGCCTCAAGTAAGACAGAAGGGTATCGCTTTCCTTGTGATGGAGGGAAATGGATGAGAGTTCTAGATTTTTTTTTTTTTTAACGTTTATTTATTTTTGAGACAGAGACAGAGCATGAACGGGGGAGGGTCAGCGAGAGAGGGAGACACAGAATCAGAAGCAGGCTCCAGGCTCTGGGCCATCATCAGCCCAGAGTCCGACGCGGGGCTCGAACTCACGGACCGCAAGATCGTGACCTGGCTGAAGTCGGACGCTTAACCGACTGAGCCACCCAGGCGCCCCGAGAGTTCTAGATTTTAAGTACGGGAACAGGAAATGAGGAATTAAGGCCCCAGAGTCTCAACTTTCCCTGTGAGGTAGCACACAAGGTTGTCTGCTCCAGGGGAGCCGAGCACAAGTAGAAGCTGGAGCTTTGGGTACCATTTAATACAGCTCAGGCTCTGAAGCTAGACCGCTGGGGTTCAAATTCGAATTCCTGTTTTCCTAGCAACATGACCCTCGACCTCAGTCTCACTTTTATCTTCTGTAAAATAGAAACAATCATAGTTTCGCCCCCCTTCCAGGGTTACAATGAGGAATCCCAGAGTTAGTGCACATTGTAACGGTGCCTGGCACACGGGAACCACTCCATACCTGTTACTTACTGCTTCCACTCATTGTGATCAATATCACTGAGGAGAGAGTCGTGGAAAAATTGCAGAGTGGGACGGAGCTAATTAGGACACATAAAGGAAGTGCCCAGCAGCACTGTGGATACAGCAGAGGCCAGAGAACTCAGCGGGACCTCAGCGATGGATTGCTCAAGCGGAATACTGTCAACACGATACTTTGAGCGGCAACTTTCCAATGTGGGATCACGATGAATTCATGGTTGAGGAAAATCCCCTCTTCTCCCCCCACTACATTAATTTTCCGTCAACAGACTGGCTGCTCTTTGAGCTGCAGTCTCTGAGTCACTGTCCTATGCCCTTCAGGCTATCTCTCTTTATTGGCTCATTCTAACTTGTGCTCAGGATGAAATCTAGAGCTATCTCTATCTGATTCATGGGTTACAGGTTCCTCCCTCACCACTCCTTCTTTCCCTTCTATCTTACTTTGATTCCTTTGTGCCAAGTAAAATTGCTTTTCTTGCAGACAACCCAAGTCTGGTGAAATAGGTTCTCAGGATTCTCTTGCAGCCATAAAAACATCTCCATTACTGCCCCAGGGCACATAGGTCTTGGGCAGCACCTCTGAACTTTCTCAGCGTTCCAGCTTCTTGTCCTGTTTACCCTAAATTCCTGGGTTTTTTTTTTAAGTTTTTTTTTTTTTTTTTTTAATGTAATCTCTACCCCCAATGCCAGGTTTAAACTGATGACCCTGAGATCAAGAGTCACATGATCCGGGGCACATGGGTGGCTAAGTCAGTTAAGTGTCCGACTTCGGCTCAGGTCATCGTCTCACGGTTCGTGAGTTCGAGCCCCACATGGGGCTCTCGGCTGTCGGCAAGGAGCCTGCTCCAGATCCTCTGTCCCCACCCTCCTCTACTCCTCGTTCTCTCTCTGTCTCAAAAATAATAAACATTTTTTTAAAAGAGTCATATGATCTATTGACTGAGCCAGCCAGGTGCCCCTGTGTTGTTTTTAAAGCAAACTTTTCTGACTGCTAATCCCAGCACCCGTGTCTCTCTTAATCTTAATTCCCTCTTCCTCAGAATAACACATTCAGGTTCTGTAATTGTCCACCCTGGTTTATCACCCATTTAGGAGCATATGAAAGTTACAGGCATGAAGTATATATAATTTCCTGGCCCCTCAGTCATTTAGTTACAGATATTAGCAGCAGCAGCATATATGCAGCCCAATGTAGTACACTGTATCTAGCAGGTTCCTGCTTCACCTGTATGTTCCTTCTCAGGAGGGATTTTTCTCAACAGTGAGTATTGCTAGTAAAATGAACGAGTTAACTGCTAACTTCAAAATCTCTGGTTCAATTTTGCTTAACACTGCCTGTGGAAACTTATAATCGCTGTTAGGAAAATATACTTAGAAAAAGCCTTTGGAAATACTACCGGATGTTGTAATTGTTGTTGGTGGAATTATGGATGGCATGCATCCTTATTTAAAAATAAAGTCAGGGGGGCGCCTGGGTGGCGCAGTCGGTTAAGCGTCCGACTTCAGCCAGGTCACGATCTCGCGGTCCGGGAGTTCGAGCCCCGCGTCAGGCTCTGGGCTGATGGCTCAGAGCCTGGAGCCTGTTTCCGATTCTGTGTCTCCCTCTCTCTCTGCCCCTCCCCCATTCATGCTCTGTCTCTCTCTGTCCCAAAAATAAATAAACGTTGAAAAAAAAATTAAAAAAAAAAATAATAAAGTCAGGGGTGCATGACTGGCTCGGTCGGTAGAGTCTGCGACTCTTAGTCTTGGGGTCGTGAGTTCAAGCCCCACTGGCCTAGAGCCCGGTTATAAAAATTAATAAAAATAACATCATAATTTATAATTGGAACATGTTCAGGAAAAACAAACAAACAAACAAACCCGGACACTACACGTAGCGAAAAATAAGAGTCCCGGAGGAAGGCTACTAAATTTGCCAGGTGGGAGGAGGGACAAAGCTTCAAAGAAAAACAGTCTCTGGAAGATGTGTGCTTCAGGGATGTCGTAACAACGGGAAATGAGAGGCAGCCGCGGCTGGGTATCTATTTGGGACAACGAGGCGCCTTGCTGAGCCCCCCGAGAGAGACCCCTGAGAGTAGCAGTCTGACGGAAGACAGAAATGTGTGTGGGTATGTTTGGCAGGGTGAGGCAGTGGGTATGGGGGGGGTCCCCTTCCCTAACACTGTGGCAATTACTTTTGATACAAGAGAATTTAAGTGCTGAAAATTTTATGCTCTCAGATTTTTTTTTAAAAAGATTAAGTAATCTCTATACTCAGTAGGAGGCTCAAACTCATGATCCTAGCCAGGCAGCCCTATGCTCTCGGCTTTGAAAGTGGCGTATGTCATGCTTTGCTTCTATCACAGGAGGATGAGCGTGACCAGTACTTCGAGTTTTTATGCTTCGTCGCTCCTTCAGTCCAGTAACAGGCAAACAGGGCTAAGACTCCCTAAGAAGGAACGAAGCAGCCTATGTACCTGCGTGGGGCCACGCGTGCTGTCCAGCCACAGAGTGAAGGTTCATCTTGGAGACATTGCTCATACGGGCCTGAAATCAATGAACTTTCTGGCAGATGACAGATAACACCGATCAAACTGGAGTTCGCAAAAGAAATACAACCAGCCTTAACGACTACCGGGTGAAGACTACAAATAAATCGCCCTGCAGCTGCAAAAACTGATTTATCGGCCACACCGGAACCAAACGGTGAAGCGGTGTGTGAGGTTCTCAGCGTGGCTCACGAAAAAGAGCACTGGCCCAGAAGACAGGGGAGCTGTGCTTTATTTTAATGTGATCTGCTGAGGGGCACCTGGGTGGCTCAGTCGGTTGAGCGTCCGACTTCGGCTCAGGTCATGATCTCGCGGTCCCATCCGTGAGTTCAAGCCCCGCGTCAGGCCCTGTGCTGACCGCTCAGAGCCTGGAGCCTGTTTCGGATTCTGTGTCTCCCTCTCTCTCTGACCCTCCCTCGTTCATGCTCTGTCTCTCTCTGTCTCAAAAATAAATAAATGTTAATGTGATCTGCTGCTATGTAGCTACAGGACTTCCAGTAAGTCCTTTCCCCTCACTTGTAGCTAGCTTTAGGTGACGGAAAATCCTTTGGAGCACGAGCGTTCTGAGATCTAGAGTTCTACATAGTTCAACAAACTACCTGGGGGAAAAACATTAGCACAAGTGGCCTGGTATGGAGGGGGTCGTGGAACATCATCTACCTAGCTCACCCGCCGGTGTTTGTTGAGAAGCAAGTGCTGGGTCACTTTGGCTCAGGTATGGGTTTGCCAGTGGTGAGCCACGGAGGAGTGTAGAACAGAGAGCCGCATTAGGGCCAGGGGGAGACAAGCCACTTCGACTGGAGTTGTGTGTCACTTTCACAGATATCACAAAAGCCAGAGGGAAAGGAACGCTCCCCGAGTCTCACGGTCCAGAAGGCCAACACACTGCAGCCTACCTGACCGATAAGGGAGATAGAATGAGGTCAACACCAAGGCTGACCACCCTGGAATCCACATCCTGAACATGGCTTTAGAAGCCACCTAGATCTTTCACATCTTCGGTAATGGATATCTTAGTAATGGGTGCACTACCGAATGCCTCTTACACGTGTAGGGTGTTGACACTGCAAAAGCTGTGAGGACAGTTCAAGGAGACAACCGGCTGTCACTTTGATACACAACTCATCTAAAACCTGGCGAATGCAGCTCTAAGAGAAGTTTGAGGGGCGCCCGGGTGGCTCAGTCGGTTAAGCATCCGACTTGGGCTCAGGTCATGATCTCACGGTTCATGGGTTCGAGCCCTGCATTTGGGCTCTGCACTGACAGCGATACTGTCTCCCTCTCTGCTCGCGCTGTCACTCATTCTCTCTCTCGAAAATAAAAATAACCATTAAAAAAGAAAAAAAGAAGTCTGAGGCACGTCCACAGAGACGCAGGGACGAAATGAGGGTACGATACTCCACTAAGGTGTGATGGCATTGACACCTGTTTCCCTCACTTGGCTGTTAGCCGCACGACCCTATTTGTACTCCACTGTTGCCCTGGCATTCCTCGCACGTGAGTCTGCTGAACAAATGGTTTTGATTACGTTTAGTCTCTCGTCCCCCCCCTTTTTTTTTTAAAGATACAGAACACAGATGCTTGAGTGGGTGAGGGGCAGAGGGACAGAGAGAGAATCTGAAGCAGGCTCTACACCCAGCGCAGAGCCCGACTAGGGGCTCGATCTCATGACCAACCGTGAGATCAGGACCTGAGCAGAAATCAAGAGTCGGACGTTCAACCGACTGAGCCACGCAGGCACCCCTAGGTTTAGTCTTGTTAGGGTAAGTTTTATGGCTACACATAGAGGAAAGGTTGAAAAAAAATTGCAACTTTCTCCCCAGTATCTCCACCTAAACCAATAAGTAAATTGATTGGGTGTTGGTAAATCTCAGAGTCGACATGATGTGAATCAAGAAACCACCACTACCAATTGATGGTTACCCTTATCTAGAGTCAAATTACCTAAAACAGAAAAACATGGCCCTTGAATGATGAACCTGAAATTTTTAAACTATAAAGAAACGACCATCACCACGCGATGTTTCCACCCTTCAGGCTAGCATTATCAATCGTTGATAAGCGGGTGATTGTTTTCTCCTGGAATGAATGACGCAAACGCAAACGGAGATAGATGATCTATGAACACTGCCTGGAATTAATAGAGATCTGTAATAATCTACCTCTGTCACTGATTTCAGGGAGATTCTGGAAGTGAAATGTTTTGATTTCCAATACCGCTCCCCCAAGCTGTTCCCCGGCAGATCTAGGAGCTCCAGCAAAAAACCCAAGCATCGTCTCTGGCCCATCACTTCCCCGGACAGCGCTACTGTCCCTACTACCCTGACATCCAATCTATCAGCAAGTTCTGCCCCTTCACTTCGCCTCCACTGCTGCCACTGTCCGGTCACCATCCTCTGTCTCAAGACTTCCACAGCAGCATCGGTCTCCCTGTGTGTACACTCATACCTTTACCGTCCACCCCACACACAGCTCCACACCGCAGTCAGGAAGTTGTCTTTAAACTTCAAGTCAGATCCTGTCATAATCCCGTCGCCTTGCTTAAAACCTTCCTGCAGCTGGTGGCCCTAGCCACTTCCCTGATTTCGGCTCCTACTGAAACCCCTTATCCACCCCCGCCCTCATCCTTCTTTTCCTCCCCTTTTGACATGCTGGTGTTTTCCTGACCCAGGAATATGCCAAACTTATTCCCACCCCAGGACCTTTGCACACGCGGTTTCCTTTTCCTGAAACTCTCTTCTCCCAGATATTTGCATGATTGCCCCCTTTTGGCTTTTGAGACCTCAGCAAAACTGTCACCTCCTCAGAGAGCCCTTCTCTAGCTATCCAACCTAAGGTAAGCTTGTCTAGGCACGCCCCACCATACCACGCAGTTTTAGTTTCTGCATCCGACTGATCAGTATCTGAAATCAGCTTGTATCGGTGTGTTCTTACTGCTGGTCTCACACCCGCCGAAATAAAAGCTTCCTGCGAACGGGGACCTAATCTTCCCATTTACGGTCCCATCCTCAGTTCTCACAGAAATACTTGCTACGGCACAGGCACTCGATCATGCACTGAATGAACGAATGAACTTGATGGAGATAATCATGCACGGAGAAAAATAGTCTATTAAAAATACCTTTTATGTTGGAAATGTCAATATTGAGCTGTCCAAGTTTCTCACATGTTTTCTCTATACACTCATAGACAGACTGCAGAATTTCCTTTGGGTCTTGTTCCACCCATCTTTGAACAAAAGAATGTATTTGGTTAGTCCACAACAAAGCAACACGAGTATAATTTATTTGTCTAGAAATGTGCACTTATGAGGGCGTGGCTGGTGCATGAATCAAAAAAAAAATTAGATGAGCAAAGCAAAGCACAGCCAATATTCTAAAGAAATGATTTCAACAAAAGCCTAGTTCCCTTACATTTTTATTATTCTTCGTATAGTAATTAACCATTTGGAAGAAGGCAAGTCATCACAGTCCACAAATGGCACATATTCTACCTGCGTTTACATATTTTTTTCAAATCCAGTAAGAAATTAGTTTCCCAATTTGTTATATCCTGTGGCTTTGATGAGTTTTGACAAACTCTCTGCATGTTTCACTCGTCACTAGCTATTTCTAAGTAGACTGAGAAATACACACACACACACACACACACACACACACACACATATATACATATGTATGTATTACTCTTGCGATGGATGGATGGATGGATTTATCTACTTATTTATTTGTCTATGTACTTATTTATTTATGAAGCAAAAGGAATTCTGAAAAGCCAAATAAGTAAACTAATGTCTTTTGCCATTTTCTCCCAAAATACTTTGTTAAAATTTAGGGGAAAAAATTTCAATTTCTTCCAGTAATTATTTCATGTAGGCAAGTGACTGATTCCAGTTTTCGGACCCAATCCCTGCGCCATTATGGTAAAGTACGAGGACCTCAGAAAGATGAAAGGGACATAATAAATGACAAGGAAGAGAAATGTGGAAAACACAAACGGCAGTTGAGGAAAACCACGAGTAGAAAGGGCCCAAGCTTACAAAATCCTAGCCCACAATCTGGAAGCCTTCTTTGCCTTCCTGCAGCCTGCCTGGCTTTCCTGAGCTTTGAGTTCTGTTTCTAAATTTCTTCTAAAACCTAAGCTCCTTCCACATATTTCTAACTTCTGTCCCTCCATGACCCAGGCGCTCTCTCTCCAAATCGCACTGGGATTAGGCCTGTGGACAGTCATTCTAATGCTGGTCCTATATCAATATCTTTTATTGGTAAAGAAATTCTCTAAAACGGAGGAGAACATCTTTTCATGGGAAGAAAACACTAACATTTCGTAAGACATCAGTTTTTGTCTTCCTTAAATTGAAAGTAAACTCTAAAGTAAAATAAACAGATCAAAAGAGCACAATTTGTTGAGTTTTAACAAATATAGGTACCCATCTAACCAACACCCCAGTCAAGATATAAAATATTTCTATCACTCCTGAGAGGTCTCTCATGCCCGTTTCAAGTCAATCACAAACTCCACAGGCAACCAGTTTTTGATTTCTATCATCTTAGATGACTTCAGCCTCTGCTTAAATTTCAGACACAGCCCTGGACATGTGCTCCTTGGTGTCCAGCTTCTTGCGCTTTCCACGAGATTAGTAAGGCTCAACCATGTCGTTGCATGCATCAGCTCACTTTTTCAAAATTGCTGAATGGTATTTCACTGTTACTCATTCTACTGATGACAGACATTTGGGTTGTTTCCAGTTTAGGCTATTATGAATAAAGCTGCTATGAACACTCATGTATGTCTTTCTATGGCCATATGCTTTCAATTCTCTTAGACGGATTCCTAAGAGGGCAATGCTACAGATACAGGGCTGATTTTGTAAGAAACTGCCATGCAGTTTTTCCCCACTGGTTGTATCGTAAACATCATTAAATTTCCAATAATATACTTAACATTCTATTTAATCACCACTACCACATATGCAAGTTCTTCCCAAGAAGGATGACTCTCATGACAAGATATGTGAATGCTTTTTTAAGCAACAGGTTATCTTTACTTAAGGAAAAAGCCCTTCCACTCAAATCAGCCAAGCAGTGGTTTGGCAGGGATGGAGACACAGAACTAAAGGACTTCAAGGTCAATGTGGACTTTCTGATATTTAATACTCCTTTGCCTTACTACCTGATTATCCCTTCCTTTTCCGTCACGGGATTCCTAAGCCATCGATCTCCCACCCGTTTTGGCCGAGCCACCAAGGTACTGTCTCCTTCCTTGACTGAAATCTATCCCTCCAGTCTTCTCAGGAGGGACTTGGTCAAGTTGACTTTCCAAAGCCACAGGGCAGGTAAGGTGAGATAGACTAATAAACAGGAGGTATCTTTACATACGAAATCAGGAAACATACCCTTCTCTTGGAAACTCTTGTTTGATTTCCACTTGATGATGACTAAGTAGTTCAGCTGTTTTTGAATTGAAGACCTGAAAAACATACCGCAATGTTAGGGTGAAGAGGCAGGTAGAGCGCAAAGATGTTTAAAGCTATTCAGCCGCCAAAGTTCCCAGTCGGTGACAGGAAAAGTCTAATCGCGTGAAATGCCGCAGAAGATGTGCTACCTTCTCTTCAGATAGAATCAAGATAAAGAGAAATCTAGTGAAGGTGAAGCTAAAGAGGCAACTCCTTCGTCTTTAAAAAAATTTCACACATCAACCAGTTAATCGTATGGATCTCAAAAGAGAATGGGATGGGAATGCAAGCTGGTGCAACCACTCTGGAAAACAGTATGGAGGTTCCTCAAAAAACTAAAATTAGAACTACCCTACGACCCAGCAATCGCACTACTAGGTATTTATCCAAGGGATACAGGTGTGCTGTTTCAAAGGGACACATGCACCCCAGTGTTTATAGCAGCACTATCAACAGTAGCCAAAGTATGGAAAGAGCCCAAACGTCCATCGATGGGTGAATGGATAAAGAAGATGCGGTACATATATGTATATGTGGGGGGATGGGCTAAATGGGTCAGGGGCACGAAGGAATCTACTCCTGAAATCATTGTTGCACTGTATGCTAACTAACTTGGATATACATTTTAAAAAATAAACAATAAAATTAAAAAGAAAGAGAGAGAATGGGAAAACGAAAAAGAAAAGAGAGCTGGCCAAATGCTGATGGTGATGGTACAAGCTTCCATTCTGCTTCCATCTTGGATGTGGAGACACAAAGGGTCATAGAGAGCCAGGCAGGGAAGGGCACTGCGTCAGTTCCTTTGAAGGGAGGTGCCCCCATGAATCTAGCTCTTATAAAGGTAAACAGAGCTGTGTATCAATCAACAGGGGAGAAGTGCATCCCCACACCCATCCGGCTGAGTGCTCTCTGTGACATACCTGCCGTGAACCGATGACCCTTGGTACAAACCGTGAAGACCAGTGGACCAAAGCTACCAAAGGAGTGCCATACGATCCTCCACAATTTTAATACTACTAAAACAATACTTAAAAAAAAACCTGGTAATCCCTTCTCCTCTATATTTTCACCTGCGTGCACCTCCACTTGAGTACCAAAGTACTTAGTCTTTCAGAGTAAGGATTCCTATTTTAATTAAACTCAACTTCCGGAATCACTGTAATTACAGCAGTAGAGTTACATCCAATTAGGTAAGCGTTTCCATGCCTGGGTTTCCTGGGGGAGAAAATTACCTGCTCACTGCAGTCTAAGAAAGGGAAAGGAAGAGAAAACACACGAAGAGTCGCTGCTGCCCTCTCTCCCGAGCACACTACCTCCCCTTTTGGGAGGAAATGATAAATACAATGAAAGCAAAAAGGTATATATTCTCAAGTCCTGTGAAGAGATAAAATATCTTTTAAGTCAAAGGTTAACTCGGCGCGTCAAAAATAAAAGGGATGTCACAGAATCCTAAAGGATACCCCCTCTGATTTACAACTTAGCCTTAGGGTATACTTTGAGGATGTTCCCTCCATTTGTCGGGTGTTATTTGTTGGAATATCTCTAGGGCCTAGAATAGGTTCAACACCTACTAGTTTTAACTAGGCTGACTTCGGGGCCCCCACACTAATAACGGATTTGTAGACCTTTGGAAAAGGCACAGAAAAGGGGAGAATTTTGGTAAATTCCATCTGACTTACTAGACCGTGATGCCGGTGATCACATAGCATTTGGACCTAACAGGATGGGGCCCGGCCTTCCCTACGTCTTCCGAGCCCTGAACCTGTGCAGAATATGGAGACCACCTTTAGATGTTTGCGATCTGACCCTGGGCAACACTTCCACGTCTGTGGGACACTTTCTAGGTTTAGTACTTGTAGAATCTTCAACTTTCTGAGGGTTGCACTGTCCAACCGAAATATGATACAAACCACTTGCGGAAATTTAAATCAAAAAACATTTTTTTTAATGTTTATTTATTTTTGAGGGAGAGAGAATGTCAGAGCATGAGCAGGGGAGGGGCAGAGAGAGAGAGGGAGACCCGGAATCCGAAGCAGGCTCCAGGCACTGAACTGTCAGCATGGAGCCCGACGTGGGGCTCGAACCCACGGGCTATGAGATCATGACCTGAGCCGAAGTCGGACGCTTAACCGACTGAGCTACCCAGGCGCCCCATGAAATTTAATTTCTTTGAAGAAAAAAAAAAACAGTAAAAAGAGGCAAGTGAGATTAGTTTGAATAACATTGTATTTAAGCCACTGTGTCTAAAAAATTAGCATTCTGACATGTGATCAATACAGAAACTATTAAGGAGATCTGTTATTTTTAGAAGTCTCTGAAATCTGGTATATATCTTATGCTTATGGTCCATCTCAATTTGGACTGAAAGTGACCACACTGAAAGTGGTCAATTGCCACGTGTTGCTAGTGGCTATTGGACAGGGGAGTGAAGTTCTGGACTACGGTTTTTCTCATACATCTAGGTTCATGTGAAGAGTTTTTAAAAATTCTTTTTAACGTTTATTCATTTTTGAGAGAGAGAGAGAGAGAGAGAGAGAGAGAGAGAGAGAGAGAAAGAGACAGAGCATGAGCGAGGGAGGGGCAGAGAGGGGGGAGACACAGAATCTGAAGATGGCTCCAGGCTCTTAGCTGTCAGCACAGAGCCCGATGCGGGGCTCGAACTCACGGACCGTGAGATCATGACCTGAGCTGAAATCTGACACTTAACCGACTGAGCCACCCAGGTGCCCCCCAGTTTTAATTAAGACTGTCCGTTTGTCTGCAGATGGACAAATGTACAAAGAAGGCTAATGATGTTTCCACAATACTTTCTGCCCAGGGGGTTACTAACACTATAAGAGAACACAAGGCCCAGTAGCCAGAATGCTCGTCTGATCTTTTCCAGTAGATTTCAAAAGCCATGGTCAACTGAAGATGGCAGTGGCTATATAGTTTGTTTTACAAAAGGTCAAGCATGGTCATTTGTTTAAAACTCATTAGATGGCAAAGAAGACCCCAGAATTACAGATGCTCCTCACCTCTTTTTCTCCCCTTTCAAATTTGAAATTCACCAAATTTAAAAGTCAGTTAAAACTTCAGATGCACAGGGGTGCCTGGGTGGCTCAGTCAGTTAAGCGTCTTCAGCTCAAGTCCTGATCTCACGGTTCATAGGTTCGAGCCCCACGTTGGGCTCTTCACTGACAGCTCGGAGCCTGCTTGGGATTCTCTGTCTCCTCCTCCTTCTCTCTCTCTCTCTCTCTGCCCTTCCCCTGCTCGTGTCTTCTCTCTCTCAAAAATAAACATTAAAAAAAAACCTCCAGGTGCACAACAGCACAGAATCGAAGGCTCTCCTTAAGAAAATTAATTCAAAGTAGTATTTGAAGGCACAAAGAGTCCCCGGTTCCTGGAAGAGATCCTCGAGATCCCATGGGCTAGGCTTTCCAGAATGTCCTCCTTGCATCTCCGGGGCCCTTCAGAAGCTGGGAAGGAGGCAGCTTCAGGCAGCTGGGAAGGGGCTCCAGCTGAGCCCCTGGGCCACGCTGACCTTAGATTTCACATTTTATCGCCTCCAGCTTCCAGATGTGGACCTATCCAGAAAAGAGCTTACCAACGGAGCTCCAAGGCAAAAAAACGCAGGACAACACAACACAAACTGAAATATATAATATAATACTCTAGTATTCACAAAGGGAGCTCCAAGAAGTTGGATAATACTGACAAACAGGGCTAAACTCTAGGTTTTCTAAATGCTGATTCAGTGCTTTTCCAATACAAAATCATGCGAATACCACTTAGGATTTTTTTTTTCATCCTTCATTAAGTGGCGGGAAATACAAAGTTTTAGGACATAAAAGGAGAAAGGCCATCAAACTCAGACTAGTGGGGGTCTGAGAGGGGCTATCAGAAGAGGGAACTTCTCGACTGGGACTTCAGGTAGCCTAGAAGGGAGTGTGTGAGCGGCAGGGAGCGGAGGGGAGGCCAGGCTGAAGGAGAGCAGGTGCCTGTGGGGACCCGGGGAATCCAAGGGGATCCAGTGGTCTCCAGGGGAGACAACTGAGGGCTCCAGTCAGAGAGCCACCAGCAGGGGGGACTGAAAGAAATGAAGCGCGCTGCTGAGAGAGATCTAATTAGGATATAAGCAATTAGATGCGACAAGGGCTTGGACGGAGAGGAGTAAAGAAAAAGGAGGAATGCTCACAGATGACAGGTGACAGGCCCGCCGAGACAGTGTTTACCAGACAGAGGATAGGGTGGGAACAGCAGTGGTGGCACAGAAGGGGGTTAAGGAGATGGCAGAGTTCATCTTCAATCATGTGTTGTTGGGGTGTTACTGGGGCACATGCGTAAAGATGCCCAGCGGGCCGTTGCTTATATTTGAGGTCGGAAGCTTAAAGAAAGAGATCTGTTCAGGTTAGAAACTTGGAACTAATAGATAGAGAAGTTCTGGGGATCCAATGCACAGCAGTGATTCTAGCCAAGAATACTGTACTATAAACAGCCAAGAGGCTAGATCTTAATTGTTCCCACCGCAAAAAAGAAATGACAATTATGTGACGTAAACGAGGTATTAATGCTACCAGGGGTAATCGTATTATAATACATAAATGTATCAAGCAACACCCTGTACATCTTAAACTTACACTCTGTTACATGTCAGTTATATTTTAATGAAAAAGAAAAAAAGAGGGGTGCCTGGGGGGCTCAGTCAGTTGACCGTCCAACTTCAGCTCAGGTCATGATCTCACCGTTCGTGGGCTCGAGCCCCACGTCGGGCTCCGTGCTGACAGCTCGGAGCCTGGAGCCTGCTTCGGATTCTGTGTCTGTCCCTCCCCTGCTTGTGTCTCTCTGTCTAAAAAATAAATGAGTAAACTTAAAAAAAAAAAAAACTCTTAAAAAAAAAAAAAGAGAGGAAGAGATCTGTTCTCAGAATCCTGTGTTGGCCAGAAAGGCAGATGAGGAGGTGACACTTCGTGTATCATGAAGTCAAACAGCACAGGCCTGGGGAGCACAGAGCTGGGGGTGGGGGTCAAGCTCCAGTCCTGCCCAAGTCAGCTGCGGGACTTGAACTTTTCTGAACCTCAACTTTTCCATCTGTAAAAGGATTAAATAAAAGAATTTATAGGAAGTATTTCACACAGGGCAGGAGCACCGTAGGCGTCCCAGACATGTGACCACTGCTGTCCCTGCCATGACTGCTATTTTTATTACCGCTACTACCACCGGCAGCCACCGGCACAACTGGCCAGTGATAGTTAGGATTCAGAGCTCCCAGCGCTATATTCATCTCTAAGCCCAAATCATGCATCTGTTCCAGATTCTGTTTTGCGGGGAGGCCAGTTACAAACTGAAAAAGGGAGGGAACGTAGGAGATTAGTGGGGTGCCCGGCTGGCTCCGTCGGTTGAGCGTCCGACTCTTGATTTCAGCTCAGGTCATGATCCCAGGGTTGTGGGATCGAGCCCTGCAGTGGGGCTCTGTGCTGACTGTGGAGCCTGCTTAAGATTCTTTCTCTCTTTCCTTCTGCCCCTCTTCCCTGCTGGCTTTCTCTCTCTCAAAAAAAAAAAAAAAATAAAAAAATAAAAAAGACAGGGGTGCCTGGGTGGCTCAGTCGGTTAAGCGTCCAATTTCAGCTCAGGTCATGACCTCACGAAGCCTAATTCATAACTCAATTCCCGCTCTGGAGGAGAGGGATAGTTAAAAAACTGAAGAAACATGGGAAATGACTTTGTTTTTTTAATATGTAAGGCCTTTCTAAAACAGTGCATGCCTTCCCTGTCTTAGAAGAAGGAGAACGGGAGACGGACCACACGCCGTCGTCACTAAGAAACTGTCCCTTAGCGTCCTAAGCTGAATTCACTTACCTCTGCTCACTCATCCTGTAATTCGGCCAGCCCACGAGAAACATGCGCATTCACTTCCCTCCCACGTGACTTCCCCCGCTAGCCTGCGCTTCTACACCGCACTCAGCCAGATGCTGTGTTAGGCTTGGGGGGAGGGAGAGCTGTTCCCACATGATGTTTGTGAGAGACAAGACAGGGCGGCAGCTCCGTGAGGGGACCGTCTTCCTGCCATCTGTGTAAGGTGATGGGCGAGAAAATGAGCCAACTTGGTGGAAAAGAAGAAAGCACAAAAATAACACAACCGTCGTTATCACAATGGTGGCCTCATTCTGCCTAAGAGCCGCATCAGTTTTACTGCGTTTACGGCGCATTAGTCCCTGGCCCCTGATGGGCGCTTAATAAATAGGCGTCGAATAAATACGTGAAGGGAAGAAAGCGGAAATCCGTCCCTAAGCCTTATGAGATCTCTAAGGATGAGGCCGCTGGGGCCAAGGCAGTGCTTCCTACCAAAACAAGCACCGAACTACAATTCTCGTCATTCTTTGGAGATGCTGGCTGTTGGAACACGGCGGTTGCGAAACCGTCATCCACCGTGACTACACCTGGGTCCAGCCCAGGACCCGCTGGATCTGAGTCACAGGGCGATCAAAACCAGGACTTCTTCAAAGGCAACGTTTTCTGTTTGTTTTTTTCCATATTGCGAAACCAGTGTGTGCATATGTTTTCCTTGGTGAAGATTCATCTGTGATTATAATCAGAACTGACACCTGAGAAGTGGGTAAGCGGCCTTTCCCCAGCCTCTCCTCTTCCCTTCGCAGGGCTTCAGGCAGCCGGGGGGCCTAGGGCACGATTTAGGGCAGGCTTCTGGGCGCACGCGACAGACCCGGCCTTGAATCCTAGTTCCACCAGTTACTGTGACCTTGGGCACGGTCCTCAGCATGGTCCGATGACCTGTGGAAAGGAGCTTACCAATGCCACCTACATTGAGGTTGCTGTGTGGGTTAAATGAGATAAAGCTGGAAAAATCCTCCCCTGCAGCATCGGACACATTTCAAGTCATAACACGTTCCAAGTCTTTGCTTTTCGTAACTTTCAACTTAATGGGGAAAAACAAAGTTACCAAATAAAGAGGGAAGTTGACTGTTTAAGCTGAAACTTTGGTCTTATAAAGAAATGGCCCCTCCTTAAAACCTGTTACACTGATTCTCTTTCCAAGAAGTTCCTATTCTGTAATCTGAGTAATCATGTGCCAACCCCAGTTCACTTTCCTATCAGACAAGTATGAACGTTTCCCTTTAGTACAAAGCATATGCCTAGGGTCCCAAGGTGAACTCTTTGGCAACTAGACGAAGAAATGAACATGTTCTCAAACTGTCTACTAAAATATAAGAAACTGGGGCGCCTGGGTGGCTCAGTCGGTTAAGCGTCTGACTTCGGCTCAGGTCATGATCTCAGGGTCCATGAGTTCGAGCCCCGCATCGGGCTCTGTGCTGACGGCTCAGAGCCTGGAGCCTGTTTCGGATTCTGTGTCTCCCTCTCTCTCTGCCCCTCCCCTGTTCATGCTCTGTCTCTCTCTGTCTCAAAAATAAATAAACGTTAAAATAAATAAAATAAAATAAAATAAAATAAAATATAAGAAATTAAGTAATGAAACACACCCAAGTCAGGAAGTTTTAAGATATTTTTGGGACAAGGCAAAAGAGCTAACCATAATCAAAATGCAGTTGACCTACTAAAGGGAAATAAAAATCTATGGAATCAATATGTATAAAGTGCTCCCTGTAGACAAAACACGTGTTCAAAAAACAAACACATGTTCATTTGTTGCATGGACCAAGATTTTTTCTTAAGTTTATTTTTATTTATTTTGAGAGAGAGAGAGAGAGAGAGAGAGAAAGAGAGAGAGAGAAAGAGCAAGCAGGGGAGGGGCAGAGAGAGAGGGAGTCAGAATCCCAAGCAGACTCCACGCTGATCTCACCGTGAGACCTGAGCCAAAGTCAAGAGTTGGACGCTTAACCGACTGAGCCACCTAGGTATCCCCGGACCAAGATGTTTTAAGGAACACAGAGACCAACAGGACCTAAAAGGAGGTCCCGGCTCTGAAGTACAGCAGGTATACAATTATAATACAAATCAGGTGATCAGAGCTATTAATAGATGTATAAGAAAAGCACTATAGGAAGAGGTAGAAATTCTAAGGGTTTGAGGAAGACCTGCTAAGAGATGGCATCTGAGGCACTATTTGGAGGCAGAGTTGAATTTCAAGAAGCAGATCTAGGGACGGGGGAGGAGACAATTCCCTCAGAGGAAAGAACATGCATCTCGAAATGTTGTGTCCATTAGGGGAGAAAGTTAACAATGGTTAGTACAGAAAAAGGAAGAAGAAAGCTTGGAGAGGTTATTGGTCTCGTGAAAGTTGAATGAGATATGCAAATCTAATGAACACTGATCAGGAAATTACTCAAATACCTTTAACTTGATAAGGTTCCTTATGACAGCTCTTATTGTATTCTTCCCTGAGAAGGTAAGCAATTATTTGTGAGTCATAATTACAACGTGGAACAAAATGACTAGAACCCTTGGGAATTACCTTGTGATCGAAGCACTTATTCAGCAAATCTATTATCTGCATTTTGCAGGGAGTGGTTTAGCAACCTCTTTCCTTGTATCTGAAGGAGAAGTTGACTGTTAAACCATTCCTAAGTTTTGTTCGACTTCACGCATGATCTGGAAGTCTTTTGCCGACCCGCGAAGCATCTTTCATAGTTGTTTCTCAAGAAGCGGCAAACTTGGCCGATCAACTTTTACACATCACTCTATGAGCAGGATGGGGACCTTCTGAATTTGCACCTCAGCTTTACTCCGTGAGACCATACTACACCAGAGCTCAGAAAACACAACCCAGGGTCAGCAGGCTCGTGACGTTCATGTCACACACTGAATGATTCATGTCACGCACACAAATGATTGCGATAATATGAAGTCGATTAATTCTTCCCCCACCAATGCAGAAAGATGCCCCTTGGGCAACAGACTCCGAGGGACCAGGAACAGCCTGCAGTAGGTAAAGAAGAAGCCTGCCGGGCTAAAGGGAAGGCATACCGAACTGAATAATGTAAGGACATGAGTAATAATAGTGAAATGAAACATCAAATACTTTACCCATGTTCACAGCGGGGAGAAGCTGTATCAACTTGAGAACAGTCGCCCCGTTCAGTGTGGCCCCCACAATGCTTAAAGAAGTAGTTGGCCAACGTTAAAGAATAGAGAGATTTCACTGCAAACTCAAGACGATCAGCGTTTCTTAAAGAATTTGAAGATCTGGCAACACTGGGCTTGTGGTGCCGCTTGGCTCTAGGCTGTCCCCTTGGCCTGAGTCGGCTCTCCGCCTTCTACCTGGCTGGCTCCTGCAGGCACTTGTGTGGGCAATTCTTGAACAGGATTTCCAAAATCAACCCACAGTTAGTCAGGACACAGGTCTTCAATGGCCTTTCTTAATTTGGGAAGACGGCCATGATGATTGTGTGTTTTATAGATTAATCAAATCCAGTTAGGCAGACTATCTTACTTATGATTCAGGATTCCTTTACAAACATTTATATGAGAATAGGACAAAGTGAAACCTGCCCGGGGTGATCTAAAGATAAGCAATGTAAGAGACGGTGGTTTGAGCTTGGCAGCTCCAACCTGGCTAAGTCATTAAATAGGATTCAAACTACAAGTGGACAGAAAGCTTTTCAGTTCAGACAAGAGGGACAAGTATCAAAATGCAGGCACAAATGCAGGTTTTAGTCAAGTGGCCAGTTAAGCAGAACTTGGAAGACATGTACTTACTGTATAGACAATGAATACATGTAGTGTACGCCCACATACACATACATACAGAATAATGCACGAAAAAATGATTTGAAGTCAGTGAAGAGCTAAATAATCATTCAGTATTTCCATCAACCTGCTAAGTGAGCCAAGTGTCCACCGAAAGCATAAGTTCTTGACCAACAAGCGTTTATTTAAATTACTTTTAAATCATCTTACCAAACTCGGTGCTAGATCGCTTTAAGAGCAAGTTTCTTAATTGCACACGACATTAACAAGCAGAGTCCCTTAAATAGCACTCCGTTGTGATAAAACTGCTCTCAGACACGGTAAATAAAAAGAGGAACAGCATTTTCCTGTCACTTTAAGTTGAGAAGCACGGAGAAAACAATCATCTGTTTGTGACGGGCAAAGCATCCGAACTGAAATTTGCGAGTCTTCGGAATCGAATAAAGATGCCGGTAAAAGCACAGTAGCGTGACTTTTTCCTAACGTGTTCAGCACCGCCCCCCACCCCACCATGCCGGCCTTCCACCTTCTGCAATTTGCGTGGGAGAGGATGACAGCGCATCATCACGCTAATACTATATTCGTTCTACGGCTCCAAAGGACGCCGTGTTAGGCTACCAAAGCCGTGACACAGCTTTTGCCCCATCCAAGGACGTCCTGCGCCCCGCAGGCCAAATGCTCCTGGGGAAGACCGCAGTAGCGGTCAATGTGGCCACCTGTCCCTGGCTACAGGCGGGCCGCTCTTACGGATGCTCGGCGAGTCCCAGCTCCCTTTGGGGGTGGAGTCCCCCTATGAGTAGGTGATTCGGCTCCACCACCGAGGCCGGGGCTGCTCAACTCGGCCACGGGGGTCGCGAGAGGCCGAGGTCCCCCAGGCCCACGGAGGGCAGCTCCAGCGTGGCGGGTCCCGCTCCGGGGGCCTTGGCCTCCACCCCCTGCCTAGCGACTGGGGCCCGGGGTCGGGGGAGGAGCGGGATGGGGACGCGACAGCCAGCCCCGAGGTCCACGGGCGCCCGCCCCGGCTCAGCGCCTCCTCAAATGTCACCCTGGGCTCACCAAAAAGCGCGTGGAGCTGGTGCCCTGGTCCACTGCCCCCACCAATGGCCCCAAAACTGCTTTCTTCGCGGCTGCCATGAAACCAGCTTCGGGTCAGCGGGCTATCGCGGCCCGTTTCCCGGGAGACGGCGGCGGGCGGGGGAGGGGCAGGTCGCGAGCCGGGCAGGCGAGGCGGCGTGCAACAGCAGAACGCTGGGATCGCGCTCCAGGCAGCCCCTTTACCCGCGCGGAACCTTCTCACCCCGCCCCTTCGGCCCAGGCCCCGCCTCCAACCGCGTTCCCCATGACTCCGGGGGCGTGGTGGGGAGGGGGCGCGGCCCGCCGGGCCAGCCAATTAGCGAACGTGGAAAGAGGCGGAACGTTCCGACAGTCAGAGGGCGGTGAGACGTCAGGGAGGCGGGGCCTGGGCGCGGCGGAGGCGGTGGCCCGCGCCGCGGGTCACGTGGGCTCCTGCGGCCCGGCGGCCGAGCCGGCCTGCCGCAGGGCCGGGGGCGGAGGCCGGTGCTGCCCTTTGGCGGGGAGCGCCACCGGCCCGTGGAAAGGGCACAACCCCCACGCCGCGCTCGGGGGCTCCCTCCCGCGAAAGGTCCCAGAGGACAGGACTGCTTGTTCCCCTGGTGGGCTGTGCAGAGCGCGGCGTGAGTCGCTGTTCAGGCCGACCCGGCCGGGCCTTCCCGCGCTTCCCACGCCCCGCCCACCTCCCCTCTCCTTGCCCTGGATAAGAATTCCCTGCAGGGAACCGGCCCCACGTAGTGTGACCCCCGGGAGCACGGCTAATCCCTCATCTTCGTCCGCTTTTCAGGGACAAGGAACGCGGAAGTTCTTTCGGTTTAGCATGTAAGGCAAGAGCGCAGAATCAACCTCGGGTCCCTCAATTGACAATCTGGCATCCGGCAACTCCCTGTCCCGAACCGCCCTTGCTCCTCGCTTGACCTCACTCTGGTGTCC
Organism: Felis catus; assembly: GCF_018350175.1. Lineage (NCBI taxonomy): Eukaryota > Metazoa > Chordata > Mammalia > Carnivora > Felidae > Felis > Felis catus. The sequence goes on along the minus strand of NC_058386.1, from coordinate 26,238,274 downwards.
CCTCCCTCTCACGCCATTTCCTCTCCCTCCATTAACTGCTCTACATTGCAAAGGGAGAGCAAAGGGGCTCTTTGATTTGACCTTGAATTTACCTTGCCAGGATCCTTTTGAGTCCCGCGCGTTTCAGGAGCTTTTCAAACTTTGAATGAAGACCCACCGTGAGAAATAGTTTACGACTCCAGGTGTGTGCGTGCGCATGTGCATAAATTTATTTTCTATGTAATGCATATAGATACACATAAATATATTTTCTGTGTATTTACATTATTGAAAAATGTTTCCGAAACAATTTATCCTTCCGTGCTACGCATTCTGTATTGCTTTATTCTATTGCTGATCATTTTATCAACTGAGTAAAGGAGGCAAAACTGAAAGAACAAAGGCCTTTTTTTGGGGGGGGGGTCTCAGAATTGCAGTTTCGGTGCAGGTCCTGGAGGACTCAGAAAAGGGTCTTGTTCATGTGGGGAAAGCAAGGGGTTTTTACGGGAAAGAAAGAAGGGGTGATTACATGACTTAAGTAAAAGAAAAAAAAACCTACTTTGGTGCTGACTGGCGGAGCCACTTCTCATTACTATCTTATTGGTTATTTTATTGTTGCTGTCAAATAAAACTGTCCCTGGTATGTATGAATTCACTTTGCTGTCCTCCTGTGATCTGTCAGTTGCTCTCTTTAAACTTTACGATCAACTGCTTGTAAAACAGTTGCTGTTTCTGGCCTAGTTCAGGAGTTCATTGGGAAGAAACATGCAGCTGCAAAATGGAGAACCGTATGGCCAGAAATTTTACACAATTCCACAGTTCCCTTTTGAGCCAAGATTTTTTTTTTTTTTTTTTTTTTTTAGGAAACATGTCACAGATCAATACTATTCCCTGGTAGCCAGTTTAAATGTTCTGTTCTGGACCTTAAGTAAGAGGTCCGGTCCAAATCTCATGAACCGGCCCTACTCTTGAAAATGTCAGTTCAGGGGCGCCTGGGTGGCTCAGTGGGTTAAGCGTCCACTCTCAATCTCGGCTCAGGTCATGATATCACGGTTTGTGAGTCTGAGCCCCACCTATGGCTCAGCGTTAACAGTGAGGAGCCTTCTTGGGATTCTCTCCCTCTCCCCCTCTGTCTCTGCCCCTCCCCCACTCATGCTCCCTCTCAATAAATAAATAAATAAATAAATAAATAAATATTAAGAAAAGAAAATAAGTCACTTCAGTTAAACACTTGTGTCTCGTTTCAGGAAGTGGGCTTCGAGGGGGTTCCCCAAATTAGGCCCATACTGTGCAAGCAGTCAGGTAATTAATAAGAGGCCTCTCTACGGAAACAAAAGAAAAACAAAGGTTCATGGTTGGAGCGTATTATAAACCCAGTGTCTGCGTCCTGAGTGTGGCCAGTGAGAAGATTTCTGGATGTCAGGCTCAAAACATCCTCAGAAGGGGGCGCCTGGGTGGCGCAGTCGGTTAAGCGTCCGACTTCAGCCAGGTAGCGATCTCGCGGTCCGTGAGTTCGAGCCCCGCGTCGGGCTCTGGGCTGATGGCTCGGAGCCTGGAGCCTGTTTCCGATTCTGTGTCTCCCTCTCTCTCTGCCCCTCGCCCGTTCATGCTCTCTCTCTGTCCCAAAAAATAAATAAACGTTGAAAAAAAAAATTTAAAAAAAAAAACAAAAAACATCCTCAGAGGGAGTGAGAGCAGGCAGTGGCGATCTGACGGATTTTCCTGGTTTGCAGTCTGAGTAGCTCTGGTGATCTTCCTGAGAGGCCCATATAAAGCAACAGGCGCGAAGACCGTCTGAACACGGGCTGTCGTGGCCGGTCCTCTGAAGTGTATCTCGAGTTGTCTAGCTTCAGTTTGCACAGCTTCGGGAAAAATGGCAGTTTTAGTTCTCAGCCATTCCAAGTCAAAAGAATGAAAGAACACTGGAAACCTGGGTTTGGAGAGTCACAGCCAGATATTTGAGGAAACCAGGATTCAGGATACAGCCCAGTTTTGTAGGGAAACAACAAACCGTCAGACAATCAGAACTAGAATCTAACATCCACACATGTGTGTTATGGGAATACCATTTTTTTCTCTTTTTAAAAAGAAAACCACAGGTCCCAAATGGTGTTGCTTAGGCCGAGTTCCCAAACTGGGGCTTACTACCTAATTTAATTGCAGTTTCAACCTCTCCCAGAAATGTAACCTTAACTGGTCACTCAGGAATTTTCCAGATCAGCCCACTGAGTCTGTCCTATGGGGCCTCTCTATCCCCCAAAGGAAGATGAATAATCTACATGATAAGACCCCTCTTCTTCTCCCCCACTAAGGGAAAGTGACCTTTCGGGAACAATCCTTTTCATTTACTAATAACTTTCTGGCCCCACCCTCCTTCCTATAGACACTTTCCATTTTGTACAGTTTCTCAAAGCTTCCCTCTACTTGCTAGCCGGGATACTGCCTGACTCAGGAAGCATTTAATAAAGTCCATTAAACCTTCAGATGATTTCAGTTGGATTTTATTTTTTAACACTCTCTAAAATCACCCTCATTTCCACCAAAGATAGCCAAAGGAATACTAATTTGTAAAATAAGTCCAATTTCAACACGTTGGCCTGATTATTTTCAAAAGTGTAGCAAGACTAGTGATTGATTATATAGGTTCATTTATTTTATTTTATTTTCTTAAAATTTTTTTTAACGTTTATTTATTTTTGAGACAGAGAGAGACAGAGCATGAACGGGGAAGGGGCAGAGAGAGAGGGAGACACAGAATCGGAAGCAGGCTCCAGGCTCTGAGCCATCAGCCCAGAGCCCGACGCGGGGCTCGAACTCGCGGACTGCGAGATTGTGACCTGAGCCGAAGTCGGACGCTTAACCGACTGAGCCACCCAGGCGCCCCTATATAGGTTCATTTAAATCTGCTTTGCTGGAACTTTTCGTAAGACATTTTAGATTGAACTTTCAACAGCCTCTCCAAGCTAAGGAACCACGCCAAATACTTGCCATCAGACTTCTGTGTAATTAATCGCTAAGGATTTGGGTGAATTCCTCCCTTTTTGAAGTCCCCCCAAATAGCCTGAGGTTCCTGTGCCTGCCAGGAAGCGACCTTCCATCCTTATCTGGTAAGGCTGCTGGGAACCCTGTAAGCAAAGTGTCAGGATGATTTTTCCAAGGGGCTTCATTGGCTCCATAAAGTCAGCCTTACATCCTTCAGGCTGTCTGGTCATATCTGAGTCTATGCATGTCTCTGAAATACGACATTCCAGTCAAAGCGTTGGTAATATAACCAGTGTGTCCAATGCTGTCCTGTTACAAGGAGAACGGATTCTTATTAAATTTATACAAAGAGCTGTAATTGCCGTGAAAATAGGAATACTCGCTGAGAGTTTCTAAATTCTGGAAGGATCAGGTAGGGAGAAAAAGATAAATGTTTCAGATCTGTTTACAAAGGAGTAGTTTACCAAATTTCTGTAAGTCATAGATAGCCTAAGACAGAACATTTCTTTAAATCTGGAAGAGAAAACATTCTTCCTCAGTTTATTCAGGCCCGTGTTATTAATTCTTGGTTTTTTTTGAATTTTTTTTTTCCAACGTTTATTTTATTTTTGGGACAGAGAGAGACAGAGCATGAACGGGGGAGGGGCAGAGAGAGAGGGAGACACAGAATCGGAAGCAGGCCCCAGGCTCTGAGCCATCAGCCCAGAGCCCGACGCGGGGCTCGAACTCACAGACCGCGAGATCGTGACCTGGCTGAAGTCGGACGCTTAACCGACTGCGCCACCCAGGCGCCCCGTTTCTTGTTTTTTTTTGAATCCAGATTTCCCAATAGCTGCAGAAATTCTTATCCAGTTCAGTTTTGTGATCTTAAGGTTATCAGAAACCTGTATTTGTCAAAAGTCCTTTCCATGAATCTCCTTGAAGCTGAAACACATGTGCAAGACCATCAAGAATAAAACAATAACTGTAAATGACAAGGAGACTCAAAATGGCCACAGTTAAAGATCTGTTGGGAGCTCATTATGATACAATTGAAAAGGAAGTTTGGTTATTTCTGTGACACACAACACGTTAATAATTAGAATTACAAGCAATAACACTGTACCAGGACATATTAAAACTTGAGGAATTTCATATTCTTTCTAGAACAGTTACATGAATGGCAATTCACCCATACGATGTAACGTAAGATGCTTTATCCTCACTTAGTACCTGACAATGCTTTGGTAATTTGACAATTCCTTTGGTAATATAATATACCAGATAAATAAGCCTAATTAGTCAAAGAGACTTCATTTAGAATTTGAGTTTGGGGAAGTTTGTGAAAAATATCAGAAGGTTTTAAATTTAAAGCACATGACTAAAGAGGATCCCAGATCATTATAAGATTTAATACTTACGTGTCATCCCAGGCGACGATAAGATCCTAAAGGCAAATATAGAGGATTACAAAGTCGTTAGCGAAAGTTAACTCTTTTAATACTGGGAACATTCAGTGTCCTTAAGTAATTAAAGACCTGATAAAGACAAAACAGAAACTTTGATTTTCTTACCTGCATTACATTAAAGACAAAGAAAAGCCTTTGTTTGTAATTTTATATTAAGAGTAGACCAATAATTTAAGAAAACTTGGGTGTTTTTTTTTTTTTAATTTTTTTTTTCAACGTTTTTATTTATTTTTGGGACAGAGAGAGACAGAGCATGAACGGGGGAGGGGCAGAGAGAGAGGGAGACACAGAATCGGAAACAGGCTCCAGGCTCCGAGCCCTCAGCCCAGAGCCTGACGCGGGGCTCGAACTCACAGACCGCGAGATCGTGACCTGGCTGAAGTCGGACGCTTAACCAACTGCGCCACCCAGGCGCCCCAAAACTTGGGTGTTTTAACAGTGAGACAAAACCAGTTCTAATCTTGTACCTTTGACATTAAAACTCACCCGTTCCAATCATAGTTCTGACCCTGCATAGACTTTTTTTCAAAGATTCCTTGTTTCACAAACTTTCTATGACGTTCATTCCTACATTCAGATTTTGCCTGATTTCCCTCTTTAAATAACCGGCCTTGCCTTAGGTCAAAAGTTCTTCCTTTTCCCTCAAAAAAACCATGGCATGTGGAGATGTTTTCTTATTATTTCTAGTAGCTTAAATTATATTTAGCAAAATTCTTAACTTTTAGAGACCTTTTTTTTTTTTTAAGTAATCTCTACACCCGACATGGGGCTCAAACTCACGACCCTGAGATCACGAGTCATATACTCCACCAAATGATCCAGCCAGGCGCCCAGTTTACCTATTTCTAATGAAAACTAAGAAGTAAGCAGTTGTGAACTGTTATACTAGCATTCTTTTTTTTTTTTTTAGATTTTATTTTTAAGCAATCTCTAACCCCAACATGGGGCTCAGATGCACAACCCCAAGATCCAGAGTTGCATACTTCACTGACTGAGCCAGCCAGGCGCCCCTATATCAGCATTCTTTAGACTCGCAACTTTATGAACACATTTCATAATTTTTAGAAACAAATGCCTTCTTATAGTAAACTTCTCAGTATGGCACAAAACATATTTAGCAATTGACCCAAATATCTTTAGTTTCTCTGTAATAGGAAGTCGAAAGTAAATAAGCTTATGTTTAGTAGTTAATGTTTCAGGATTTCATCTTATGTGGAAATGATCTGGATATTTCAAGACTACGCATTATGTAACTTAATTTAACAAATCCAAAAAGGATTTGGGGAAACTATTTAAGTAGACATAAATATTGCTGAAAAGCTCATTTACAAACTTGTATTTTACTTACATCAATTTAATTCACTTGTTCTTAATAAGTATGTTTAGATTAGTCAGGAAAATTTCACAACACACTACACAGCTAACCACCTTTAAGTTACATTTCTTGCTGACCAAGTCTGTAACAGAGATAACATGAGCTAATTTGACTTTTAGCAAACCTAGGGAGAATAATAGTTTTATATTTACTGCTGACAACTCTAAAAACATGCCTGTTTTAATTAAACCAACCAACTTCAATGAACTTTTATATATTAAAGATTAATCTTAGATCACATGAACTTGAAATATATTTGGGTTCATTTCTATCGTCTGAGATTTGAGCCAATTAAACAGAGCTCTTTTATAAATTAATTTCGGCAGTACCATTCAGAGGTAGAAAATACTACACATCTATAACACATTTGAACATAAAGACGGACACAAACGGAAACCTTATTGCTATTGTTGTAAAGTTTTTAGCCATGAGGGGCACCTGGCTGGCCCAGTAGGAAGACCGTACGACTCTTATCTTGGGGTCAAGAGTTTGAGCCCACACTGAGCGGAGAGATTGCTTGAAAATATAATCTTTAAAAAAAAAAGTAATAATTTTTTTAGCCGTGAGGCTGAAAGTAGGATAATTCAGAATTCACTAGTTTAGAAAAGAGCATTTGGATGCAAACTGTTTTTCTGGGAGATGGAATTAGTTAAGGTTATGTGCTCAGATAGCTAAAACTTTTGCCACTGATATTTGTGGGGAAGACAATTACCATTGGTATTTATCCTTGCCCAGTAACCTTATGGAAGCTGTGGGCTAGATTTGGGGCAAGGGTGCTTCTATAGCCATTTGTAACTTTAAAAAACTTCCCCCCAACCCCAGGTTTTAGGAATAGAGGATGATCTACACATGAGTTCCCAGAGCCGGTTATGAGACTTTTGAGATAAATAGTGGATGTTTGGCATTGGTGAAAAGGGGAGGGTGAAGGATTTTCAGTTGTTTCTGGGCCTTTATTTCTGGTTTCGCAAAGATTTGTAAGATAAGGGCAGTTGCTTTTAATCCTTCAAGGAACTGGGTTGCAATTTAAATGACATTCTAGGTTGATCCACCCATCTGACTACATTATCCTCAGTTTGCTTCTTCCCCTCTGGGTACATAGTTCTAATTTTAACTTAGGGGAGAGGCCTTAAAAAAAATTCTTATCAGGTGCCGAATATCAGCTTCCAATCTGGCCAACTTTGGACTACAGAGCCGCTGTAAAATAAATTCTTGCCAGTTTTGAGCTGGGACAAACAGCAAGTATTTGTGACGGTACTGAATAACTATGCTTTGGCTGTAAGACGAGTCCCCAAAGAAGGTGCAAAGATACTACCTTCCCAAGATCTAGAGTCACTCCCAAAGATAGCCGAAAGAAAGAAATGACAACCTGCAGGCCACAGCAAGGCAGACAAAACGAGTCAAGTGGGAAGATAATGGCCATTTCTCCTGAGCGACAGGGTCTCAATGGCCTTCAGCTCAAAATGCCAAAGTGGCACACTCCGGGGACACTTGCTCTGAACCCTTTCAGTCTCCTTCAGTCTTAAAGAAGTTTGACTACCCAAAAGCTAAGTTACATTTTCTATGTGCTGTTCCACTATTTCCAAAAATATTTCCCTCTTTTCAGGGAAAGAGATGTGTGCCGATACCTCCCCCCAAAATTGAGGTCTAACAGGTGAATGGGGTCTGCAGGGACCAGAAGGAATTGATGAGTGCTGTAAGGGCCCCAGCTGAAAAGAAACGGGTAAAAATTTTAAAACTGTCATGGGATATTAGACACTCCCACAGTTTGTAGTGTTCGGTACTCTGGGGAAGGCGGGGAGGCAGGTGGGTGGGGTTTAAAACTGACAGTGTTGTTCCCACGTCTAGAGGGGGAAAGGGAGTGGGAGATACAGGCTTCCAGTTACGGAATGAATAAGTCATGGGAATAAAAGGCACAGCACAGGGAATACAGTCCGCGGTGTTATAAGAGTGTTGTCTCGTGACACAGGGTGGCTGCCCTTGTGATGAGCATAGCATAACGTATAAACCTGTTGAATCACTGGTTTACTCACGTAAACTCATGTAACATTGTATGTCAGCTGTACTAAAAAAAAAAAAAACAGAGAGAGAGAGAGAGAGAGCTCATCTCACCTCATTCCCAGTAACATCTACTTCCCCTGAAGTGTTGGGTAGAATTAACGGGAAGATCCCCTTTTGTCCTGGGAGCTGCGCTATTCGGTCGTATGAGCATTAGTTCCCCTGCTGTTTGTGCCCTTCTGCTCGTAGGCTGTTGGAGCCAATGCTGTCTCACAGGTAACAAAGTTGGAGTTCAATTAAAAAAAAAAAAAGTTAAAAAAAAATGGGTTTTCACGATTAATTTTGTCAATACCAAAGTATTGTTTACAAGTTTTTCTCTAATCTATCATAATAATCAAAAACCAGATCCGTTTGGCCACTGATTACATCGTTGCTTTGTTTCTGCAATCTATAGTCTTTTGGAAACCCTGAGGGACAGTTTTATGTAAATCTTCAGCTAGCTTAAAGGTTTCTGTTTTACCTACAGCTTTTCACTTAGCAAAATCAACAGGCTCTGTCCGGCCTACTTTTCCCATTCATTCCCTTACGTGACCTTCATTTACAAGCATGCGTAGAAGCTGATAAAGGTCAGAATTACCAGGTTTATGGGTCTGAATAACTAAAGCGAATCCCCTAGCAAATCCTAGAGGGTCTTCAAGGGCATGGGGAAAGTCCTTGGCAGTAAGTAGTTCATGGTCGTGCCTTGGTCCACGGAGTATAAATGACTGATAAAGTCTTAGAGCGTCCTTCATTGGGTTTAAGTTTAGAAGGAGCTCGGATCGCTGGAGGGTCTAGAGGAAACCTCCGGGTTGATATTAGAGAATGGAAGTTCTGTGCATCTAGGATCGCCAGGGGGAGAGCAGGAGGGAGAAGGTGGAAGACAAGCAGTGGGTGTAGCGTTTCTCAGAAGCTCCTTGAGCTTAGGTCGTGGCTGAGAGAGGTCAGAGTCACCTTTAGAAAGTTTAGGTAATTTCGTTCCTGAGGAAGCAGGTTTAGAATCATTTGATTGGTCAGAGGCCTCCAAATACGAAGGGAACTATGCTTCTACTCAGGCTGCTTGGTTTTTTCTTTTTCCAGTTGTGCCCGCAAATAATCTAATTTTGGAATCTCCAAAGATCCCCGAGTGGCCACTGTAATGACAAGTCACAGTGATCCCACAAGACAGAAACTTACAAAAAATGGACCTATAACAGACACCCAGCTGAGTATGCGCCGGACAGACGAGAGTAGCTCTGTAGTTCAGACAGGCAGACAGACAAAAGCCCACATAGGAAAGACAGACACCCAAAACCTGGGCCTAAGCGTCAACTGAAAAGAGGGAGGTTGGGGCATTCGTGGCTCGCTCAGTCAAGTTAGAGCCCCATGTTGGGTGGAGAGATTACTTAAAAAAAAATCATGATAATCGTGAGGTTCAGAACTGAGAGGACTCACCGGCAGAACCCCGAACCGCCTGCTTAGGCAGGTACCATGTTCAAATCCAACGGCAGTCCCAGAATCGGAGTGGTACATCGCTTCAGATCCCCTGCTGTTCTGATACCATTGATGTTGACTGAGACAAGGAGGCAAACCTGAAAAAGAAGAAAGGCCTTCGTTTGTGATCTCAGAATTGCAATTCGGGCACCCAGATTCCAGAGGCCGGAGAAGAGTGTCTTGCTCATGTGGGGAAGGCAAGAGAGGCTTTTATAGGAAAGAAGCAAGCGGTCATTACATGATTTAGATAAAGAAGAGAAAAAAAAACCCTGCTATTCGGGTGCTGACCCGTGGAGTCGCTTCTGATTACTATTGTGTTGATTATTAGTGCGATGAAACAAAACTACAAAAAAGTAGTTAACTTTACTGCCCTCATATAATCCGAATGCCACTTACTCTGTTGAAATTTTATGAGCAATTGCTTGTAAAAGAATTGTCACCTCTTGTCCCGTTGGACAGTTCCTTAGCTGGAAAGCAAAATGGAGCTTCAAAACTGAGTCCCTTCCGTCCAGAAACTTTACACAATTCTACACTTTTTAAAAGATGCTGATTGAAAATCACCAGAGGAATTAGGCAAACCACTAGGCTATCAATTTCAAAGGCACTCTATTGTCACCCTCTCATTTCTTTCCATCCTTTTCCCTAATGTCTCGGTGTTCTGGAGGAACATCATTTCTATTTTTTCCCCCTCTGGCCCTTACTCTACAACACACTCTCTTATCCATCTCTGTGTGTATAGTTTAACCATGTTTGCTTTGGAAGGAAATTGTCCTGTACTCTGTGTAGACATCACTCTGGTGTTCTATGTGATGCCTGCGTATAGAAATGCTGGACTTAATAACTACTGGTAAACTGGCCTGCTTAGGAGAGGAGGGCAGATGAATCAGTATTTCTGAATTTCCTGGAAGAAGACACAGAGAGGCATTCAGGCAGATGTAAAGGAAGTAGGCTAACTGGCCTCTGAATACCATGAAAGGCGTTAATTAAATGATATAGATAAGGATTTCCTTGATTCTGGAAGGCAGTAAAAAGGAAGCCACCAAACCTACCATATCAATCCATTAAAAACAAACAAACAAACAAACAAACAAAAGTGACCGGGGCACCTGGGTGGCTCAGTTGGTTAAGTGGCCAACTTTGGCTCAGGTCACGTGGTCCCATGGTTCGTGAGTTCCGAGCCGCACATCGGGCTCTCTGCTGTCAGTACGGAACCCATTTCGGGGTCATCTGTCCCCTTTTCTCTCTGCCCCTCTCCCGCTCACACGTTCTCTTTCTCCCTCTCAAAAAGAAATAAACATTAAAAAAAAAAAAAGTGACTGACATCGTTCTAACTTTCACACAGTTTTGACCCTCAGATTCTCACAGGACAGGGTCACACACTTCTAAGCTCCCTCTTGGAGTTCAGGGAAGGTCAAAGGGAAGAGTCTTAAACGGAAGACTCTAGCTCAGTGTATCTAATCTCCACACCCTAAATATTTACTCTGAGCCTCCGAGTCCTGTTTCGTCGTATCCAACTGGAATGACCTCCATTTCTCTGCTCTTTCTCATCCCTTCAAGCCCTGGCTGCAGTCTGAAAACTCAAATTTATTCAAAGGTACAAACTAACCAAGAGATATTCTGCCTTCATTTTCCATACTATCCCTGAGGCAGAGCTGGAAATAACAATGGGGCACGTGTGGTCCGGCGAGCGTGAAGTGACGCGTCTGAGACTCGCCCGCCTTCTGTGGCAGAACCGGAACTAGAATTTCCGTCTCCTGACATCAAGCCCACTGCTCTTTTGTAGCCGTCTGAGGGAAGGGCAGCCAAGAAAATAAATAAAAACGAAGAAGGTAGGATGCTGGTCCACCTCGAGCTCCCCGCGACCCATTCCAGACCTGAAGGTAAAGCAGTGGGAGAAACACTGGATTGGACAGCTAAGGAGCTCTTGGCCTTGATCTTGGCCTTGCCATTCAACGCTTGATCTTCCTGACCTGGAATAACTAATTTTCTCCCCTGGCTTCCTCTTGCTCACCGGTCAAACAGGGAAAATGTCATTGACCTGGATGGCATGATGTGTGAAACCACTCTACAAGCGAATGATTTAAGTAGCTTGAGTTATCTCAAGTTCATCGTGATGATTTCGGGCTGGTAGGGCAAGAAATCAATGTCAACTCCCATTTGGAGAGAGTCTTGGGGTTTCAATTATTCCCCCTCTGGTGTTTCCTGTTAATTTACACAGAATTTATGTAAGTAGAAAGACTACATTGCCGTAGAGATTCTTTTTTGGAGGGGGGGGGGGGAGGATGCAGTCATGTTTCTTGGCCTTCTCATATTTGCCTTATTTTTTCTAGTCTACTTGGAAAGCTAGCTCCTTAATCTCTTCTCGCTATTCGAACGATGACTGGGATAGGGACCGACATGGACATGGAAAGGATAACATGGAAAGTTACCGAAGGAAAGGATTACAGTAAATAGGTCAGGATTTCCTTTATTTTATGGGACTGGGATGATTTAGGGAGATATAAGAAGTGATTTGCCCAAGATAGCAGAGGGAGTTAAAGACAGATTAAGAACTTAAATACAGTTGATTTAAAAAAGCCACATTAGGACGCTTCCTCACCCCCCATGCAAACTGGAGAATCCACTCACGTGCATGTGAATAATCCAGGTGTAGCGACCTAAAAATTATGCATCACTCTCTGCAGTGTTGCAAGTGTAATAGAATTACGATATGGCGACGATTCTCAAACTCTGCCTATATCAGAACCACCTACAGGACTTGTTAAAACCCAGGATGCTGGGCCCCAATCCCAGAGTTTCTGGTTTAGTAGGTGAGGTCTGATAATTTGCATTTCTAACACCCTCCCAGGTGATGCTGGCCAATGGACCATGAATATGCTGGAATGTCTATTTTTCTAGAACTTGGCGAAACTGTGGTAAGAGAACCTTTTGACTTGTGTTAGTGACTTTTTCTCCCAACTATTAGTTCTTTGTTAACGAATAATCCACTTAGCATACCGGTAGGGGCGCCTGGGTGGCTCAGTCGGTTGAGCATCCGGCTCTTGATGTTGGCTCCGGTCATGATTTCAAACCCCATATCAGGCTCTCGCTGGCAACGTGGACCCTGCTTGGGATTCTCTCTCTTCCTCTCTCTGTGACCCTCCTCCGCGCTCTCTCTCTCTCTCTCTCTCTCTTAAAATAAATAAATAAACATTAAAAAAGAATACTGGTGGAGAAAGGCTTTAGGCAGACATTCTCAGTTATCAGCCTGTCGCCTAGGGCACTTGTTCGAGATGCAGGTTCCTGCTACTTTCTCCCTCTCCACCCCCTCGGAATGCAACAAGCGAGGCTCCTTGATGCCTCGGCTTCGTCCTGATCATTATTTTAGCACTAGGGGCTGGGTGTTCTGTAAGCAACTGCTGAGCGAGTGAAGGAATGAAGTGATCAATCAACGGAATCCTACCTTCGGGTAATAATGTCAACCGGGCATCTCTTTTATTGTTTTAAAGTTTTACCGCACCCTTTGCCGCCAGATACAAAAAGGCATACAGCTGTCACAAGGAGGGCACTGCACACAAAGTCTCAGCTGTAAACACCACTTCAAAATATGAAGCCGCTCTTTGGAATACATTGTGTCAAAGGCTTCCCATATGAATACCGTTGTTATAAAACGGCGACATTTCCTTTGACAAGCAGACAAAACGCACCCGTTATCTTACACACATTTCCATCTCCTTGTAACAATTCCCGTCTCTACCTGCGCTACTCTCATCCACCCATACAGGGCACAGGCCACTTCTATTCCTTCACAAGGGCGGAGGAGACTGGGCTTGGGCCGTGTGACTTGCACGGCCATCAGCAAACATGGTGCGGAGACTTGATAGGTGATGTACAAAAGTGAGCCCTTCCTCCTTGGAACCCAGCTGCCATGCTTTAAGAAAGCCAGTCTAACCGGCTAGCAGATGAGAAACTGCGCACTCTCGCAGACCAACGCCAACTTCCGGAAGTGTGAATGAAATCGTCTTGGATGTTTCTATTTCGGCCCCAGTAGAGCTCCCATCTGTTTGCAGCCGCTGAATGAGCGACCCAGGTGAATGAATGACCTTGGTCAATATCGCCCGGAGGAGGGAAACCACCCAGCCGAGCGCAGATAGTACACAGAATCGTGGCACATAATAAATGGTTATTGTTTGGAGACGCTTGGTTTTGGAGTCGTTTGTCGTGCAGCAACAGGGGGATGACACAACGAGTACGTGTTGGTGTGATCTCCATTCCTCACAGAATTTAGTGTTTGGTCATATTTGGTTACAGCCCAGACACTGGGTCTTTTGGAAAGATCACCACATGACTCTCCAAAAATGTTCTCATTTGCCAAACATGTTTGGAAAACCTGCCACGGAAGCAAGTCGACAGGTGTTTCAGTTTGTCCCGCTGTTCCTGAGAACGTTCTGAGGCAGGGATTGTACCCACAATGCCCTGAGGACCCACAAAAATGAAGCCAAAGTACCCCCCGATTATGTTCACAATTATGTTTAATCGTGTTCGTGATTATAAATTATGTGTCACACTCGTCATCACGGGGCACTGCCTTCTCAAGGGCTGCATTTACAGTCGTATCATTAAAGAAAAAGAAAATTTATTTAGTGCCTTCCCTGAGAAGCCACACAGAAGGCACAAGGCATGTTGAATGAAGGGAATTCACTGATCTCCATGGATTATAATCGTACATTTGCTGATTCCTTTTTAGAAAGCACACTTTTGAAAAGAAAAGGTAACTTTACAGTTTGCCTGCTTAGGCTTCATATTGAAACTTGATTAGGGAAAATTTGGGAAGACATTATATCATGTATCATTCAGTAAATGGCATGTGAGTAAAAGGGAACAATGATCTGAATTCACGTACATTCATTGTGTTTTTTAAACTTTATTTACTTTGAGAGAGAGAGAGAGAGAGTGAGCAGGGGAGGCCCAGAGAGAGAGGGAGAGAGAGAGAATCCCAAGCAGGCTCTGCGCTGCCAGCACAGAGCCCTACACGGGGCTCAAACTCATGAACCATGAGATCGTGACCTGAGCTGAAATCAAGACTTGGACGTTTAACTGACTGAGCCACCCAGGTGCCGCCATTCATTGCCTTTTTAAAGGGGAAACTCTCCTTCCTTTGCAAACATTTCATTAATACCACACATCTTTGGGGGCACTTCTTATTTGGGAAGGAACATAGGAGTGTAATTTCTTAAAGGACTCAGAAGAACTTTTCAGATCACCTAGCTCATCTCCATTTATTAGAGCTGAAGAAAATAAAGGCAAGAATCTGGGTTACTTGTCCAATGTCACTTACATGTATGAAATGTATGAAATGTATGAAATTGGTCAGCAAGTGGTGAGGTGCACATGTGTGTCTTATGAATGTATTGCTATTGATGAAGAAAAGAACTCAGAGTATAAGCCAACTGACAATGAATAAACAGTGCTCTTTTCCCAAAGATACTGTAAATATATACACATTACATATATAAATAATTAAGCAAGCCATCACCGGAAAAAAAAAGCCGTGGTCTTCTTAATTTTATTTTTTAAAGTAAGCTCTACACCCAACACGGGTGCCCATGTGGTCTTTTTCCAGAGTTTTCTACGGTACTTTTTGTAGTCTATCCTCCCAAGGCCCCATTTCTCACCACTGTACATAAAATCTAGATCTTGTTTTTTTTTTTTTAATTTTTTTTCAACGTTTTTTTATTTATTCTTGGGACAGAGAGAGACAGAGCATGAACGGGGGGAGGGGCAGAGACACAGAATCGGAAACAGGCTCCAGGCTCTGAGCCATCAGCCCAGAGCCCGATGCGGGGCTCGAACCCACGGACCGCGAGATCGTGACCTGGCTGAAGTCGGACGCTTAACCAACTGCGCCACCCAGGCGCCCCTAGATCTTGTTTTAATTTCAATTCCCACCCCCCCATTTTTTAAATTGTAGTTAGTTAACATATAGTGCAATATTGGTTTCAGGAGAATTTAGTGATTCATCACTTACATATAACACCCAGGGCTCATCATAACAAGTGCCCTCCTTAGTACCCATCACCCATTTAGCCCGTTCCCCCCCACCTACATCCCTCCATCAACCCTCAGTTTGTTCTCTATCATTAAGAGAGGGTCTGCTTCCCTCTTTCTTTTTTCCCCCCTTCCCATACGTTCATCTGTTTTGTTTCTTAAACTCCACATCTGAGCGAAATCATACGGTAGTTGTCTTTCTCTCACTGACTTATTTCGCTTAGCATAATACACTTTGGCTTCATTCACAGTCATTGCAAATGGCAAGATTTCATTTTTCTTGGTGGCTGAGTAATATTCCATTGTGTATACATGGCATCTTCTTTATCCATTCATCAGTTGACAGACATTTGGGCTCTATCCATAGTTTACCTATTGTTGATAATGCGGCTATAAACAGTGGGGGACATCTATCCCTTCGAATCTGTATTTTTATATGGTTTGGGTAAATACCTAGTAGTGCAACTGCTGGACCGTTCTATTTTTTAAAAAAAATTTTTAGTGTTGACTTATTTTTGAGAGAGAGACAGAGAGACAGGGTGCAAGTGGGGGGAGGGGCAGAGAGAGGGGGAGACACCGAATCCGAAGCAGGCTGTCAGCACAGAGCCTGACGCGGAGCTCGAACTCACAAGCTGTGAGATCATGACCCAAGCTGAAGTCGGATGCTCAACCGACTGAGCCACCCAGGTGCCCCTGGATCATTCTATTTGTAACTCTTTGAGGAACCTCCATACTGTTTTCCAGAATGGCTGCACCAGTTTGCATTCGCACCAACAAGGCAAGAGGGTTCCCCTTTCGCTGCACCCTTGCCAACGTGTGTTGTTTCCCACTGTGACAGATGTGAGGTGGTAAGTCAATCGTGGAGACCTAGGTCTCTATCTCTATCATCCATGTCTGTTAGAGAATGAGGAATTAAAAACTAGAGAGAAACGCCAAATGCTGGCAAGGATGCAGAGCCACGGGAGCTCTCATCCACTGCTGCTGGGCACGCAGAATGCAACAGACACTTCGTGCAACAGTTTGGAAGTTTCCTACAAAACTAAACACACTCTTACCCTATGATCCAGCGGTCGTGCTCCTTGGTATTTATCCAAAGGAGCTGAGAACTTGTGTCCACATAAAACCTGCAGCAGATGCTTATAGCAGCTCTATTCATAACTGCCAAACTTGGAAGCAAACAAGAGGTCTTTCAGTAGGTGAATGGATAAATAAACTGTAGTACATCCAGACAATGGACTATTATTCGGTGCTAAAAGGAAATGAGCTATCAAACCACGGAAAGACCTGGAGGAAACTTAAGTGCATAGTACTAAGTGAAAGAAGCTAATTTGAAAAGGCTACATGTAGCATGATTCCAACTAAAGGACATTTTGGCAAAGGCAAAACTTTGGAGACAGCAAGAAGATCAGCCCTTGCCAGGGGTTGCTGGGGGTGTGTGTGTAGGGGGCGGGGGGAGTGTTAGGGATGAACAGGTGAATAGAAGACTTTTCGTGCAATGAAACTACTCTGTATGATACTGTAATGGTGGATACATGTCATTATGCATTCGCCTCAGCCCATAGAATGTAAACACTAAGAGTGAACCCTAATGTGAACTATGGCCTCGGGGTGATGATGTGTCAATGTAGGTTCATCTGTTGTAACAAATGTACTACTCCGGTGGGGATGTTAATAATGGGGGAGGCTGGGGATATGGGGGCCGACGGGGGGGGGGCGGAGATACAGGAAATCTCTGTTCTTTCTGCTCAGCTTTCCTGTGAACCTAAAACTGCTCTAAAGAATTAAGTCTATTTTTAAAGCCTGGAGAGATAGTTTCAGCGTGTTTGAATGGTTCTGTCCTCTATTCCTCTCCCTTGGCTGACTCCACATTACTGGGCATTCTTTACCTTGGTTGAGAAATCACCTGTTTCCCTCCCATTGTCATTTCGATCTTGCCCTTCTTTACTTTTGACCACATTGCTTGTGTTGGCCTATTTCCCTGCTTCTGATAACATATACCTCATTACAGTTCTTTGTATTTGTATTGAAATAAGCTTACAGATTTTTAAAAGGTTATTTTAAAATTGCGTGAAATATCGGCACACATGAAATGACTAACTTATGGAGACCGGAAGGTTTTTTCCTTCTTCAAAAGGGGTCCGTAGAGCACGTGACTTGTGATCCCGGGGCTGTAAGTATGAGCCCCGTGTTGGGTGTGCAGATTACTTAGAAATAAAAATCTTTAAAAAGATAAAATGAAAACAGTTGGGCCCCGAATTCCCGCTCTTCAGGAAATTGTCATATACTCTGTACTTAGATTTTCAAAGACAGGATGCCTTAACTTCTCCACCTCCCTTCATAGCTTTTCCCCTGATCGTTGGTTAATAACACTGCAGTCTACAAATGGAAATTTTCTCTTTGTAGTTTGCGTCTGCTGCCTGGAAATGATGGTGATGTCACAATTGTTGGTTTGCAGTTAGGCAACACGGCAAGGGGAACAAGGTTAAAGGAGAATGATCTTATGTTTGTAAATTAGCATTTGCATAATGAGGAAAGTGTAAATTTCTCTGGCTCTCCTTTGATGACTCCCTCTTCCTGATGGGGTATATCAACCCCATCAGCTCTGCCTATTCAAGAGAACTTGCTGTGATCTAGTCCCTATGTCTAGACACTTTGGGATGGCTGCATATTCCACAGGCGACAGCACATAGTGCTTTGACCTTTGCAGGTCCCCGGTCTGCCAACCTCACAGATATGGATGCTCAGGCTGGCATATGTGTTCAGGAATAGGGAATAGAATGATCACTTTTAACTTATGATTCGCAGCTATGTGGTTATGATACTCAAAGGGACGCGCTCCATTTCAAGTAATGGCTTGGTGCTTTCGGTGGTACCCCCAGGGAAGTGTTTGCAACAGAAGAGCCCCCCCCCCCATAAATATGTTCATTATTCGGGAGCCTTCTCTGCCGTCAAGTACAAGGGAGCTTCTTATGTAAATTATATTCAGGACAAACACTTTATTTTCAGGCTTCTGATATTTGCCCCCTGTTAATTCTACCGAAATGCTTCTTTTCTCAAGGAGGGAAGGAAGGTTAGGCATTCCAGCAAGAGTGAAATACTACAGATGCTTATTGTATATTTTAACTATTTAGACGAGTGTTTCCATGACGGTAGAATAACAAGTCACTGAGTTAAAATCTTGGACTCTTGGGGCTCCTGGGTGGCTCGGTCAGTTGTGCATCTGACTTCAGCTCAGCTCATGCTCTCACGGTCGCGAGTTCAAGCCTCTGTGTCGGGCTTGCTGCTGTCAGCTCCGAGCCTGCTTCAGCTCTTCTGTCCCCTTCTCTCACCGCACCTCCCCTGCTCGTGCTCGCTTGTTGTCTCTCAAAAATACACGTTAAAAAAATAAATACAATCTTGTACTCTTCCAAAGGTACACAGGTCAAGCTATAGCAAACTGGAGGTTTTCTGAGACTCATTCCCTTGAAAATACCACCCTCCTGGCCTTTGGCCCTATGTTGTTGCGATAAAGACTTCCGAAGTGTTCACTCCTCCCTGTATCTAAGCCCTTGCTCAGTCTCCCTCACCCCGAGTCTACACTCTACCAAGTGATTTGTTTTGGCTAAGGGCCACTAGTAACGATGACATGAGCAGAGACTTAAAATGAGCTTCCTCATTTGGGTTACTGTTCTTTTGCTTCTTCTAGACGTGTGAGACCGTCCGAGAACACCCAGCCTCAGCCCAGCCGGATAAGACAGAAGTACCATCACAAATGTCCCAGATATCCCAGCCATCACAATCCACAAAATCGAGAGCAAAATATTGCTGTTCTACACTTTTTTTTTTCTTTTAGAGAGAGAGAGAGAGCGTGCGCATGCACGCAGGCGTGAGCAGGGAAGAGGGGCAGAGGGAGAGGGAGAGAGAATCTCAAGCAGGCTCCATGCTCCGCGTGGGGCCCAACGTGAGGCTCGATCCCATGACCTGGGATCATGACCTGAGCTGAAATCAAGAGTCAGACACTCAACCAACTGAGCCACCCAGGGGCCCCTGTTGTCCTACACTCTTAAACTTCAAGATGCTTTCTTATACGGCAAAAGCTACACGATACACAGTCCCACAGGCAGTCAGTTTGGTTTTCTATCATGGGAGGGCGTATCCAGTTCTTTACTTGCGAGGAGCAAGATCCATTTAAGCTAGCTAAAAATAAAACTCTCGGTGTGCATACGTGTGTGGGCGTGTGCACACGTGCACACGCGGAGTGGGAAGTAAGATGCAATTGATGACGCAATTGACAATGCCTCAGACACAAGACCTGCAACCCAACCAGGCCTCAAGTCCAGGGGTGCTGAGAGCCTGTGGGAACTGAGCCCACTCTAATCACCCTTCCGTTATTTTCTCTTCCTGGGACTCTTCTCTGAAGCTCTTTGAACATGTGCTCCGTTTTCCTACTTCGCTCTCAAGACTGGCTTTCTCTGTCACTTTGTCAAGTTATATGGGGTTCCAAATGGCACCTCAGTTTCCAAGTCTTCCTGACTCCGATCCTTACCGATTACAGTTTGTTTCCACGTGCAATCCCTCAAGTGGTCACCCAGATCTGATCAGCGGTGGTGACAAGTGACAGGGGAGGCAAGAAGACTTTGCGCGTCTGCTGTTTGGCTGAAGGTCTACTGATTGAGGCCGGGCTCAGCTGGATGTCACTGCTGCAGACTGGGGCACTTAGGGTGGCCCTTTTTCTCACTTCAGGTTTTGTGTTGGATAGGGTGGTTCGGCTCCGTGCGTGTCCTCCTTTTTCTCGGTCCGTGTGGCTCATTCTTAGGCATGTTCATCTTGTGGTGATGTTATACGTGCAAGAGAACAAATGGAAACATGCAAGGCCCATTAAGGCCCAGGCTCAAAATGGTCACAGTGGCGCTTCCATCCAGATATCATTTCACCGAAACAAGTTACACGGCCGAGCCCAAAGTCAAGTGGCAGGGAAATCCACTCCACCCGTGATGAGACGATGACAAGTGTCTGCTTGCCGACAGGGGTGGAAACGGGGACCAGCAATGAAACCCAGTGAAGAGCTGGAAGAGAGGCGTCCAAGGGCGAGAGGAGCTAACTTATCTCTAAGAATGGCCTCTAAGACTGTCAGCAGTCAAAATGGCAGTTTAAAGGGAGATGGTGGGTATTGGCTTGCTCTGGATCAAAACTCTTATTCCAGAAGACCCAATCTGGTGCCACAGGTGCAATCTCTAGGCTATGACATGGCCGTATAGTGGCGAGGGCCAGCCAGGTTGTTCAGGGAGGAGCTGTACTCCCTGGAATGAACAAGCTGCTGTGCACATCAAAGAAAGCAATAGAGATACACAGCCATATGTCTGGCCAATGTCGAAGGGGTCAGAGGCAAGGTTTGTTAGCATGACAGTAAGCACTGGCCTGAGGCTAATTGGACAAGACTACTTTAGGCCCCAGAAGGTCTGCTTTGGTCAGGCTTGGCAGGGGTCAGAGATGCAAGGTTACTTAAGGTCCTCAGGGCAGGGCAAGAAAAAAAAAAACAAAACCATGGCCCGATCCTGTTGGCTCACACTGCTTTTTTGTCTTGTAAACCCACTGCTTCCTTTTTTTTTATTTTATTTTATTTTATTTTATTTTATTTTATTTTATTTTATTTTTTAATTTTACTTAGCCAACATACAGCGCAATGTTGGTCTCAGGAGTAGAATTCAGTGCTTCATCACTTACATACAGCACTCGGTGCTCATCACAACAGGTGCCCTCTTCAGTCCCCATCAGCCATCTAGCTCATCCCCCCCACCCCACCTCCCTCCACCAGCCCTCAGTTTGTTCTTTATCCTTAAGAGTCTCTTGTGGTTTGTTTCCTTCTCTCCTCTTTCCCATGTTCGCCTGTTGTGTTTCTTAAATTCCACATATGGGTGAAATCATATGGTATTTGTCTTTCTCTGACTGACTTAATTCACTTAGCATAATGCATTCTAGTTCCATCCATGTCATTGCAAATGGCAAGATTTTATTCTTTTTGATGGATGAATGTGTGTGTGTGTGTGTGTGTGTGTGTATTCCATTGTATATAGATTCCATTGTAAACATATTCCATAAAAATTCTTCATCCATTCACCAGTCATGGACATTTGGGCTCTCTTCATAGTTTGTTGATGCTGCTGCTATAAACATTGGGATGCATGTACCCCCTTGAATCTGCATTTTTGTATCCTTTGGGTAAATACCTAATAGTGCAACTGCAGAATTGTAGGGTAGTTCTATTTCTAAGTTTTTTTTTTTTTTCTTTCCGGAAACTCCACACTGTTTTCCAGAGCGGCTGCACCAGTTTGCATTCCCACCAACAGGGCAAGAGGGTCCCCCTTTCTCTGCATCCGGGCCAACACCCGACGTCTTTTATGTTGTTAATGAACCCACTGCTTTCTGCAGCCAACACAACCATCCCGCTTGTCTAAACTCCGTCGGCAATTCATCACGCTTCACTTTATGTGTTTATTTCTCATGTAAGGTTCATGTAAAAATCACGTAACCATTTCGAAAAATAAAATTCCGGGCGGACTGATGTCCACAGCGTAGATTCTGATTGTTTAAATCAGGGGGACCGAGTCAAAAGAGCCAGCAGGTGTAAGGTGAAGGTAGGAGGAAGAGGCAATGAAAGGAACTCATTGGCTGGGCTTTACTCTGATAGAGGCCCAGAAGAGGCTTCGGAAGCAAGCTCGCTCCTGATGGCAGAGAGGGGGCTGCGGCCTGACTGTAAGTGGTAGGAGAAATGGAGGAGGAGCTTGCTCTGAGCACTTAGGGGAAGAAACGGACAAGGGCCAAGCAGCAGTGGGAACTCATTAAACTTCCTCATCTCTGACTTCAGAGTAAGCTCCTATTTACCTTTCCAGCTGCACCCCCGCAACTTCCGCATCTGCACCCTACCCCTTGCCAATGAGTGTGCTTTTTTTTTTCCCAATGAGCGTGCTTTTTGTTCCCCAAAGGCACCCTGCTCTTTCCCCTATTCCGTGCCTTTGTGCTGTTCCCACCCTCTAGGAGGCTGGCTCTTCTATATTTGCCTATCAAATTATTCTCATCCTTCAAAGTCCATCTCCAGTTTCTCTTCTTCCATGAAGTGGATTCCTTAAGCAAATACGACCTGTTCCTACTTCACCTCGCACAGTACATCTCATAGTCTGGTATTATTTCCCCTATACTTGTTTCATCCATTCTTTCCCTCCTCTTCCCTGTGTATTAGTTAACTATTGGAGGTCTTATATTTTATCTGCACCTATAAAAATGCATGGCCTCAAAGTCTCTGCTCCCAAAAGACTCTAGTTGGTCTAGGGAAACGCAGACAGGTAAATGGGAATTGCAACGTGTGGTGAAGACTAAAGGGAAGTAAGCATGAGTGCTATTGGAGCCTCTAAGAGGGTTATTTAAACCAGCCTTCTAGAATCAGAATCCTCAAGGTAAAAGGCACAAGTCATTCTGGCACAGCCAGCAGTATGTGCAAAGGTCCTGGGGTGATTCACAAACTGCTGTACGGAGCAATACATTAAATACTCATGTGGAGATCTTGGTCTATGAACAACCTAAATGTATAATTACAGAAATACTTTCCTATTTGTTTTATCTTCTGGCAACCTTCAATAAGTTATCATTCATCCCTGTTTATAAGTGAGGAAACCAGGTAATCTGGGGTCAATCAAACTCAAAGTATCAGAGTAAGGATGATGACAGAGTTTTTTTTTTTTTTTTTTTTTTTTTTGATGCCAAAGCTGTGCTCTTTCCTCTAAATTTTGCCTCTCAGATCTGGCTCCTCCTGGTAGGAGAGATCTGGGAAAAAGGTCAAGGAGAGGATCTAGGAGAAAAGATAGGAGCCGGAGGGTAAATGACATAAACCTTCACAATTTTTGCCCAAGACTAACTCTACTTACAAAAGCATACAAGATTCAGTGTCCACTGGGTAGCTCAGCGCCTTAATCCCTTCCCATAGACTCTACTTTTAAAGGTTCACGCTGCCATTCACATGGGTGACAAAAAAGGGACGTCTATGTGCAGAATGGCCTCTAACCTACTTAAAGAACTGACGTGGATGAAGCGATGACAGCCAACAAAGATGTCGTAACATTCAAGTGTAAAGAATTGGCTTGGAGTGGCAGAAATCACCTGACAGGAATCCTAACCTCAGGGCACGTGACACCCCCATGACGCACCTTAAAAAAAAAAAAGGAAAAGAGGATATTACTATATTCTAACATATTCACTGTGTTTCCACTTAAACATATACACTTGCCAAATACAACACGTAGCAGACGTAATAAGGGTTTTGTGAAATCTAACACGATCGTTGTAACTCCAAAGATTCTGGTGTCTACAGAGACAAGCACTGCCACCCTCAGTAAAAGATGGAAAGTGCAATTGGCAAGTAAGAATACTGTAACTTAAATTACATGTAAATTGCTCCCCTAATGAACAGCCTGGGACGACGGAATGTTTGTGTTGGAAGAAATCTTGGAGATCACTCACTGTCTGCATTAAACGTTGTGATACAGAGAAAATTCGTGATTTTGCCTGGTAACCTTTCACTGGGATTTTCATACATATGATGCCATTTTACCTTTGAAACCTTGCAGAGTGGACGTGAAGGGGGGGGGGGCAGTTCTGGTTTCACAGATAAGAAAACAAATGACAGTGCCAGGATTTTTGTGCTTTTTCCTGTACCACGTGAGAATTCATGAGTTTTTGTTGATCTAAAGGAACTTTCAGGAAGGAGTAATAGTAACAAAGAAAACACTTGGTATTTCACTGTTTTCTTAGGCGATCCAAAACCGAAGTTGAGACGGGTCTAGGTTGAAGCTTGAGACTTATTTTCAGCAGTTATTGGCTCAGTGACCTTGGGCTAACTTCTTCCATGTGTTCATCTCTGGAGTCACAAGTCTGGAACTTGACCTGCCCGACAGGGGTTGGTGTGAGGCTCAAATGAGATAATGGATAGGAAAGTGCTGCGTAAACAACAAAATGTTAAGTGACGGTGTGGTGAAAACAAAGTCTGCATGATCCATGCTGCAGAAATGTAGGGGATAATAAAAACGTTAACTGTTTAGGTACTCATCTGACGAGGGTCATCTGTAACCTATAAAATAGGATTGGATACCTTTAAGAGCAGAAATGAGAATCCTGACCGCAAGAAATACACACGCTCTTGTTTGGGAAGGCGATATAATAAGGAACGTATTTCACAAGCTGATTTACAGATTTAATAATTTACAATGTACAGATATAATAAGAAAGGCAATGTTTTCCCACAACAGTGAGTGCTAAAATGGAAACAACTGGATGAGAAAGATACTGGTAACTGACGTGTATGAACAGAAATTTCAGCCCAAAAATATGTACGCAAGAGAGATACGGGTTAATAAAGGCAACAGCTACTTTCTACTGGAAGCGTGGTTAAAGAATACGAATGTATATGGTTATGTAAGAAGAAATCTATCAAATGTTATTCAAAAGTTAAGCTTCCAGAAGAATTTCAAATTTTGTGAATTAGAGCAACTGTGAGGTGTCATCTTAGCTATACTTAATTAGTAAAAATAAATCAATTTAAATAGGTCTTTGTTGACAGAGTTGGGGGAAAGAAAGCTATGTTTTATACTTGGCTAATAGAATTCCAGTCAAAATTGGAAAGTATGTGAAAAACCACCCTGCAGCAGTTGCTAGGTAAACTGTGATACGTTTAGGCAATGCATTAATATTCCCACTAGAAATGACAAATGCTAGGACCATATAAATATGTGGAAGTAAATACCTAAAACACTATAAAGTGAAACAAATAAACAATGGATACAATTGGACAATGTTGGTGCCAGCCTTATAAAATTCTTTATAAAACAGTATAAGCCACAGGATTGGAAAGAATCCTGTTGCTAAATAAGAAATAATTTTTTAAGTTTATTTATTTATTTATTTTGAGAGAGCGAGCGAGCAAGTGGGGAAGGGGCAGACGAACCATGAGATCGTGACCTGAGCCAAGATGAAGAGTCGGACACTTAACTGACTGAGCCACCCAGTCACCCCAAAAGAAGAAAGAATTTTGAAACGAGGGTTTACTCCTTCATGTAAATATTTTGGTTTGACTTTATATAACTAAAAGTGTGAAAATTCTCTTAAAAAGCAGGCATCAATAAGATTCTCCCCCAGGGCGGTGCAGTGTTATTCTCCTTAGTTTTTTTCTTTTTACATCTGTACCTGGTGGCTTATTTACCGCTATAGACTGAATGTTTCTGTCCCCCCAGATTCGTATACTGAAACCTAATCCCCAATGTGATGGCGTTGGGAGATAGGGCCTTTGGGAAGTGATTAGCTCATGAGAGCAGAGCCCTCATCAATGGGACTGGGGCCCTTATAAAAGTTCCCGGAGAGCTCCCTTGTCCCTCTTACCATGTGAGGTTTCAGTGAAAGGACACATAAACCCGGAAGCGGGCTCTTATCAGACACTGAATCCTGGTGCTTTGATCTTGGACTGCTGAGCCTCCAGAACTGTAAGAAATAACT
This sequence comes from Felis catus, assembly GCF_018350175.1. NCBI lineage: Eukaryota > Metazoa > Chordata > Mammalia > Carnivora > Felidae > Felis > Felis catus. The sequence goes on along the minus strand of NC_058386.1, from coordinate 26,212,444 downwards.
TTCCGTTTTCTATAAACTACCTCATCTATGGTGTCTCATTAAGGCAGCCCACGCAGCCCAAATGGACTAACACATTTACTGTTTGTAATTGTGAGCGGCCTTGATCCTTTTTAAAATAAAAAAAAAATCATTATTACTATTTGTAAAGTCATCTCTGTGCCCAAAATGGGGCTCAAACTCACAACCCTGAGGTCAAGAGTCACACACTCTACTGACTGAGCCAGCCAGGGGCCCCTGATCCTTTTTCTTTTATCCACTCGATCGGTAGATCTGGAACTAGATATGTTCTTAGAGCTTCTCTAGCCCAACCTAACTGTGAGAGTGAGGACACTGAGACCCAGGACGATCTGTTCAAAGTCACAGAGCTCGTCAGCTGCAGACGAATTTTTAGATCATATACAAACGTTACTCGTTTTCTCATAAACAGATTTGTCATGCTTCCAAGTATTATTACCTCAACCTTGCTCATAATTAAAGAAACAAAAATCAAAACAGAGGCACCTGGGGGGCTCCTTTGGTTAAGCCTCCGACTCTCGGTTTCAGTCCAGGTCATGATCTCACAGCTTGTGGGTGCCAGCCCTGCATCGGGCTCTGTGCCGACAGCGTGAAGCCTGCTTGGGATTCTCTCTCTCCCTCTAGCTCTGCCCCTCCCCTGCTCATTCTCTATCCCTCTCTCCCTCAAAATAAATGCAACTTAAAAAAAGAAAATCAAAATAATAAGAGGCTACGTAGGACTCATACGATTAATCAGACGTTAAAAATATATTATGGTATCTGCTAAGAATGTACCCTAGATGTATACTTGCCAAAGTTCCCCGAAGTGTGTTCAAAAGGATGTTCGCTGCAACATTATTGTATAGGAAAAAAAGAAATCACGAATGCATTCATGAATCGGAAACCGGCCAAAGAAACTGGGAATAGCCTTCAGATGGAATCCTGTACGACCGTTAAAAATGAGGTTGTGTATGTCAAAGTGGGAAAGATTTATAATATTCATTAAGAGGAAAAAAGCAAGGTACATAATCACGAATGGTCTCTGGGATGTGCGCACATACAAATACGTTCCGAAAGAACACACGAGAAACCCTGAATTGTAGCTGTCTTTGGAGAGAGGACTATGGAGGAAGGAAAAGAAGAAAGCTTTTACTTAATATCTTGTACTAATTTGTACAATATGGATTTTCTACCCATTTACATCTACTACTGATATTTTAAAATTACCAACTGACTTTACGTAGGTCGTAGAGTCATGGGTTAATATTTTTTTCTTTGTTTCTTGTTTCAGCTTTATACTTTTCCATATATCTTATTAATATTGCTCTGATAAAAAGAATAAATATTTAACTTGTATATTGAGTTACGGCTGAACTTACCTAAAAAAATGTCCAGAGAATTTTAAGTGACAGAGACAAGTTGCAAAGTGAAATTTTTCATTTAAAAAAGCCGGGGAAGAATAAATAGTACATTATAACCTTAGATGGGCAGGACTGGTGAGGAAGGACAGAAAATCTCTTTTTCAAATAAAAAATCCAATAAAGTAAAAACATTAAATGAAAAAATACCATCAACCAGCCATACGGGGCCTGCTTTAGTTTCCTACTGCTGCCGTAACAAATTATCACAAACTGAGGGGCTTCAGGCAACACACATTTGCTACCGTTGAGTTTTGAGGCCAGAAGTACAAAGTGGATCCCACTGAGTTTAAATCAAGGCACTGTCCAGGCTGTACTCCTGGGGGCTCCAGGGGAGAGTGTTCTCTTGCCCTGTCTAGCGTGCGGAGGCTGCCTGCGTTCCTTGACTCGGGCCATTTTCAAAGTGAGTCCAATCGTTCTCATATTGCATCAATCTGATACTTTTTTCCATTTTTAAAAAAAGTTTATCTATTTTGAGACACACACAGAGAGAGAGAGAGAGAGAGAGTACACATGAGTGAGCAGGGGAGGGGCAGAGAGAGAGGGAGAGACCGAATCCCAAGCAGGCTCCACCATCATTGCAGAGCCTCACAAACTGTTAGATCATGACCTGAGCCAAAATCAAGAGTCAGACACGGATCAGACTGAGCCACCGAAGCGCCCCTCTGTTTTCCATTTTTAATGACTCTTGCGATTACACTGGGCCTACTGAATAATCCAGGAAAAGTTCCTTAACAAAATGTCAAGGGATTAGCAATCTTTTTTTTAATGTTCATTTATTTTGAGGGGGAGAGAGAGAGAGGCAGAATGCAAGCAGGGGAGGGGCAGAGAGAAAAGGAGACACAGAATTCGAGGCAGGCTCCAGGCTCCGAGCTGTCAGCACAGAGCCCCACGGGAGGCTCAAACTCACAAACCGCGAGATCATGCCCTGAGCCGAAGTCAGACGGTCAACTGACTGAGCCACCCAGGCGCCCCTAACAATCTTAATTCAACCCCCAACCTCAATTCCCCTTTGCCAGGTAATAGGATATCGGGACAATGATGACTTCTGGGACGACACAAGGATGGTCCCAACGTGAGCCAGAGGGGCTGGGTTGCTAGTCATTTATCTAGAGAGGATGAATGTGACTTTATAATGTCAGGCTGACAGTATCTCAGTCTAGCGTAGCCTGATGGAAAACCTGTTAGGCTAGTTTAATCCCTGCGTTGAACCTGGAAGCCAAGAGGACTCCCAATTGCTTCATCCCTTTATTTCCCCTCCCCCGTTTTAAGCTGTAAAATGTATTTGCTGGCCCCATGTCTGCATCGGGGCTTTTGCTCTTTCGTGGAGCCCTTCATCCACCAACACAACCACATCCCTAGGGTGAAAATACCCAGAATACACCATCCTCAGCATACCTCCTGGGAAAGTTCTATCACTCACCAGAACATCTGCCGAAACATTTATCATCACTCTTCACTGACAAATGGTGTGAGTTAGCAACACTTTTTTGATGTATATGTATGTGTCACACACACACACACACACACACACACACACACACATACGATCTACTCTGAAGATTTAAGGAAAGACACGAACAACACAATTTGACTTGAAGTAGAAATCCCATGCAAAATTAAGTAATTAAAAGTTAATTTGAGGATAATAAGAGAAATTACCTCTATAATTAAACAAAATCATACCATTTAGGTACATCAGTTCTTTTCTAAGGTCTTAAGTGTACATTTTTGTGAACAAATATATAATTTTCCCCCTAAATGTAATCATCCCTTCTAATTTTGTGGCATTAGTAGTATTCAACTCCGAATTTGACGAGGTCAGAAAAAAAAAATCACCATCTGAAATGGAGCTAATGTGAACCAAGATGGGAGAGATTAATCACGAACAAGAGTGATCTACTTAGAGAAGTGGTAAGGGTTTTGAGGGAACCAAGCCAGAACTTAAGTGCATGTCTTTGGACTCCTAGTTCCAGAAGGTTTACCCTTCAAGGTGGAGACGAAATGCTGATCTGTTGGCATTTCAGAGGGATGGGCCAAGCCTCAAGGTCGGGGTGGCTGTCCCAAACAGGAGAGTTCCTCTGGTCTGCAAAGAACAAGGTTAGAGACTCCTGTTGGGAGGGCACTTCCCGGTTTGATGTACTTGATATCAGGTAAAGGTGTGGACCCGTCACAGTCTCTTAGCAAATATTCACTTGCTGATGATGTGGGTTTTTTCTCCGGTGTAATGTTCTTTTTAATTGGGTTTAAAGGTGAAAAGACTCAGAAACCAGGTGACAGCTCCACGGTGGTTGGTTCACAAGGAAATGATGTCGGGAGAGCATAGGCTGGAGACGGACTGGGGTGGGATAAGGAGTGGAAATTTTGCATGGCTTCGGGCATTTAAATCCAGGGAAAGGCAACATAGAGAGCTCCTTTCGTCTGCATGGGGCGCTTTGTGTAATTTGGGTGTGTGTGTTGGGTTGGGGACACGAATAGGGAACCCATGCCTGCCTTTCTCCAAACAGGCCTACTGGAACGTTCCTGTCATCCTTGCCTCTCTCTTCCATTTCCTCCCTCTCTAGCCACCACGCGGAAAGAAGGCAAGCAGCAAAGCTCACGTCAAACTACACCTAGTGAAAAGCCAAGTATCCCCGTGTGGTTAGCCTGTGTGATTGAAGTACAATGCAGAGGGATTAGCTCGGCCCCGGAGCAAGATGACACGCAAATCTGTGAAGCGTTCCAGATTTTTCTCTGTTAACTAAACGGAATGAAAATAAAAACTTAAGAGGTGCCTGGCTGGCTCAGTCGGTAGAGCATCCGGCTCTCGATCTCAGGGTCATGAGTTGGGCGTGGAGCCTCCTTAAAATAAAAAATAAAATAAAATAAAAACGTAAATAAAAAAACAAACGTTGTTGCTGATGACGTATCCCTGAAAGGTTATGTAATCTGCTTGTGAAACGCACAACAAAGAAAGGTTACATCTTAATTAGCAATTGTGTGTAAATTGCACACCTATTGTTTGCCCGGCACCCAGAGTGACTGTATATCAACTCGCCCAGTTCATCAGCTTTGGAGTCCAGAAGGGGCACATCAACTAAAGGAGAGAAGAGTTTTATTCTGTTAAAGAATAAAAGAAGGTCAACCCTAGTGACTTCTATAAAGCTTTATTTCCTGAATTAACAGAAAAAAACGCTTTAGCATTAGAAATTTAAGATTTATTAATTTTTTAATGTTTATTTATTTTCAAGAGAAAGACGAGTGCGAGCGGGGGAGGGGCAGAGAGAGAGATAGAGAGACAGAGGGAGACACAGAATCCAAAGCAGGCTCCAGGCTCAGAGTGGTCAGCACAGAGCCCAGTGTGGAGCTCGAACCCACAAAGATCGTGACCTGAGCTGAAGTCACATGCTTAACCTATTGAGCCACCCGGGCACCACCCAAGTGAGGTTTATGTTGTGGCTTATCTTTTCTGTCTGTGTGTCCTTATTGTTGCCCTCTGCTTATCCTGATTACAGGTCAAAACTAGTTAAATGTCCTTCCAGCAAGAAAGAATACTGAGAAATCACAAATCAATGTTCCGTTTACATTCCTATCATAAAAGTTAAATATTTGTTCCAAGTCAAAGATTATTACTTTCAGTCACTTCTTTTAACGAAAGCCATTTAGTAATGATACTCCAAAGCTATGAGGACATGAAAATTCTGTCTTGTTCTTATCCTATTTTGTAGAAACCATCAGAATTCAGTCCATGCTCTAACTTGCAGAGACCCCTAACTTAACACAGGACTAGATTTTATTTTTTGTATTTTGTCTTTGTTGGACAATATTTAATGAAGTTATTAAATGTTCTTTGGAAATCAAGAGGTAGTGCTAGAAAACCAACGGGGCGGGGGTGGGGAAAATAATTAGGTGAGGAAGTCTGAAAACTTAGTTTGAAGGCCATAACTTATTTCCTGGGTGACCTTGAGCAATGGATTGATCTGAATCGCCTCTCTGGTCTGAATTGTATGAATTGCATATGAATTGGAGGAACATTAGCTGTAAAACCCTAACAGGGGATAATGAGTATACTAATTGGGTCCTAAAAAGGACTCTGGAGTCAGGCTGCCTGGGTTCATATCCCAGCTCAATTGCCTACTGCATTGTAACGTGAAGTAACTTACTTAACCTCTCTGTGCATCACTGCACCGGCTATAAAATGTGGCTGAAAATAGTACCTCCCCAGTCAGAGAAAGACAAATATCCTATGACTTCACTCGTATGTGGAATTTAAGATACAAAACAGATGAACATAAGGGAAGGGAAGCAAAAATAATAGAAAAAGAAGGAGGGGGGGGACAAAATATAAGAGGCTCTTAAATACAGAGAACAAACTGAGGGCTGCTGGAGGGGTGGTGGGTGGGGGGATGGGCTAAACGGGTAAGGGACATTAAGGAAGACACTTGTTGGGATGAGCACTGGGTGCTATACACAGGGGATGAATCACTGGAACCTACTCCCAGAATCATTACTGTACTATGTGCTAACCCGGACGTAAATTAAAAACAAACAAGTAAATAAATGAATACATAAATAAGAAAAGAGCACCTCGCTCACAGAGTTACCATGATTTAATGAGCTGGTAACACAGAACGGACCACGTAGAAGTTAGTTATTATGCTGAGTAATCTCCCTATTGAAATTGGTTAATGATCATTCCATTAACAGAATAACTTGTCGTGCATTGTGCTGGAATTTGACCAGCAGGAAGGAGAAAAGAAAAACCTTTGTGGATGACAACCCAAACCATGCACACGGACAGAGCTTACCGTCTACGCTCATTCATGTGACTTTATTACTTCACCGCCATCGCCACCTTAATTACTCTTGCCCAAGAAGGTAAGAGTTGCAAGTAACTTCAGCGCTCATTCTGGGAACTTCCCGCCAGACACTTTACTCCCCCAGACTCTTCGAATTCCTTGCCTTAAAAATCTTCCCCTTGTGGTCACCAATCCTCAATGACATCACCACCCTGACCTAATCCTAACCAAGACTCCTCACTGAAAGGACTTCCTTAAGCCAGACTTGGACATCTCATAAATATCCTGGCTTCCCACGCCCCCCCCCCACCCCAAGATTCTGTGAAGGTTGCTCTTTTTTACTGCAGTTGAGAATAAACTCAGCCCCGTCCTCTCTGCAAGTCGTCTTGGCGATACCTACGGGGAGCCAGCGTTCCATGTAGATTGGTAAACCGAACTCTGGAACTGGAGTCAGAAGGTACGAGTTGAAGTCACAGCTCTGTCACTTGGACAAGTCACTAATTCTCAGATGCCTCGTCTGTAAAATGGACGTGTACCAAATATATGCATATATGCGTAGCGTATACACGAATGCCTACGCGGTCGAGAACACTTCAACGTTGCTTCCATTTCCCTTCCTGTTCTCCTGGGTTGCCCGCTGGGGAAGGGTACGCTGTGGGTCTGCGGGTCAACGCTTGTCGGCCCCTAGTAAACCACCTTATACACAGAGCAAGTACTGAACTGTTTTTATCCGCAGACAGCTAATAGGTGATCCAAAACCTTACGGCGAGAGGGCTGAGGAGGACCAGCACGGGGCTCCTGTGTTCCTCAGAACCTTGTGGGCCGGTGGGAGGCATGCTATAGGGTCATTTCCCAGGCCTTCATCCTGCTTCCTGTCCTCTGTGCCAGTTTTGATTCCTTGACTCTCAGGTCCAAATTTACCCTTCTCACGCGCGATGGGCAAACGGGTCAGGACCCTTTACGTTGTCCTCCTTTGCTAGCTGCACACTGTTAAGCTTTGTCAGTGAAAGGTGGTGGAGGAGACACCGCAGGAGGAAAAAGCATCATGGGCTGCTGTGCTTGCTCAGCAGGCTCCTTTATTTACTTATTTTTTTTTAAGTTTATTTATTTATTTTGAGAGAGAGGGCGCGGGACAGGGGCAGAGAAAATGGAAACCGAGAATCCCAAGCAGGCTCTGCGCTGTCAGGGCAGAGCCTGATGTGGGGCTTGAACTCACGAACTGCAAGATCATGACCTGAACCAAAGTCGGACGCTTAACTGACTGAGCCACCCAGGTGCCCCTCAGTGGGCTCTTTAGATGCTGGGCTTCACCAGGGCACCTTCTTCGGTATACAGGTCCCACAGTGCACAGAAGCCGGCAGCATCTATTGTCCAGAAGCTTCTCCTGGCACGCATCTCGAGCAGTTTTATAGCGGAGCGCCTCTTAGAAAACACTTCCTATGAAAAGCTTCCCAGGAATCCTAGAGGATAGATTTTTCCCAGCGAGTTACTGGTGGGCTCCCAGGAACTTCTTCTGGCATGACACCACAATGACCTCTCTGTCATCCAGTGAGTCATGACCCTGACTTCTCAACAAGATCTGGACTTCAGCCTTGAGCCTTCAGTCTTTTTGAGTCTGGGTACTCTATTTTGAGTCTAGGGGTGGTAATGCTTCTGTATTTATTCTTATCTTCTGTAGAATTCTCTTTGCCTTCTTTAAACAAAAGTTTTTAAATATGTTTTAATTTTCTTTTTTAATTATTTTTATTTTTAAATAGGCTCCACACCTAACATGGGGCTCAAACTCACGAACCTGGGATCAAGAGTCACATGCTACACCACCTGAGACAGCCAGGCACCCCACCTTCTTAAAAAGTTTTTAGTTAGGGGCGCCTGGGTGGCGCAGTCGGTTAAGTGCCGACTTCAGCCAGGTCACGATCTCGCGGTCCGTGAGTTCAAGCCCTGCGTCGGGCTCTGGGCTGATGGCTCAGAGCCTGGAGCCTGTTTCCGATTCTGTGTCTCCCTCTCTCTCTGCCCCTCCCCCGTTCATGCTCTGTCTCTCTCTGTCCCAAAAATAAATAAAAAAAAAAACGTTGAGAAAAAAAAAAAAGTTTTTAGTTAAATTCCAGTTAGTAGGGGCGCCTAGCTGGCTCGGTCAGTGAAGCGTCTGACTCTCGATCTCTCAGCTCAGATCATGATCTCATGGATCTTGAGACTGAGCCCCGCGTTGGGCTCTGGGCTGACGGCGCGGAGCTTGCTTGGGAATCTCTCCCTCCTTCTCTCTCTGACCCTCCCCCGTGCTCTCTCTCTCAAAATAAATAAATACATCAACATTAAAAAAATAAATCCCAGTAAGTGAACATGCAGTGAAATATTAATTTCAGGTGTACAATATAGTGATTCAACACTTCTGTACATCGCTTGGTGTTCATCACAAGTGCCCTCCTTAATCATCTCCATCACCTAATTCACCCATCCCCCACCCCCTTCCCTCTGGAACCTATAGTTAAGAGTCTGTTTCTTGGTGTGCCTCTCTCTCTTTTTTTCCCTTTGCTCATTTGTTTCTTAAATTCCACATATGAATGAAATCATATGGTATTTGTCTTTCCCTGGGTGACTTATTTCACATAGCATAATATCCTCCAGATCCATCCATTGTGTGTTCTTGGGACCCTCGGCAAAGATTAGCTGACCATATGTATGTGGGTTTATTTCTGGGCTCTCTCTGTTCTGTTCCATTGTCTATCTATGTCTGTTTTTGTATCATGATGCTATTTGGATTAATGTAGCTGTGTAATGTGTTTTGAAACCACGAAGTGCGACGTTTTTAGCTTCGTTCGTCTTGCTCGAAATTGCTTTGGCTCTTTGGGGTCTTTTGTGGTTCTGTATGAGTTTTAGGATTGTTTTTTCTATTTCTATTAAAAACGCCTTTGGAAAAAAATGCCACCGGGATTTTGAGAGGGATTTTGCCTTAAACCTGTAGAACCCTTTGGGTAGTATAGCCAGTTTAACAAAATTAATTATTCCAATCCAAGAACATCAGATGTCTCTCCATTTATGTGTACTAATTTAACTTCTTTGATCAGAGTTTCACAGTTTTCAGCATACACGTCTTCCACCTTCTTGGTTAAGTCTATCCTAAGTATGTTATTCTCTTTGATGGTATTGTACTGAGACTATTATCTTAATTTTCTTTTTGGATAGCTTTTTGTTGGTGTACAGAAATGCAAGTGATGTTTGTAGGCTGATTTTGTACCTGACAACTTTATTGAATTTATTTATTGGTTCTAACACGTTTTCTGGTGGAGTCTTTAGGGTTTTCTACATATAAGATCATGTCATCTGCAAACAACGATTTTACTTCTTCCTTTCCTATTTGAATGCTGTTTATTCCTATTACTGGCCCAATTGTTCTGCCTAGGACTTTCAGGGCTACGTTGAATAGAAGCGGTAAAAGTTGGCTTCTTTGCCTTGTTCCGGATTTTAGACGAAAAGCTTTCATTTTTCACCACTGAGTATAACGTTAGCTGTGACCTTTTCATACATGGCCTTTATCACATTAATTGATTTGCATATCTTGAACCATCATTGCATTTCACTTGGTCGTGGTGTATGATATTTTAAAATAAGCTCCTAGGGGCGCCTGGGTGGCTCAGAGGGTTAAGCGTCGGACTTCGGCTCAGGTCATGATCTCGTGGTTTGTGAGTTCGAGCCCCGCGATGGGCTCTGGGCTGACAGCTCAGAGCCTGGAGCCTGCTTCAGATCGTGTGTCTGCCTCTCTCTCTGTCCCTCCGTTGCTCGCTCGCTCTCGCTCTCAAAAATATATAAACATTAAAAAAAACCTAAAGTATGCTCCGGAATTAAGTCTGTTAATATTTTGTTGAGGATTTTTGCATCCATGTTCCTTTCCTTTCTTGTGCTGATCTCATAAAATTAGTTTGGAAGTGTGACCTCTGCTTTTTTTCTTTTTTGAAGAGTTTAAGAAAGATTGGGCTTACTTCTTCTTTATGTATTTTGTACAATTCAACCGTGAAGCTATCTGGCCCTAGGGTTTTGTTTGGACGTTCTTGATTATTGATTCAATCCCTTTACTAGTAATTGGTAAGCTCAGATTTTCTATTTCTTTATTATTCAGCCTTGCTAGGTTGTTTCTAGGAAATTAGCCTATTTGTCTAGATTATCGAATGTGTTGGCATATAATTGTTCATTGCGGTTTTTTACGATCCTTAGTATTTCCATGTTGTCACTTGAAACGCCTCTTTCCTTTGTGATTTTGTGCCTTTCCTCTCCTTTGGTCGGGCGAAAGGTTTGTCACTTTAGTTTACCTTTTAAAAAAATCAGCTCTTAGTTTCACTGATTTTTTTCTTTTGTCTTCCTCGCCTCTTTTTTGTTTATTTCTGCTCTGATGTTTGTTCTTTCCTTCCATATACTAACCTTGGGCTTAGTTTGTTACTTTTTTTCTAGTTCCTTGAGGTGGAAAGTTAGATTGTTTATTTGAGATCTTCTTTTTTAAGGTAGGCTCTAAATTTCCCATCCAATAGTGCCTGTTGTATCCCGTAAGGTTTCATATGTTTTGTTTGTGTTTGTGTATGTGTTGTGCTATTTTCTAATTTCTCTTATGATTTCTTCTTGGCCTCAATAGTTGTCAAGTGTATGTTGTTTAATTTCCATCTATTGGTGAGTTTTCTCATTTTCCTTTTGTTAGTGATTTCTAATTTTATTTCCATTGTGGTCATAAAAATACTTGGAGATACTTCAATCTTCTCGAATTTGTTAAGACCGATTTTGTGACCCAGCACGTGATCCATCCTGGAGAAGTTCCATGCGTGCTTAAGAAGGATGTGCATTATGCTGCTGTTGGGGTGAATGTTCTACGTATGTCTGTCAGGTCCGTTTGATCTATAGTGTAGTCTGTTTCGTTACTGATTTTGTGTAGATGATCTACCCATTTTTGAATATGGATTACTGTAGTCTCCTATTAAGTACGTGCTAAATTCCCCAATAGAAATAATGAAATCACAGTACCCATCAGTCTAGGCTGGAGCTTTGCAGATCTGTAGTTTCAGGTACTTCTAATTTCGATATGCTTTTCTATTCCTTCTAAATTACCACTGCCTGGAGGCAGATAATCTCAGACTCTGGTGGTCTCTGCTGAGAAAGCTCGGGTCATGAAGAATGAGGGGCTCTGGCTGATCTTGTAGAGAATTTAAAATCAAATACATCCTGCTTTCACAAAAATTAATACTCTCCCCAAACTCTGTCTATAAGAGACAACCAAAATGCATATGAGAGAAATCCATTTTTCCCTCTAATACGTTTGTGACTATTGAAAAGTAACAACCTTGGGGCGCCTGGGTGGCTCAGTCGGTTAAGCGTCCGACTTCAGCTCAGGTCACGATCTCGCGGTCCGTGAGTTCAAGCCCCACGTCGGGCTCTGGGCTGATGGCTCAGAGCATGGAGCCTGCTTCCGATTCTGTGTCTCCCTCTCTCTCTGCCCCTCCCCCGTTCATGCTCTGTCTCTCTCTGTCTCAAAAATAAATAAATGTTAAAAAAATTTTTTTTAAAAAGAAAAAAATTAAAAAAAAAGAAAAGTAACATCCTTGTTTTATTACCGTAAAAAAAAATTTGCCTTCTCTCAACCCCAATTTACATTACAAAGCATGCGACAGTATCTGATAATAACTGGTCACAATGATTGCAATCTCCTTCCTCATTGAAACAGGTGCGTGTTTTTCTTTTAAATTTTAAGTTAAAAAAAAAACTTTCACTTTGAGGAATAAAACAGGTTACGCACAACATATATTTAGAAATAGTTTATGAAATGAAAAACAATTAGCATTTATTTCGAAAATTGCTTCCCCTTTCTGTACTAACCTCTCAGTTGGCTGAAGTTATTTTTACATTCTTTTTACCCACAAGGCAGCTGCCCTTTGACCATGTTTCTCGCTCTGTTCAATACTTCTCAATCTTTTGTACTGACGCCAAAGCACCAAATGCAACAGTAGACGTCCAACTTTTATTTATTTAAAAAAAAATTTTTTTTAATGTTTATTTTTGAGGCAGAGAGAGACAGAGCATGAGTGGCAGAGGGGCAGGGAGAGAGGGAGACACAGAATCTGAAGCAGGCTCCAGGCTCTGAGCTGTCAGCACAGAGCCCGACGCGGGGTTCGAACCCACAGACCGTGAGATCATGACCTGAGCCGAAGTCGGTCGCTCAACCGACTGAGCCACCGGCGTCCCACGTCCCAACTTTTAGAACACAGCAAGCCAGCGTACTGCAGAAGGAAAAATAATTATTAAACGGTATGACCGAGCTGTAATTAACATACGGTGAACTTCGCATATTTGAAGTGCATACATTTGATGACTTTTGACGGATGTACACACATCACCCCAATCAAGATAAAGAACGTTTCACTCCCAAAAGCTTCTTCACGCCCCTTGGCAATCCTCTCCTGCACTCTTCATCTGCTTTCCCCAGGCAACCACAGGTGTAGTTTTTTGTTGCTCTTGATTAGTTTGCATATTTCAGAGTTTTATGTAAGTGGAAATGTACTCATTTCCATTTGGGTTTTTTTTTTTTTTAAATACAGGAAAAGTATTTTGAGATTCATCTTTGTTGCTGTAGGTACCACTAGTCTATTCCTTTTTATTGCTTTTTAGGCAGATTTTACTTTTAAGTAATCTCCACGCCCAACGTGGGGCTCAAACTCACAACCCCAAGATCAAGGGTCTCATGCTCCACTGACAGAGCCGGCCGACCTCCCCCCCTCACCTCCTTTTTATTGTTAAATAATAATCCACTGGATGACACGTCACAATATTTTTAAAATTCATTCTTCATTGATGGACATCTGGGATATTTCCACTGTTTGATTATTACAAAGCTGCTATGAACATGTGTATTTATTTTTCTTTCACTGGGCAAAAAGCCAGGAGAGGAATAAAGGAATCACATGGCTGGCCTATGTGTAACTATTTGATAAACGGTAACACTTCTCTTAGGTGATTGCACTGTTTTACATTTTCACCAGCAATGTGTGAGAATCCCACTTGGCCCACATTCTCACCAAAACTTGGTATGGTAAGCCATGTGAGTTTTAGACATTCTAATAGGTGTGTTAGTAGGAGTAAATTTTTTTGCCCACTTTTAAATTGTTTTTTTTTCATATTATTGAGATCTGAGAGATCTTTATACATTTGGATGCTATTTATCAGATATGTAATTTGCAGATATTTTCTCCCAGTCTGTGGCTTTTTAAATTCCCTCCACAGTGTTTTTTATTCATTGATATTTTATTAAAAAAATTTTTTTTAAGGTTATTTATTTATTTTGAGAGAGAGTGCACCCAAGCGGGGGAGAGGCAGAGAGAGAGAGAAGGAGAGAGAATCTCAGGCAGGCTCCGCACCATCAGCACAGACCCCGATGCAGGGCTTGAACTCACGAACCGTGAGATCATGACCCGAGCCGAGGTCAAGAGTCAGACGCTTAACTGACTGCACCGCCCTGGTGCCCCATATTCCCTTAACAGTGTTTCTTAAAGAGCAGAAGTTCTTAATTTAGTTGAAGTCCAATTTATCATTTCTTTTATGTATCGCGGTTTCAGCGTCTTATGAAATTGCCTAACCCAATCTTGCAGATATTTTCTTTCATGTTATTCTAGAAGTTTTATAGTATGGGTTTTGCATTTGTGTCTCTGATACATTTTTAGCTAATTTTTAGTATATGATGTGAAGTATAGAATGAAGTTTGCTTTTTTTTTTTTTTTTTTGCATAAGGATATCCAACTATTCCAGCACAATTTGTTGAATAAACTCATCTTTCTGTGCTGTACTGCCCTTGCACCTTTGTCAAAAATCTATTGACCATCTAGGTATGTGTCTACTTCTGGATTCCCTATTCTGATCAATTGATATATTTACGAATCTCTATACCAATACCAACTGCAACTTTACAAGTCCTGAAATCAAGTAATAAAGGTCCTCCAACTTTCCTCCTGTTTTTGAAAGTTGTTTTGCGTATTGTAAGTTCTTTGCATTTGAATATAAATTTTAGAATCACCTTGTTAAGTTTTACAAATAATAATACTGGGATTTTAATTGGGTTGCTTGGAATTGACATCTTTACAATACTGAGTCTTTCAAGCCATGAACATGGTATATTTCTCCTTTTATTTAGGTCATTTTTAATTTCTTTAAGCAGTGTTTTTGTAGTTTTCAGTCTACAAGTATCACACATCTTTGTCAGATTCATTCAGAGTTATTTTATATTTTTTGTGCCCCTGTAAATTTTTTTTTTATAATTTCTTTTTTTTTATTTAAAAAAAATTTTTTTCAACGTTTATTTATTTTTGGGACAGAGAGAGACAGAGCATGAACGGGGGAGGGGCAGAGAGAGAGGGAGACACAGAATCGGAAACAGGCTCCAGGCTCTGAGCCATCAGCCCAGAGCCCGATGCGGGGCTCGAACTCACAGACCGCGAGATCGTGACCTGGCTGAAGTCGGATGCTTAACCGACTGCGCCACCCAGGCGCCCCTATTTTTATAATTTCAATTTCCAATCTTTCGTTGCTACCATACAGAAATGCAATTATTTTTTTTTGTATATTTATCTTGTACCCTGATACTTGCTAAACTCACTTATAGTACTTTTTTTTTGTGATTCCAGAGGATTTTTTACAGAGAAAAATATGTTATTTGTGAATAAAGACAGTTTTATTCTTCCCTTCCAGTTGTTGTCTTGACTTCTTGCACTGGCTATAACCTCGAGCACAATTTTTTTTTTGTTAGAGAGAAAGCATTCAGTCTTTCACCATTAAGTATAAGGTTAGTTGTAGTTTTTTCATAGATGCCTTTTATAAGGTTGTGGATGTTCTCTTCTATTCCCAGTTTGTTGAGAGTTTTTACTGTTTACTTCTTAATGTGAAACCAGCCTTGTATTCCTGGGTGAACCAAACTTGATCATGATGTATAATTTTAAAATATATTTATTTTTTTATTTTTGAGAGAAAGAGAGAGACAGAGTGCGAGTCAGGGAGGGGCAGTGAAAGAGGGAGACACAGAATCTAAAGCAGGCTCCAGCCTCCGAGCTGTCAGCACAGAGCCTGACCCGGGGCTCAAACCCACAAATCACGGGATCATGGCCGGAGCTGAAGTCAGAGGCTTAACCGACTGAGCCACCCAGGCGCCCTTATATTTCTATTTTAAGAGAATATATTTTTGGTGCATCTACACACACACAGACGCGTGCGCGCGCGCACACACACACAGGGTTGGAGAAACCACTGAAAGTAAAATAAAATTAAAAACTGTGTATCAATTGGTGTACCTCATGCTGAAATCCTTTAAATTGAATTTAGGCCCTCCAAGAAAATCAATCAAGAGTGGTATCATATTGGTTAAAAACGCATTGAACATTCATAGAACTGCTCACCACAAAACTTCAATTTTTAAGGTAAGTATACTTGTTGGTGTGCCTGGGGCTCAGCTGGCTAGACGTTCAACTGTTAATTTCAGCTCAGGTCATGATCTCACTGTTTGCTAGTTCGAGCCCCACGTCCAGCTCTGTGCTGACAGTGCAGATTCTCTCCCTGCCTCTCTCTCTGCCCCTCCCTCGCTCATGCGTGCGTTTTCCCGCGCACGCTCTCTCTCTCAAAATAAATAAACTTTAAAAAAAAGATGAATATACTTGTGACGAGTTGATCCCTAAGTTCAGGGGTACTTCAGCTTCGAGAATACATTCAAACTATTCCGATATTATGAAATTGCGAGGCAAATTTAAACCTCCCCCGGCAAAAGTGGTGGTTCCAGAACTATCTGGTGTCTGTAAAGAGAAGCTTGTGGGTGAAGACCACGTCTCCCTAATTTGTGATCAATTCAGTGCCGCATCGATAGGCAAACTGGAGCTAGAGTTTCATTATGTTGCCCTAATTTAGCTACAAAGTCATCGTCCTACACTATTTGTTTCCTTTTCCCAGGAATTTTGGGTTAATTTCACCTTTCAGTGATCTATTTAGGAAGTCACAAGATGATGCTTTCACAAAGGCCTTGAAATACCGTCTCAGGATCTGTGTGAGGGCTCAAGCCCAGCAGGAAGAAGAAACTACCACAATAGCTTCCTCTAGACACATTCTTTTCATCTCGGCAGTAACTCACTTTTCACAGCGTGAATTGAGCTCCCTGTGACGGGGGTGTATAAACCCTTTTTTCTTCAGTCATCCTTGACTGTCTTATGAGGCAAAGGTCCAAGTGTGGGCTACCATCATAATTCTTTAAATCCTACATTTAATCTCCTTTGAATAGAACGGAATCTCAGCCACTGGAGCCCATTAATACAGCACTTGATCCACAGGACAGTCTGGGATCCTCTGGTTCGCATTTTCCTTGAGCGAGCTTTCCGTTTTTCCAAAATTTAGTATTTATGAAGCAGTTAAATGTCTCTGCTCAAAAGACCATTAGGAGAATGACAACACAGTTGAAAGAATATTAACAAGAAAGCATACTTTGAGCTCGGGTTTCAGATTGACCTGAATTTAAATCTTGGCTTTATGGCTCAACGGCTGTCTAACTGCCTCAGTTTCCTCCTTTTTTAAGTTTAAATGCAGTTTCTTTTTACACAACCTTCGGGACATGTTTCCTTTTGTTCAAAATTATTTTTATTTTTAATTTTTTTTTCTTTCCATGCTTATTTGTTTATCCTTTTTGAGACCGAGAAAGCATGAGCAGGCGAGGGGCAGAGAGCGAGGGGCGCAAAGGATCTGCAGTGGACCTGAAGTCGGACGCTCAACTGACCGAGCCCCCCAGGGGTCCCTCTCTTCTCTGTGTTCGCCTTTGATTTCATTTCATGTCATCTCTGAAGGACTTCTCGCAGGCTTCTTTCGGGAAGCTGGTTTCCTGTAAGCGATGGTTCACGACAACACCAACACCAGTGACATCTGTGCTTTCTGTACCCTCACCCTCAGGGCCTTCAGCCGAGGCATTTCCACCAATGACTGAGCCATCGGTGTTACCCTCTGTCCTCCTGACCACCCTCCCCTCCAGCTCCAGGCACAGACCCTCTCTAACCTCCCAGACCTTGTAAACGACGGACAACATCTCGTCCTAGCTGATGAGATCCCAAGAGAGGATCATGATGGTGGCTGGAGAGCAAGAATGGTGGCATTAGCTTAGCAGGTGCCCAGAGCTGAGATGAAGACAGGTGACAGCCATAGCCATCCTGGGAAGACGGTGGAGAGGGTAAAAAAAAGGCTCAGTTTCCTCGTTTTTAGTTGTTAATTATTTTCTAACGTTTATGGATGTTTGAGAGACAGGAAGAGTGGGGGAGGGGAAGAGAGAGAGGAGAGAGAGACAATCCCAAGCAGGGTCCGGGCTGTGAGTACAGAGCCCGACGTGGGGCTCGATGCCACCAAGTATGAGAGCATATCCTGAGCTGAAATCAAGAGTCGAATGCATAACTGACTGAGCCACTCGGGCGCCCCGGTGTCCTCATTTTTAAAAATGGGAAATGACTAGTGTCTAACTCATCGGCCTATAGAAACGAATACATGCAATCAACCACGTAAAGGGCTTAGCAGTGTGCCCAAAACATGGCAAGTGGGAATGTTTTTAAGGGAGTGTAGCGCCTTCAAAAAGATAAAAAAAAATTCTGATTTTCCTGAGAAAATAACAAATGGAAGGAGGCTATCGGAGTTTGGTGACTTTCGCCCTCTGAAAACAACTGTCTTGTCTTAAACCATACTCTGCTCAGTCCATCAACACACCATGCTTCCTCTCAACTCTGAGACCACAAGCATGGAGTTATTCCCGCTCAGTTTCACTTCCAAGCTGTAGCCTGGCAAAGTGCTTCTCATTCATACGCAAGCATACAGGGAATACGTTGACTTCCACGTGACATCACTTTCTTCCTCACTGGGGCATATGAAGATCCAGAAAGATCCGCGTCACGGAGCACACAGTACACATGGAATCAGTCTACATTCATGTACCATTACTTCAGGAATCCAAAAAAAAAAAAATCCACGGCAAAGATTAGGACGTGAGCATCTTGAGCACACGGTGCATGTAACCATACTCCGTCTACTTTTAAGGGACCAAAACTCACTTCTACATTCGAATGGACAGAAAGGTCCATGGTGCAGACTGTGATGTGAACGGCATTAAAGGAGTATGGAGTGCAATCAACAGCATACGGAATAAGCCTGGCTTATTGTGGCCATCACATACCTTCACGGTAAGAAATGAGGAGTCCACAAATACCTGTGAAATACGTAAGATAGTGAATAGCACTACTTCCGTTGTTCGGCGCACTGAACTGTGCGTGGAACAAGTCTCCTTTCACGCGGGCATTACTAACTACAACTTTAAGAATAGAGGAGTCTAGAAAACATCATGGACCAGACCAAATAGTCAGTGAAATCTATTCATTTGGGCAGCACCTGCATGTATGTATTGAATAGATCTTTCATTTGCTAATCTCTTACCTCTGCATGAACCAGAGGAGATCAGAAATATACATTGTATATAATAGTATATGAATGGCACCCTGTGAGTTGTGCACTGTAGCCAAAGTCCAAGGAATATTTCATTTTTATGATGCCCTGAGTTAGTTCCACACTGACCATATTTAGGAGCCTAGAAATATCCACGGCACCAGACTGTCGTATGAACGGCAGTGCTTGAACATGCAGGACAAAGAACCATTCAGGGAAAAAATCTAGTTCAATGAGGCTACCATTTTCCCCTACATTGGGCACATAAACAGTCAGGAAAGATCCATCATAAAGGGCTATGTGAATGCAACCTTTGAAGGGATAGTGCACACAATTTTTATGGCGCAATCCTTTTTAAAAAACGGATGCAACGTTATATTAGTTTCAGGCATAGAATATAATGACTTGATATTTGTATATAGTGCAAAATGGTCACCACAATAAACCCAGTTACCATCCACCACCATAC
This sequence comes from Felis catus, assembly GCF_018350175.1. Classification (NCBI taxonomy): domain Eukaryota; kingdom Metazoa; phylum Chordata; class Mammalia; order Carnivora; family Felidae; genus Felis; species Felis catus. The sequence continues at coordinate 26,193,317 of NC_058386.1, read as the reverse complement.
ACAGTTACGATTTTTTGTCTCATGATGAGAACTTTCAAGAGCTACTCCCCTACCTACTTCCAAATATGCAATATACTACTACCAATTACAGTCACCACACTGCACAGTACATCCCCATGACTTATTTTACAACCGGAAATTTGTACCTTCTTTTGTTTTATTTTGAGAGAGAGATAGAGAGCAAGCTGGGGAAGGGCAGAGAGAAAGAGAGACAGAATCCCAAGCAGGCTCTGTGCAGCCAGCACAGAGCCCCACGCGAGGCTCAAACCCACGAACCATGAGATCGTGACCTGAGCTGAAATCAAGAGTTGAACGCTTAACCGAATGAGCCACCCAGGCACCCGTGGCCATTTGTACCTTTCGACCTCCTTCACCCACTTCACCCACCACTACTCCCCATCTCAGGCAACCATCAGACTGTTTTCTACACCAGTGAGCTCATTTTTTTTTTTAAGATTCAACATACAAACGAGATCATATGGTATTTTTCTTCTTCCACCTGACTTATTCCACTTAGCAAAATGCCCTCAATGTCCATCTACATTGTCACAAATGGCAAGATTTCATTCTTTTTTATGGTTGAATAATATTGAGCCATATACATATTATATATATACACACATATATATGATATAAACAAAATGTATTATGAATATACTATATGTATGGATTATATGTATGTATATTATATATTATGTATATTATATGGATATGTGTATTGTATATCTATATTATGTGTAATGTATATATATAACACATATAATATGTATATGATACATATATACATTATATATACACACACAGAGACATATAGATACCACATTTTCTTTTAAGATTTTTCTTTAAGATCTTTCTTTTAAGATTTTATTTTAATTCCAGTTAACACACAGGTTAACACATAGTTTCAGGTGCACATTACAGTAATTCAACAATTCCATACATTACCCGGTCCTCATCACAACACGCGCACTCCTTAATCCCCATGACTTATTTGACCCATCCCCACATTCACCTCCCCTCTGGTACCCATGAGTTTGTTCTCTATAGTTAAGAGTTTGTTTCTTGCTTTCCCTCTTTCTCTCTCTCTCTCTCTCTCTCTCTCTCTCTTTTTCCCCTCTGCTCCTTTGTTTGTTTCTTAAATTTCACATATGAGTGAAATCATGATATTGGTCTTTCTCTGAGTGACTTATTTCGCTTAGCATAATACTCTCTAGCTCCATCTGTGTTGTTGCAAATGGTAACATTTGTTCTTTTCTATGGCTGAATAATATTCCATTGTGTGTGTGTGTACACACACATATATGTATACATATGTATACACACATACCATATATATCTATACATACTATATATATATACACTATACTATATATATACTATATATATACACTATACTATATATATATACTATATATAGTATACTATAGTATATACTAGTATACTATAGTATATACTATATACTATATATAGTATATATATATATATATACACACTATATATAGTATATAGTATAGTATATAGTATATTATAGTATACTATAGTATACTATATACTAGTATATAGTATACTATACTATATACTATAGTATACTATATACTATAGTATATATATATATATATAGTATATATATATATATAGTATATAGTATAGTATACTATACTATATACTATACTATATATATATATACTATATATATAGTATATACTATAGTATACTATATATAGTATACTATATACTATATATACTATATACTATAGTATATACTATATATAGTATACTATATACTATATAGTATATATACTATATACTATAGTATACTAGTATACTATATATAGTATATACTATATATATATACTATATATAGTGTATATATATATAGTATATATACTATATATATATAGTATATATACTATATATATATACACTATATATACTATATATAGTATATATATATACTATATATAGTATATAATATAATATATAGTATATATATATAGTATATATATATATAGTATATATATAGTATATATTATACTATAGTATATATAGTATATATATAGTATATATAGTATATATAGTATATATATACAGTATATATATATATATATAGTATATATACTATATATAGTATATACTATAGTATATAGTATATATATATATACTATATACTATAGTATATACTATATATAGTATACTATATACTATATAGTATATATACTATATAGTATATACTATAGTATATACTATATACTATATATACTATATACTATACTATACTAGTATACTATATATAGTATATACTATATATATATATATACTACATATAGTATATATATATAGTATATATAGAGTATATATATATAGTATATATACTATATATATATACTATATATAGTATATATACTATATATATATACTATATATAGTATATACTATATATAGTATATATATATAGTAGAGTATATACTATATATAGTATAGTATACTATACTATATGCTATACTATATATATATATACTATATATAGTATAGTATACTATACTATATACTATACTATATATAGTATATATATATATAGTATATATAGTATATATAGTATATATACATAGTATATATAGTATAGTATATATATATACTATATACAGTATAGTATATATATATGTATACTATAGTATAGTGTGTATATATATATAGTTATATATATAACTATATATATAACATTATATATATAGTATATATGTAGTATATATATATAGTATATATATAGTATATATATATAGTATATATATATAGTATATATATAGTATATATATATATAGTATATATGTATAGTATATATAGTATATATGTATAGTATATATGTATAGTATATATATAGTATATATATATAGTATATATATATATATAGTATATATATATATAGTTATATATATATACTATATATATACATATATATATATCACATCCTCGTTGAACACCTGAGCTGTTCCATATTGTGGCTATTGTAAATAATACTGCCAGAAGCATAGGGGCGCATATGTCTCTTTGAATTAGTGTTTTTGTACTCGTTGGGTAAATACCTAGTAGTATGACTGCTGGATCATAAGGTACTCCTATTTTTAACTTTTTAACAATTAAAACAATGTCTTAAAATTTATTATTTGAGAAAAAGAGAGAGAAAGAGAGAGAGAGAGAGAGAGAGAGAGAGAGAGAGAGAGGCAGAGGGAGAGGGAGAGGGAGAGAGAGAATCTTAAGCAGGCCTCATGCCCAGGGCAGGGCCTGATGCAAGGTTTGATCTCATGACCGTGAGATCTCATGACCTGAGCTGAAATCATGAGTTGGACGCTTAACTGACTGAGCCACACAGATGCCCCTATTTTTGACATTTTGAGGAACATCAATACTGTTTTCCAGAGTGGGTGCACCAGTTTGTATTCCCGCCAACAGTCCAAGAGAATTCCCATTTCTTCTTCACATCCTCACCAACACCTGTTGCTTCTTGGGTTGTTCATTTTAGCCATTCTGACAGGTGTGAGGTGATATCACATTGTAATTTTGACTTGTGTTTTCATAATGATCAACGATGATGACCATCTTTTCATTTGTCTGTTGGCCATCTAGATGTCTTCTTTTTTTTTATATATATATTTTTTCAACGTTTATTCATTTTTTGGGACAGAGAGAGACAGAGCATGAACGGGGGAGGGGCAGAGGGAGAGGGAGACACAGAATCGGAAACAGGCTCCAGGCTCTGAGCCATCAGCCCAGAGCCTGACGTGGGGCTCGAACTCACGGACCGCGAGATCGTGACCTGGCTGAAGTCGGATGCTTAACCGACTGCGCCACCCAGGCGCCCCTAGATGTCTTCTTTGGAGAAATGTCTATTGATGTCTTCTGCCTATTTTTAATTGGATTATTTGTTTTTTGGGGTGTTGAGTTTTATGAGTTCATTATATACTTTGGATATGAAATCTTTATTGGATATGTCATTTACAAATACGTTCTCCTGGGGTGCCTGGGTGGCTCGGTCAGTGGCTAAGCATCTGATGCTGCATTTCTGTTCAGGTTATGATCTCATGGTTCATGGGTTCAACCCCCATGTTGGTCTCTGTGCTGACAGTGCTGAGCCTGCTTGGGAATCTCTCCCTCTCTCTGTGCCCCTCCTCTCTTTCTCGCTCTCAAAATAAATACATCGACTTAAAAAAATACGTTCTCCCACTCAGTAGGTTGCCTTTTAGTTTGTTGATTATTTCCTTCATTGTGCACAACCTTTTTATTTTGATGGAGTCCCAAGAGTTTGTTTTTGCTTTTGCTTTCCTTGCCTCAGGGGACCTATCTAGAAAAAAGTTGGTACAGCCGGTGTCTGAGAAATTACTGCCTGTGTTCTCTTCTAAGATTTTTATGGTCCCAGGTCTTACACTTAGGTCTTTAATCCATTTTGAATTTAGTTTTGTGTATGGTGTAAAAAAGTGGTCCAGTTTCATTCTTTTGCTCGTTGCTGTCCAGTTTTCCCAACACCATTTGTCGAAGAGGTGGTCTTCTCCCTGGTACCATATTTTCTTCATCCGCTGATGACATTTAGGCTGTTTCCATATCTTGGTTTGGTTTCCATGTAAATAATGCTGTAATGAATATGAGGGTGCATATATCTTTTCAAATTGGTGCTTTTTGTATCTTTTCGGATGAGTATGCAGAAATGTACTGATTGGATCACTTGGTAGGTCTATTTTTAATTTTCTGAAAAACCTCCCTACTGTTTTCCACAGTGGCTGCACCAGTTTACATTCCCACCCACAGGGCACAAGGGTTCCCTTTTTTCCACATCCTTGCCAGTACTTGTTATTTCTTGTCTTTTTGATGACAGCCACTCTAACAGATATGGGATGTCATCTCACTGTGGTTTAGATTTGCATTTTGCATAATTCTTCTTTACTGTAGAAATCATTAACTTCCTCACCGAGCATAGGAGGAGTCCAGAAAGATCTGTCTCAAACTAGGATGTGACTGACAAGCTTAAATTTTTTGGTGCGCCAAAATTTACACAGAATCCCTTTACGTGAATGTGGCATTTACCCCCCACAACATATAGGTCCAGAACTCATCATGTGATTGGCAGCCAAGACACATGGCACAGATTAGAATGAGGCTCTCAGTACTATTTGAGTAGCACAACATATCCAACTGTCAATGAAATAAGTCTACATTTGTATGACCGTCATTTACCTCCACATTAACATATGAAGAGTCTAGAAGTAACTCTGGGATTTACCAGGAGGTGAGTGCTACCTCTTTGCTTGTACAGCGTATCCAAATATACAAGGATAAATTTGCTTCCATGCAAGCATTATTTACGTCCACAGTGAACACATGAAAAGATTAGAAACCTCCACGGCATAGACGAGGATATGACTATCACCACTTCCGTTTTGCAACGTACCCAAAATATGGCACAATCTAATCTCATGTGGCCAACACATACTGCCACATTGAATATATGAGGAATCCATATATTCCTCATGGCGGAAGATTCACGATATAGACTGTAATATGAAGAGAATCCCTTAAATTGTGGAGTACACCCACAATTTTTTTACACAAGACTGTCACTAACTACACAGTAACCATATGAGAAATCCCAGAAATTTACACGGTATATACAACATAAGCGACAGCTTGTGTAGTGCCAATACCCATCCATCCTTCCTTCTTCCCTGAATTCCAAAGTTCAGATTCCCTGAAGTTTAGCTGGGGTAAATTCTAGACCATGTGCGTAAGACACATGAAACTTCTAGGAAGGGTCCTTAAAGTGAACCTGAATGGGAATGTGACGGTTGAGGCTATAGCAGCCATCATGGGACATGAGGCAGAAGCTATGAGTTGAGGAGAGTGGAGCAACGAACTGGACTGGGCCAGGACCCTTAATGACTGTTGACTCGCTATACCAGCTCTGGGCTGCTGCTTTTGACCGGTGACTTGAAAGCTAACTTGCTTAAGCCATTGTTAATTTAGGATATGAGTTATGTACAGCCATTCCAAATCCCAACAGCCATGTTTAATCTTATGTGCCAGGCTATGGGATCCACGACTGTGTGACCAAGTATCAGTGTAGATGTGGCTGAAGGTATTTTTTAGATGTGATTGACATTTAAGTAGGTACACTTTGAGTAAAGTGGATCACTCTCCATAACGTAGGTGGGCCTCATCCGATCAGTTGAAGGTCTTACGAGAACAGACTGAGGTCCACAGCAAAGGAAGGAATTTTGCCTCCGGATGGCCTTTGAACTGAAGACATTAATTCCTGTGGGAATTTACAGCTTCTCAGCCTGCTCTGCAGATCTAGGACTTTCTAGCTCCTGCTACCACATGAGGAAATTCCTTAAAATCACTCGTTGTCTCCAGAGAGAGAGAAAGAAAAAGAGCGCTATCTACATACCTATATCTATGCCTATGTGTTCTGTTTCTCTGAAGAACCCTGACTTATACACCAACTAATTTAGTTTCCAACTTTTTTCACTTCATTGTTGTCCGTTTTTGCAGGCTGACGACAAATTTAAAGACCACTAAATGCTGGAGAAACCAGCTATGAGCCAACAGTGTGACTTGTAGCAAGGGGCTTTCTATCTCTAAAATTGGGTACAAATAGGTGCTAATTAGGTAATGATACTCTACATTTATCACCGAAGTGCTCTGAGGACAAAACAGTTGTGTTCTTTGGAAAACAAAGGCATTCAGGAAAAGCCTCTTCAAAATGGTTAGGTACTTAGTAAATGTGAGACTACTATTTTTGACATTGAAAACAAGTAATTTGTCAAGTGTCAGGTACACTTGTGTTTTTGCAAAACATTTGTGTGTTTGCAAAATTCCATTCATAACTGGGGGATGTTGACCTGTTATTGGGTCAAATAGAAGGGTGAAGTGTATACTAGCTGCTCGTGCCCAGATGCCCACCGTCGTGATTTTGAAGGGTTTTGGAGGTCTTGCCAAAATTGCTCAGCAAGGTGTACCTGGGTGGCTTAGTCTGTTTGAGCATCTGACTCTCGATTTCAGCTCAGGTCATGGATTGCGTCGTGCGTCAGGCTCTGTGTTGACTGTGCAGCCTGCTTGAGATATTCTCTCTCTCTCTCTCTCTCTCTCTCTCTCTCTCTCTCTCTCTCTCTCCACCCCCCTCCCCCCGCCACCCCGTCTTTCTCCCCAACTTGCATGCACACTCTCTCTAAAATAATAAAAAAAAAAGTGTATACCAAGATACATGCCTTCTTCGCCTCTACCTAAATGGCTGGATCTTAGCATCAGAAGTTCACTAGCTACAGAAGTATCACTTGTCTTTGACCTAAACGGTAGCCTATGTTTCAGGACTCTTCCTACGACTTCCCTTTATTATCAACAACCACTTAAAAAAATTTTTTTTAACGTTTATTCATTTTTTGAGACAGAGAGAGACAGAGCATTGAACGGGGGAGGGTCAGAGAGAGGGAGACACAGAATCTGAAACAGGCTCCGGGCTCCGAGCTGTCAGCACGGAGCCCGACACGGGGCTCGAACTCACAGACAGCGAGCTCATGACCTGAGCCGAAGTCGGCCGCTTAACCGACTGAGCCACCCAGGTGCCCCTGAACAACCACTTTAAAAAAACAAAACCAAAATTCTCTTATATGATGTATTCTATATACGTAATTATCCATATTTGGAGTTTTGCCTCACTGTCTTTGTTGCATCCCCAAACTCCTTCTCTCCTAGGGTTTTGACGGCCTCTGTCTATTAAGACTCCGACCCTCCCTGACACAAACCATTTTCCAGCATTCTTCTGTTAGCCCTATTGGTTTCTGCCACATCAATGTCTTTGTTGTTCCTATCAAGTCCTCCTCACTATGCACGCCCCCATCACACTCACCCTTATTTTCGGGAGCATATCGCTCTTTATCATCTTCTTGGGTCTGTGTGTTTTTTTCTTGCCTGTACACATTCTGGATTACTGTAATTCCTTTTCTTCCACGATTTTATTTAAATTTAAGCTACTTAACGTATAGTGTAGTACTAGTTTCAAGAGTAGAATTTAGTGATTTCTCACTTACGTGTAACACTACTGTCACATATTTTATGAGGGATCTCTTTGCAGGGGAAGTCTGGGTTTCACCTTCTTAACCTTAGGTATAATTGCGACCCTCGCTCTTCAGGCCATTCTTGCAACTGGAAAAAAGGTCAAGGGCTACCTCCTGAAAAGCAGTATTTGGCACAAATCAGCAACAATTTTTAAAATTAAGGGTTTTTTTTTGGGGAGGGGGGGGAATAGATAACAGGGACACATGGTACAAAAAGGGAAACAATTCCTCAGGCACCCAATTCCTTTTGTTAATGGTAATGAAAATTACCATTTTCATGTGAATTCTTCCAGAGATACTCTTCCATTTAAAACACACACACACACACACACACACACATACACACACACACGGTCCATGCTGCTGGATAGGAAGAACAAATATTGTTAAAATGTCTACACTACCCAAAGCAATCTATACATTTAATGCAATGCCTATCAAAATACCAATAGCATTTTTCACAGAACTAGAATAAGGAATCCTAAAACTCATGTGAAACCACAAAAGACCCTGAATAGCCAAAGCAGCTTTGAAAAAGAAAAGCAAAGCTGGAGGCATCACAATTTCAGACTTCAGGTTATACTTTAAAACTGTAGTAATCAAAACAGTATGGTGCTGGCACAAAAATAGAAACACGGAGCAACGGAACAGAGGAGAAAACCCAGAAATAAACCCACAGTTATTTGGCCACTGAATCTTTGACAATGTGGGAAAGAATATAATAAAAAAAAAAAAGACAGTTTCAAAAAAAATGGTGTTGGGAAAACTGGCCGGATGCATGCAAAAGAATGAGACTTTCTTTCGCCATACACAAAAATAAACTCAAAGTGGATTAAGGGCCCAAATGTGAGACTTGAAACCACAAAAATCCTAGAAGAGAACACAGGCAGTAATGTCTCTGACACTGGCTGTAGCCACGTTTGTCTACGAATGTGTCCTGAGGCAAGGGAAAACAAAAGCAAAAATAAACTATTGGGACTGCATCAAAATACAAAGCTTCTGTACAGCGAAGGAAACGACCAACAAAACTAAAGGCCGACCTAAGGAATGGGAGAAGATATTTGCAAATGACTTATCTAATTAAGGGTTACTCTCCAAAATATCTAGAGAACTTACAAAAGTCACCACCCAAACAAGAAATAACCCAATTTAAAAATGGACAGAAGACACGAATAGACATTTTCCCAAACAAGACATCCAGATGGCCAACAGACACATGAAAAGATACTTAGCATCACTCATCATCAGGGAAATACAAATCAAAACCATAACGAGGTATCACCTCACACCTGTCAGAAGGGCTAAAGTCAACAACACAGAAACAACAGGTATTGGCAAGGATGTAGAGAAACGGGAACCCTCTTGCACTGATTTGGTGGGAATGGAAACTGGTGCAGCCACTCCAGAAAACAGTATGGAGGTTACCCAAAACGTTAAAAATAGCACTACCCTACGATCCAGCAATCATACTACTGGGTATTTACCCAAAGAATACAAAAATACTAATTCAAAGGGATACGTGCACATCGATGTTTACAGTAGCGTTATTTACAACAGTCAAATTAGGGAAGCAGCCCAAGTATCAATCCAGAGATGGATGGATAAAGGAGAGGTAGCAAAATATACTGAAACACTATAATGCTAAAAAAAAAAACAATGAAACCTTGCCATTTGCAACAACATGGATGGAATGGTTGGGGCTATAGTATATAATGCTAAGTGAAATAAGTCGGTCAGAGAAAGACAAATATATGATTTCACTCACATGTGGAATATAAGAAGCAAATGAGCAAAGGAAAAAGAGACAGCCAGAAAAATCAAGAATCGGACTCTTAATGTAGAGAACGGATAGTTACCAGAGGGGAGGGGGATTGGGGATGGGTGAAAACAGTGATGGGAATCAAGAGTGCACTTATCATGATGAGCACCGAGTAACGTATAGAATTTATGAATCACTATATTGTACTCTTGAAAGTAATGTAACAGTATATATTAACTATATTGGAATTAATATTAAAAAAACAGAAAGAGGGGGAGAGAGAGGATGTATATTGCATCCACATAATTCCTTTTTTTCATTTAACAATATATCTTGAAAATTGTTTTATATCAATAGCCATACAATGGCTTCCTTTTAAATAAATGTGTTATGTTCCATTCTACAGATGGACCGTAATTTATCCAATTCCTTATTGGAAGACACTTGGGTAATTTCTAATCTCTTGCGGTTATAAAAAAAGCTACAACTTTTTTGGATACACCTACACACTGAAAATTGGATAAATTATAGACGAACCATAATTTATCCAATTCCATACTGGGAAGCACTTGAGTTAATTTCCAATCTCTTGCTGTTATAAAAAATGCTACAATGGATATCCCTATACACCCATCATTTCACACACACGTGAAGATATCCATGATAAATAACTAAGACTGAAACTGCCTAGTCAGAGGGTTTGTGTAATTACATTTTTGTGTGTGGGTATCTTCGGTCATTTGTAGAAGGGAAAATGGAATCACTTTCTAGTTCCAATTTATATTTCTTTGATTACAGTAAAGTCGAATATCTTCTCTCAGCAAATTTTATAAAGACTTCATGTCGATTGTTCCATGGGCTATCCAGCTGCAGTCTTCCCCACTCCGAGCAAGTTCTCCAGTGTTCTAGAAAATCATCCTCTCTTCAAGGTTCCCTTAGGGAACTGGAAAGAGGCTCAGGGCTCCTAGGCTGAAGGGTCCCTACTAGTGAGACCCAGATGGTATAGCGCCACCATTACATCTGTTTTCTGCATTTCCTGTCTTCTGATTCACTGACGGTTACCTCGGTTTTTTTCCACCCAAGGGCTATAGCATTCTCAGCCTGTTGCGGAAGGAGGCCACTAGACATTCCTTCTATTCGTCTTGGCTGGCCAGGGTTTTCAGACTCTCTGTGTTAGAGAAGCAGAACTACTAGAATGTTCTGCACACACACAATCTGAGTATGATATGTAATCTGAATATTATACCTATAACCTGTATGCCGCACACGGTATGTATAAATTATATATTTATTATAGGGATCTGACCTCATCCAACTGTGGGACCTAGTTAAAAAACCGACATATGTCTGTTGTTTCTAAGGCTGTTGATGACGAAGCCCGAAGGCTCAGGAAGGCAGTTGGGAAGGAAACAAACGTGAAATGCGAGAACCAAGAACAAGCTGGAACCTTTGAGGCTCAACAGGGACCCAGGAAGGGAGACTGGAATCTTCATTAGTCTCTCTAGCCTTGAAGCCCCCAGTCTCGATGATGGGGGTGTCCCAAAGGAGAAGCTGGTACCTCTTGCAAAGCGTTAAGCACACAGTTGGCCTGGGAGTGAGAGCAGCAGGAGGAGGAGGTGACGGAGGTTGGAAGGGCTAAGGACCCTGCTGCTGCCGTATGCCAAGCGGGCAATCCGGCAGACAGGTGACCCATCTTGTGAACAAGTCGCAGAAGGTCTCGTGATCCCCGTCAAACTGGAACTCTGCAGGAAAGACAGGTCTGTGAAATGGACCTTGCAACAACAGACATTTAGTATTGGTGATTTCTCAGGACCACGCGGGCCCATGGGGCAGGTGTCCTTCCCTGGCCGGGATGTGCTGGAGGCAGAGTGGTCTGGGATGTCTTCACCCATGACCTCAGACTGTCCTGAAACGTACGTGCAGCCACTCCTTTTTCGAGGCTTGACTGGGGTCTCACAAAAGCTTATCACTTGTCATCTCGCATTCTTCCTTTTCAGTACACCTGTGGATATGTCTCCCACGAAGACACTGCACGTGTCACCTGCACCCGACCACATATGGGGAGGCCCTCACTCCATGATAATACTGCTGTTTGCATCAAGGGAACGTGCCTCCTAGGTTCTTCATGCTGTGAACCCTCAAGATATCAACACATCGTCTCATTCTCTGGAGTCCTTGATGTACCAAAGCCAGGCGACTATTATGTGCAGAAGCGGGGAAAATGTCCACTCTCCCACTCAAAGCTTATCTCCTGGACAGAGACCAAGACCTGCTGGTGCCTCTGTGCCAACAGTTCCTTTTGTTTTATTTATTTACTGAAAATGTTTTTTTAAAAAATTTTTCATGTTTACTTATTATTGAGAGACAGAGAGAGACAGAGCGTGAGCAGGGGAGGGGCAGAGAGAGGGGGAGTCGCAGAATCCCAAGCAGGCTCCAGGCTCCGAGCTGTCAGCACAGAGCCCGACGCGGTGCTCGAACGCATGAACTGTGAGATCATGACCGGAGCCGAAGTCGATCGCTTCACCGACTGAGCCACCCAGGCGCCTCCTTACAATGTTTTTTTGACATTTATTTATTTTTGAGAGTAAGAGACAGAGGAGGAGTGGGAGAGGGGCGGAGAGAGAGGGAGCCGCAGACTCCCAAGCAGGCTCCAGGCTCCGAGCTGTTCAGCACAGAGCCCGACGCGGGGCTCGAACTCATGAGCGGTGAGATCATGACCTCAGCTGCAGCTGGACGTTGAACCGACTGAGCCACGCAGACGCCCCCGACATTTCCTCTGAGAACCAGTGCCTCAGCTTCTGTCCACAGGCCACATCCCCCAACGGTACGTCATGAGTCCAGGGGCAAGGAACGCATCTCTGGGACAAACATCAGGCTGTTCTTTGCATTTCCCAAAGGTATCCTTATGCAAATAGTCCTCCTGACCTTACCAGTTCATCAGGTAAGCCCAACCCCCAACTCCAGCGAAGGCTTTCCCGGCCCTTCTCCTTCTGTCCCCTTTCCATTCGCCCCCACCTTGTCCCCCGCTACCTCTGGGTCTTTGTGCTCTAGATACAGCAAACTATTGGCTCTTCCCTCAATACGCATCAGGGTTCACATCTCCTTGATTTCACCCATGCTGCTCTTTGCCCTTGGAATATCATTTTACCAATTTCTACTTGGAGATCGCTTCTTTTTTCTTCATGACTCAGCTCCAATGTTTATTCCCCTGTCAAATTCTCCTCAAGGCTTTGGCCGTAACTAATTACTCTGGGAGCACCTTTGAAATAGTGTCTCTACTCAAGTATTTATGATATTCTGGCTTGAGACTCTTTATGACTCAACCTTGGCAGTCTCTAGCTGCAAAGTCCAACGCAAACAGTTGCTTGATGATAGGCGCCTATCGTCCAGCCTCTGACACAAAGGTTAAGAGGAGAAAAAATACCTGAGATGGCAATCATGAAATGACTGAATAGATAAAGAAGGAATGATTAGGGGCGCCTGGTGGTTCAGCCGGTTGAGTGTCCAACCGCGGCTCAGGTCATGTTCTCACGGTTTGCGGGTCGAGCCCCACGTCAGGCTCTGGGCTGACGGCTTGGAGCCTGGAACCTGCTTCACATTCTATGTCTCCCTCTCTCTCTCTCTCTCTCTCTCTCTCTGTCCCTCCCCCACTCGAGCTCTGTTTCTCTCTCTCCGAGGAATAAATGGTAAAAAAATAATTAAAAAAAGGAGGAATGATTGGAAGGTAAGACAGCCCGTGGGAGCTACACGGCAATGCCACGGTTGAGGGCACGTACAAATGGCAAGCGTTGCCCTGGTTCTGGGTGTGACATGCTATTTCAGAACAGTCAGAAGGGAATGTGCTGGAATCCTTGACTACCTGGAGAAGGCGCTTTGATCAGGTACATTCAAAGCAAAGAGGCACAGTTCTTCAAACCGGAACCTGTCCCCATCTGGGCACTTGGCTGAAGGTATTTGTGTGCCAGGTATTCTGGATGTCCTAGGTGACCCTGACATAAGAGTGTCCTGAGGGGGCTCACAGGTCTTGGTTCTCAGAGGGTTGACGGGGTCTAGACCGACACAAAGCTGTTCCTGGTGGGCGTGTGTTTATAATAGCAAATGAGGCACTCCACTGGTACATTAAGGGGATAAATAAGAGAAAATAGTTCCAGCTTTAAACTGGGCCGCTAGATACATAGGGGACTGTGTACGATACATTTCTGTAAACGGCCTCTTTTCCCCTGCCTTTTATCCTGTTCCCTGAATTTCTATAATTTTGTCTTTTACGTATGGCAATATTCCAAGCCTTTTTTTAAGACTTCGTTTTTTAGAGCAGTTGTAGTTCCACAGCAACATTAAGCAAAGGTTTCCCATTTACTCCCTGCCCATTCATGCTCGTTTTGTTTTCCACTCTTATTCCTTTTACTAAATAGAACACAGAAACCCCGAATAAGCGAAAAGGGAGAGGGAGAACATTTTTTCCCCAAGTAGCATCTTTGAAAGATAATCACTGTTGATTTTTTGATGGCTACCCTTACGCGGGTAAGACTTTCCCGCAGTAATCTCGCTTATGACCTGAGTGGAAAATAACTTTCCTCACACACCGTAACTTTTTAAAAGATGTACTCCCTTGCGTAGAAAAGGTCACACATATGCATAATACAAGTTTCCAAAGTCACCGAAGGATATATAGCTCTTCTGTACCCTCTCAGAGATAATATAGATAATATAGATAATAATATAATAATAATCTCTCTCTCCTACAAGTGGCAGCAGACCCCAAACCTTACACAACATCTTGTTTGTATAACTTACAGTGGATCTTGGAGATCCGTTACGTTGCAGCTCACCGAAGTGTTCAACGTTCTGGCGACGTCGCAAGGACTAACACAGCTGAAGATACCCCTTTTTTATTAAGACTAAGACGTTTGGACAAATTAAGAGAAGCTAATGCCTGCTGACGGATACTGAGAACTGCTAACACCAAGGGGCACGGGGAAGAGAGACGAAGCAGAGAATGCGAGCTACGGAGTGGGCGGTCAGAACTGACCAGAGGCTGGGAAATGGCGGGGCAGGAGTGGTTTGTTTTGTTTTGCCTCGAGGTGAGAAATCCTGCAGAATTAATGGCTGCTCCATTAATTTTCCTAAGAGAACAGGTCCTACGAGAACAGGTCTTCTGCCAACCCTCCAAGGGGCCCAGGCTCCACTTTGTGTTACAATTCTTGGATCGGGGCAGGGATTTCTGCTTACCCCCAGCGACAGACCTCCAGGTGGATCAAAGGGCTGGTCTCCTTCATGAACGTTGGGGCTGTGTTTCGTACAATGCGCAAAACAATTCTCAGGACAGGCTCTGTGTTCAACCACAAAAACTATACTGAGTAGCATTAAGGGGAAATAATAAATGAGTAGACAGAAATGTGGTTAGGTTCCCAGGCTAGCAAAGGGCGGCTGATTCCGGCAGGATGGAGGTGGGGCCTCTGGGAGGAGAACTACGGATCAGAGCCACTAGGCAAATAGCTTCCAAAGGTTTCTGACCCGCGAGGCAGCTCTAAATGGGAGAGTAGATCCTTCCAGTTCCAAGCTCCAGGCGGAGTCATCTGGGCAGGGACTGGGATTCTGGGGCTGGGGAGTGAAGACTTTAATGGCAACTGGGAAAGCTACAGGAGGGAGAAGCCCATACTGGGTTCGGAGCTGAGGGGCTGCAGGGGCAGGATCCGGGAGGCGATGAGCCCCGGGGGGGGGGGAGAGAAAAGCTCCTGTGGAGGGAGAGGTTGCTCGCCTCTTCCTTTCTCATCTGTATCACTGGGGAGTTTCTTCCGGTGAAAAACTGAAACCTCACAGGGAAGAGGGCGAGGCAAGAGAGGGAGGAGGAAGAGCAGCTGAGAAGTTGTTTTTCCCCGAATTCCAGAACAGGATTTTCTCTTCCCTCGTTTCGTCCTGGTAGATTCTTGCGGAGCCGTTCCACCCTGCTTTGACCTGGGAAGGCAGGAAGGTTGGCAGAAGCCCTGTTCCAGAGAGAGGCATTCTGCGGCGCACACGTGGGCAGAAGGACCAAGTGGGGGGCAGCCAGTTGGCATTTTCACGCTTTTTCACAGATGAAAGTGACTAACTTTTGTTACTAGATGAAGAGTCTCTCACCGGCTGGAGAATTGCAGTTCCCCTTAGGAAAACCACCTCTTGTCTTGGAAGTTAACATACGAACCCATTTTAGTGGAATGAGTCACAATTTAGTGGAATGCTGCCATTATTTTTAGAAAGAGGAAATATACCCCAAGACGACTAATTCTTGAGGTCGTAAACGGTAAAGGAAATGGTTCTATTGTTACACCCATGAGTGTTCCAGTGCCCTGGCCTTCTCCAGGAACAGGTGTGCTCTTCAACGGGTGTCTGTCATATGCTCAGTGTGACAGAGACCACATCATCTTCCCATCTGCAGCCTTGGCCACCACATCCTGATCTTGATAATCTGAAATGTAAACTGAACCCGGCTCCTTTTAGGACTCTATTCTTAGTGACTTATGTGAATTCACTTCTTGCCGAAATTTCCACAAACTTCAGGTTTTTCCCTGCGTGCTTTTGGCCTCGCCTTGAGGAAACGAAACATATGAACCAAGACCTTCTGATCACGTGATCACGTGATACACAAAGAGGCAAGAGTATTTGTTTCACGTGTTTTAAGTTGTTTCGTAGATATCGTTTTAGGTCTCCCCCCCCACCCCAGGGTTTTAAGTTAGGGGGTGTTTTCACAAAATGGCTGTGAAATCAGTCTTCTTGGGTTAAAATCCCAGCTCCGGGAGGGATTTTATGAGCTCTGTGTCCCTGCAAACCTCTCTGTGCCTCTGTTGCCTCGTGTTTAAAATAGGGCTAAGCTGGGCCCTGTTGGGAGGATGAAAGGAGCAAATACAGGTAAAGTTCCGAGAATAGTTTTTAGAGCACAGTAAGTGTTCATTAAATAAGTCTCGAACCGGTCATTCGAACCCCACCCAGGTCAATATAGGGAAAATGAGTCGGGGCAGTGGCAGAGGAATGAGCTTAGAATCCCAAAGACCTCGATGTTCATCTTTCAACCCTGATCCTCGCCTCATCTAGAAAATTATTTAACCTAGGGGCGCCTGGGTGGCGCAGTCGGTTAAGCGTCCGACTTCAGCCAGGTCACGATGTCGCGGTCCGGGAGTTCGAGCCCCGCGTCGGGCTCGGGGCTGATGGCTCCGAGCCTGGAGCCTGTTTCCGATTCTGTGTCTCCCTCTCTCTCTGCCCCTCCCCCGTTCATGCTCTGTCTCTCTCTGTCCCAAAAATAAATAAATGTTGAAAAAAAAATTAAAAAAAAAAAAAAGAAAAAGAAAATTATTTAACCTTGTTGAGCTGTAATGTCCTTACGTGCAAAATGGGAACAATGGTATCCACTTTGTGACTGTTGCTGTGAGGCTTAAATGAAATAATAAATAACCACGTGTGGTAGAAATCCTAGGCTCAGCAATAGGTACGTAAATGAACGCTAAACCCGCTCTACGCAACTGCCCCGCTAACACTGCTCTCTGCTCTTTCTAGGTCGGTAGTTGTCCAAGTACGGTCCCCAAGGGTCCAGGAGGTCAAAACCACGTTCACAATAGTTCTAAGACGCTATGTGCCCTTTGCACTGTATTGACATTTGCACTGAATGTGCAAAAGCAGGAAAAAAAAAAATTCTGGCCCCTTGGCCCACGTCAAGGCAGGGGCACCCCATGCCATGAGTCATCACGTGAGTCTTTATCAGCACACACAGTGAAAAAAAAAGGTGTCTAATAAAAGCGTGTCCTTTATTTTTTTATTTTTTTTTTTAATTTTTTTTTTCAACGTTTATTTATTTTTGGGACAGAGAGAGACAGAGCATGAACGGGGGAGGGGCAGAGAGAGAGGGAGACACAGAATCGGAAGCAGGCTCCAGGCTCCGAGCCATCAGCCCAGAGCCCGACGCGGGGCTCGAACTCACGGACCGCGAGATCGTGACCTGGCTGAAGTCGGACGCCCAACCGACTGCGCCACCCAGGCGCCCCTAAAAGCGTGTCCTTGATGAAGCCGCACGAAACATTCACTTTACTACACCCCAACCCTTGAGTCCATTTTAAAAAAATGATCTGTCAGGAAACGTGAAGTACCAATGGAGCACTCGGGCCACGTGCTGAAGTAGGATCGTTGCTTTCAGGAAAGGATGCGAGCGAGTCACAAAGCCGAAGCAGCCGCTCGTCTCATGAAACACCATTTTCACTTGAAAGAACAACGGACACACTACGGCTATTGAGACTTGGGATTTGGGCAGAAATTTTCTTGACAAGGAACAGAGTCTGTCGCTTCAAGGAAAACAGCTGGCAGTATATGTTGCCGCTGAGAGAGTTTTCAAATGAGAACGAAAATTTTAGAAAACGTGATCCGCCGTTAGGATCTCGACGACCTCCCAATACTTAGAGACGTCCTAATGAGATGGATCATGATGCTGATGTGAGTTTTTGATGTTACACAACAGGAAATGCGCCAGCATTGGCAGGAGCCACGTAACTCCGTGAACCAGGAATTTTTCAAATGGCCAACGCGTGACATTACAAAATAACGCGTGAGTCAAAGATACACTCGAAGCGTAAGATAGACCAATGGGTCTTAATGGAACAGCGCATGAAAAATTCATTGATGTGGTTTCAGACCTCACATTCAAAAAACCTTCAAGAAGTTACCATTTAATGAAGTTTGGTGTTATGTCAAAGAAGGGCATCCGCGATGATCTGAAAAGCCTATTAAAATACCCTCCCCCCAGGGCGCCTGGGTGGCGCAGTGGGTTAAGCGTCCGACTTCAGCCAGGTCACGATCTCGCGGCCCGTGAGTTCGAGCCCCGCGTCAGGCTCTGGGCTGATGGCTCAGAGCCTGGAGCCTGTTTCCGATTCTGTGTCTCCCTCTCTCTGCCCCTCCCCCGTTCATGCTCTGTCTCTCTCTGTCCCAAAGATAAATAAATGTTGAAAAAAAAAAATAAAAAATAAAATACCCTCCCCCCTTTTCAACTGCTTGTTTCTGAGAGGCTGGATTTTCTGCATACGCTTCAAGCTGAAGTTTCTTTTTTTAATTGAAATGTTTAAAAGATTTCATTTTTGGGGCGCCCTGGTGGCTCAGTCGGTTGGGCGGCCGACTTCGGCTCAGGTCATGATCTCGCGGTCCGTGGGTTCGAGCCCCGCGTCGGGCTCTGGGCTACTGGCTCAGAGCCTGGAGCCTGTTTCGGATTCTGTGTCTCCCTCTTTCTCCGACCCTCCCCTGTTCACGCTCTCTCTCTGTCTCAAAAATAAATAAATGTTAAAAAAAATTTTTTTTTAAAAAATAAAAGATTTCATTTTTAAGTAATCTCTGCACCCAACGTGGAGTCTGAACTTACAACTCGGAGTTGAAGTCTGTAACCAAAACGACGGTCTGACGGATTAAACACAGAAGCTAGCTGTCTTCTATAAGCCCATGTCGATGAAATTTATAAAAATGGAAGATGATTCTACTCTCGGTGCTTTTCGAAAAGTGTTTTTCTTTAAAATCATGTTATTCCCCTCCTCCCAGCTCTTTCTCTCTCTGTCTCTTGAAATAAATAGACTTAAAATAAAGAGACTTTCTCTTAGTTTTAATCTCTATTATGAGAAACATCAACACAACCTGCCTGAACAGAATCTCTTAGGCATCCTCACTCATTTCTAGGTGTATAAAGGGACCCCGACACCAAAACATTTGACAGCTGCTGCTTTGGAGCAAAAGTTCTGAACGTTTAAAACATGTTCAGAATCACCTGCGGAACTTTTCAGAAACACTGGTGCCTGCCCCCACCCCCTAGATAAATTAAATCACAATCTCCGGGGTTGGAGCCTGGGCATTAGGAAACAGGTTTATTTTGAAACCCTCCAAATGGCATAATGTACACCCAGGGTTAAACACTATTGCCCCAGCGGAGTGTTTTCCAAACGCGTCCGATCACAAAAATAATCTGAGACTCTTGTTACATGGAGCAGCCCCAGGTCCCTTCCTAGATTTAATGTAGCCCATCTCCGGGGGAAGTGGCCAGGAAATCTGTCTGTTTTTTTCAGCATCTCAGGTGATTCTTAAAATGAGACAACTTGGGGAAACACCGCACCATTCTCTTCCTGACCTCCTCATTCTTTTTTAAAAATGTTTTACGTATGTATGTATGTATGTATGTATTTACTTACTTATTTAACATTGGTTTACCTTTTTGAGGGGTGGGAGAGAGAGAGGGAGAGAGAGAAAATCCCAAGCAGGCTCTTCATTGTTGGCAAAGAGCTCACCAAGGCTCACGAACTGTGAGATCATGACCTGAGCCGAGATCAAGAGTTGGACATTTAACCAACTGAGCCACTCAGGTGCCTCTATCTATCTATCTATCTATCTATCTATCTATCTATCTATCTATCTATTTATCTATCTATACTCAAGTTAGTTAACAGACAGTGTAGTATTGGCTTCAGGAGTAGAACCCAGTGATTCATCACTTCCATATAACACCCTCATTTGTGATGGCAGGCTAGCTAAGGCGTTAGCTGTTAACAAAGGCATTACTTGACTAAGTTCAACCCACAAAGTTTGGAGCGCACACCTTAGAACTTCCCCTGGGAAATTACCTTCTCATGTGAGATGTGGCATGCGGAAATGCCTTTCGAATGGCAAGGAATAAAGAGAGAGTTACTGATTATTTGCATGGAGGGACTTCCTCCCAGGTCACTCAAGTTGCACACAGTTTTGTGGGAAGTGCTTTCTAAATTTGGGCTGGGTTGGCTGAGTCGATTCTGCACACAGAGCCGACTTTTCAGGCCAAGTGTCTGGAGGGACCTGTGTCAGGGGACTGGCAAGAACCAGTTTTTCTTGATTTGATCGTCTTGGACCTAGGATCAAAGCTTTTGTCAATACAATAGTTGCATTTCCTCATGAGTTGTAAGGAGGCCAAGAGATCCTAGGAGAGGTACAAATGGATGGATTACCTTGAAGAAGAGACAGGAGAGCGGTTTATGGGAATCACTGTGGAGAAGTGAAACTTGCCGCAAGAGAATACGCCCTCAAATTCCTACTTTTTATCTTTGGGTGAAACAGGAAGAAGGCACTGCTAGTGTTAAATAGTAATTTCCTGTCTACAACGCCACAGTCGTTCCTTTTGCTGGTCCCAGAGACTAGAAATCACTCAAGTACGAGTGAGCAGAGGCAGAAATCGGGCCTTAGTAGTTTTCATGTACTAAATGACCAATGTCTGGCTCTCATCATAAACGTTCAATGACAGTCGTGATCACTTGTCTAGAGCTCACTGTTCAAAAGTTCCAAAAATATTAAGAAGTCTATACAGAGCATCTCTTTAACGTAACTGGCGAGTGATGAAGCCAACTTGCAGAAACCTATAAGAAAAAACAGGACAGTCCCATTACATATTTTTAACTGTGAGTAGCTAGTCTCTAGACTGTTTCTAAATGACACGTTTACAGTTTGAATTACATAATCCTATAACAGGAGCCCTTCTAGGGACCTCGGAGACTGCTCCGTCATCCCCAACCCCAACCCTCTGAATTGCTCCAACTTCCTGTTCACTGGTATCTACAAGTGGCAGCGGTTGGGATGCTGACAATTCTCTTCCACCAAGAGAGAGAATTTTTTTCAAAAAGATCTTAATGTTTATTTTTTGAGAGACGGAGAAAGACAGGGCATGGGCGAAGGAGGGGCGGAGAGAGAGGCAGACACGGAATCCGAAGCAGGCTCCGGGCTCCGAGCTGTCGGCACAGAGCCCGACACGGGGCTCGAACCCACGAACCGTGAGATCATGACCTGGGCCGAAGTCGGACGCTGAACCGACTGAGCCACCCGGGCGCCCCGCGGTAGAACCTTTTGAACATGGGTTGGCCACGTGGTTTGCTTTGGTCAATGGGAATGTTAGCAAATATGCCACAAGCAAAAGCGTAAAGAACACTGGTTCGCTGGGGTCTGTACCGCGGTGCTCTTCTCACCTGTCTACCTGGTTGACGACGACAGACGAAGGCCCATGTGTACTCACTGCCCTAGCCAACCACTACACGTGCGGGCAAGGAAATGGATTCCCTGATTTTCTGACTGACCACAAGCACACGAGCAACCCCAGATGAGATCAGGCTGGCCCAGCCCAGGAGAAGCCTCCTACAGAAGGAGGAACTGAACCAATGGTGGTTGTTTTAAATCTCAAAGTTTTGGTATGGTTTGTTATGCAGCAGCTGATAACTGAGACAGCCTTCAAATGATCAATTCCCTGCTCTAGTCAAAGAGGTCCATTCAATCTCCACCACAAACCACTGTGCATACGCTTTTGTTCGTACCCCGTCCCTATGTATGTTCCCTATCTTCGCTTTTTATCCGAGACCTACCTGTCTTCTTCCTTTTTTGTAAATGTTTCTTTTAGTTTTGAGAGAGAGAGAGAGAGAGAGACAGAGAGTGCACAAGCCGGGGAGGGGCAGAGAGACAGGGAGACAAAGGATATGAATCGGGGTCTGTGCTGACAGCACAGAGCCCGACGCAGGGCTCCAACTCACCAACTGTGAACTCATGACCTGAGCGGAAGCTGAACGCTTAACTGACTCAGCCACCCAGGCGCCCCCATCTGTCTTCTTTGAAGATACTCTCGATCCCTCTACCTTTCCATGACCAAGAGCTTTCTTTTCTAAACTTTTGAAACATGCTTTTTATCTGTTAAGCGGGTCTGCTGTCACGAGATTTTGAATTCTACTGCGAAGACTTCTGTAGTTTAACACAACAGAGGTCGATGAGAGGTAATCCAAAGTGATTTTATAGAAGTGCGCTGATGAAATTTTTCCTTTGCAACTTTATCACTATTAAACTCAATAGTCTATACTTCTTCGATACTCACACGACACTCAAAAACTGTTATCTTTGTATGTGTGCGTCCAATCTCTGCCATTAAATTGTTGACTCGAAAGGGTAGAAATGCTTCTTTTTTTTTTTTTTTAAATTTTTTTTTTCAATGTTTTTATTTATTTTTGGGACAGAGAGAGACAGAGCCTGAACGGGGGAGGGGCAGAGAGAGAGGGAGACACAGAATCGGAAACAGGCTCCAGGCTCCGAGCCATCAGCCCAGAGCCCGACGCGGGGCTCGAACTCACGGACCGTGAGATCGTGACCTGGCTGAAGTCGGACGCTCAACCGACTGCGCCACCCAGGCGCCCCGAAATGCTTCTTTATCTCTGTCTCAAAGTGCTCTGTACAAGACCTTATTTATACGACATAGGGACTAGTCCTCTGGCTTTGGAGTCAAAAAGCCTGAGTTCAAATCCCTGGCACCTACCAGCTGGATGACCTTGGGCACAAGAATTAACTTCTCTGAAAGCCAACCTTTCCTAAATTAAAAAAAAAAATCATATTTACCTGACCGAGTTATGTTGAGGATGAAAAGACAGATTTCAAACCTTCTTATTGGCATTGCACGCACACGAGTCACGCTACAAATGAAAACTTTTGCTAGAAATGAAGCCTCATGTTAAGGCGCAGCCCGCAGTTTCCTTAAAACCTGGCTACTCTAAGCGTGCTCCTATGCAGACGAACAGCACGGTCTGTCAGGCCCCGTGAGATTACTAGAAATAGACAATGTCAGACCCCATTCCAGATCTACTGAATATGACTTTGAAGAAGATTCCCAGGTAATTCCTGTGCATGGTAAAATTCGAGAAGTACTTCTTTAAAAGACCTTAAAATAAAGCCAAGAGACCTGAAAATTGACTTAACATGATATCTGGGCAATTAAGCACTCATATGCACTGGATTAGGTGCTCCTCTAATCTCATTATGTGATGGGAACTTCTGATAATGAGCCCCAAAAGAAAGCCTGGATCATCATCCATATCACAGTAGTTCACCCAAGAGAGCTGGCAGAAAGGATTTCTTTTTTTATCTAAACTTCTAAACTTGGCTTTTATCAAAGCCAATGAATTAATTTCTGCTAAATGTGAATGCAGAGGGACTTAGAGGTTTAACACTTATCTTGAAAGGTTTGTTGTTGTTGTTGTTGTTGTTATTGTTGTTAGCCTCCAGCATCTTTCTTTTCATCCCTAGGAGTTAAAGAGCAAGGGAAAGACTAAGAAAGAATAGAAATCACTTTGTTGATGTAAATGGTTATCTGTAAATTCAGGTTGCTTAAACACAGCGAGCTCTTAAACCCACAATCCGACATGTACGTTACTTGAATTTTACCCAGTAGGGACAAGAACCAAAGGAGGGATGGATGTGACTAGCAGGAGACAGAGATGGAAAATTTCTACCCCAGAAGACTCTCCACAAAGGGAGGAAATCTGGAGACTTAAGGGCTCAGAGGCACTATTTTCACTTCCCTGTTGCTTTGTGAAATGTTTTTGGACTGAAGTTCTAGTTTCTTGTCCATAGGCCTCATCTGTTCCTGGCTGCCTTTATAAACATGAGTCAGTACAATGGCATGATAAAAATAGAATTGGGGGGGGGGACCCTAAGAACACGCATTCCAAAGAGAATGCCCATTTTTAAAAATCTGAAACTTTCCCCCTTGTTTCAGATATCTGCCCGGATGGCACAAGCTGGTGGGATCAGAGCACACAAAGGTTAGGTAGGTTTAATTTTGCTAGGCCCTTTTACCGTTGGGCCAACATCTAAGAGCTGTTCTGTTGGCTTTCGTGAAGGAATCTATGACCTTCTAACTGCTTTGGAGCAGAAACTAAAATTTTCATTAGAAGCCTGGGTATAGGGATTTATTTATTTATTTATTTATTTACCCTTTTTTATTTGTTAATAGGAAATTTACGGTCAAATTGGTTTCCATACAACACCCAGTGCTCATCCCCAACAGGCGCCCTCCTCAATGCCCATCACCCACTTTCCACTCCGTCCCACCCCCCATCAACCCTCAGTTTGTTCTCAGTTTTTAAAGAGTCTCTTATGCTTTGGCTCTATAGGGAATTATTTAAATTGTTTGGGAGCTTTGCCCTCCAGAGCCACTGTCCTCGGTCAGGCTGGGAGACTATGACGTACTTGGATTTGAACTTTTACTACGCTCATTCTTTGTATTATAGTTCAGATTATCCTAAGAGAATGGAATCCATATCTTATCTCCAAACCCAATTTTTACCTATTGGTTTAAGATATCCTTTTCCTCTAATTGACTCCTTTAGGGAGGCATGAGTAGCAAGGGAAGCTGACAGATTCAACTTTCTCCTTTCTTCCCTTCTTTTATACAAGTCTGAAAGGCAGGGGTGCCCGGGGGGCTCAGTCCGTCAAGCCTCCGACTTTGGCTGAGGTCATGATCTCGCAGTTTGCGAGTTCCAGCCCTGTGCCCGGCTCTGTGCCGACAGCTCGGTTCATGGAGCCTGCTTCGGATTCTGTGTCTCCCTCTCTTTCCCCCGCTCACCCTCTGTCTCTGCCTCTCTCTCTCTCTCTCAAAAATAACTAAATGTTTAAAAAAAAAAGTCTGAAAGGTAGACGAAAGAAAGAATGAGATGCACGTGGGTTGAGGATTAACACTGATGCATAAAAACTGAAATTCTCCACAGGTGTGGTTGAGTCTTTGACCTCTTGGTCCTAACAGAAATAAATTAGGAGGCAAAAGCAGAGTTCACGCAAATACTCATTTGTGTGAGCTGCAAAGAACAGGTAAACAGACAACATCAGTAAAATGGAAATTCTCAGTTGCTCAACTAAGGAACAGAACAAGTTTTTCTCTTCAAGACCAATTTATGGTAGAGGAAGTGAAGCATTATCTTGACTCGAGGGGGAAGTGTCTCTGTGTCCCGAGACCTGAACCTTCGATGGGGTGGGGGGGAGAGGTTAAGAGATTAATAGAGAAAAATATGAAAACTAGGGAAGAGGGGCACGAGTGTGTACAAATGGCCAAAAAGAAGCCAGAACTTGTAGCCAAACCCTGTCCGACGTTTCTGGGGTAATTTGTTTCAGAGTAAATGACTGGGATTTCAAGTTTTGGTGTTAGGAACTTTTTGCTAGACCGTTAAGGGAGAAAATGTCAAGTAACAGCAAAGACGAAGAAGGAGAAAGCAGAAACCGAAATAGGTCACGGGGTTGCGAACCCCTTAAGCCTTCAGGTACTTGACTTGCTACCTCTGATTAATGCCAACCACTGGGCAACAGCCAACAAAAATGAGCCGTTCGATATACTACACAGGATTTTCAGAGGACACGTACGGGGTGGAATGCAATGTGCCCTTTGAATTTATATCTCATTTCCAGGTTGAACCATTTTGCAACTGAAAGAAATTCAAATGCTTCAGAAACTTTACAGATGCAGTACTCGTATGATTTGACGCCGAGATGAAAGCCTCTCTGAAGTGGAAAATGGGAGTTATTCGAGAGCAAACAGTATACATCACCATCAGTTGTATCCTAAATAACAAAGTCTCTGGTGCACAACAAGCCATTACAGCTTCGTAGGCATTCCGAATGTTGTACTTAATAAAGCAATTATAATCTGTCATCCCGTCCTCGGTAAGCAGTACTGCTCCACAGCTTACGTTATGGATTTCTTCGGCAGAAACGAGACTTACTGAAGTATAACCAAGAATTTTAAAATGTCGTATTCATTTTACGCCATGGAATATGTGACGTGCTCCTAAATTCGAACGTGTTCATGATAATTTTTATAGAATACCACTTAAGATTGATCTTCTATGGAGGAAATGGATTACAACTGTATGCATAAAACTCTAACGGGGTCTTCGGGAAACGGTGATTATAAAAATGGCTAAGGTAAACTGTGAAAATGAATATGGGAAGACAGGGCTGTTTCTAAAGACGCCGTGAGTTACACGCTGTTTACCATTATGCACTGTGAGATGGATACTAGGGCTTTTGTTTTGTTTACTCTCCCTAGAGGCACAGATCAAATTGAGTTATAAACCACCGTGGTCTATTGAGTCGAGTTGGCAGGCACTGGTGATTAATTTGGGGGGGGAGATTAGGGATAAAGTGGAATTAGAGAGAATTTCAAAGTACTGAGCCTGAGTAATGCTATAAAGATAAGTATACATGTAAATCCTGGGGTCAAAAGATTTAAGATTTGGCCTCGTTTACGTGAAGCAGTCAAATATCCACAGATGAGAACCTGGAGATCCCAGGAGACACACGAGGGACTGGAGATACAGATTCACACATCATCCGAAGAATATAACGGCAGATATGGCAAGCGATGAGTTCACGAAGATAAGACACTGGCGGGAGGGGGGAGGGTGGGGGGAAGCAAGAATTTCAGTTCTAGGAAATGGAAGGTTGGTAGGAAACCAATGAAAGTTCTTAGAAAGGATGAAGTGGGGAGGTAGGAGAATGAGTAGCAGCGCGCAGTGACACAAGACCCACCGGGTGACGGCAGGGGGATCTTCCTAAAGGAGGGGTTCTATCAATAAAGAACTGGATAAATACATTATCACTGGAACGCGCTTGCACTGAAAGTCTATGTAGGTGTCCAGAAGGATGAGGTCAATCTACATGTACCGACAGTGAAAAATTAATACAAAAAAAGCCAAGGGACAAAATAGCCTATGTAGTATCCGAAATTAAAGTAGATACCCATAAATGGAAAGACATCCGATGTTCTTGGATTGGACTGAGCCACCCAGGTGCCCCAGGAATAATATCCTTCTAGAGGCACAGAAATCAAGGCAGTAACTCCTTACCTACCATCCAATAGATTGATAGAAAATCTCATTATAGGATTTTAGTTACACAGGATATAATTCTCCTTTATTTCAGTCAGCAAAGAGAAAGCAGTGTAAAGCCAATTTCATAAGCTCAGGTCTCGTCAAAAGAGACATGGTAAGCCAACTTGACACAGTGCCAACTTTTTGTGTTTTTTAAATTATTTTTTTTAAGTAATAAAAAAACTACGCCCAAGGTGAGGCTGGAAACTCAATACCCCGGGATCAAGAGTCACATGCTCTACCGACTGAGCCAGCCAGGCGCTCAAACGTAGGGCTAACTTAAAAAAAAATTTTTTTTTAAGTTTATTTCTTTATTTAAAGACAGACAAAGACAGTATGAGCGGGGGAGGGGAAGAGATAGGGATAGAGGGAGAATCCCAAGCAGGCTCTGCGCTGTCAGCACAGAGCCCCTCGAGGGGCTCGAACTTGCGAAGCTGTGAGATCATGACCTGAGCTGAAACCGAGAGTCGGACGCTTAACTGACTGAGCCAGCCAGGCGTCCTTGGGCTATCTTTTCGATGATGGAAAATATATCCTGCAAAGGATGATTTCCATAAAATGAACAACTTGAGAGACAAAAATCGAGAGTGAGGATGATACAGACTTTGCATGTTCCGTTTGAAACAATCAATGTGAGTTAACGCAACCCAGAGCAGACAGAATCGCCCCATAATGGCTACTGAATGGCGTTGCCAGGTGAGCTCTTTGGGAACCCGTGAGAAAGTGTTTCTGGAGGTAGGTATGGCCCACCCTAGAATATCCTCAGTCTAGCTGGTTGTGGTTGAATCCACAATCAAAAGAAATAAGACAGTGTTTGGCTCTCCAGTTATGACAACCTCTTGCTCACAACTCAGGGCTTGATGGTCCAATTCGACAGTAATTCACGTTAGGGCTCACATGTGGGAACCTGCCTTTTCAACTGGATCTAAGTAATGCCCCAGGAAATAATGCAGAAAACATGTGGACCCATGAAGTGGACAGATTCACATAGTGAGGGTTTGGAACTGAGCTTCGATCAGTTAGGTAGAAAAAGACAATAGGAGTAGCTACTATTTGGGCAGCATTATTCTTTGTGGGGTGGCTAAAAGCAGTCAGGGTAAACCAGATCAATTATTTCCAGAACTCTCAACATTTGTCTGCTTTTGGGCAAGAACAACAGACTCGTTTGTAGATAGACTTGTCTGTCCTCCAGGAAAACACAGATTACAATACGTTTGGGCCGTAAAATCAAATAAAACCATAGAGAACTTAAAAATACTGATTTGTATTTATTTTTTAAAAACATTTCTTTATTTTTGATGAGAGAGAGAGAGAGAGAGAGAGAGAGCGAGCTGGGGAGGGGCAGCAGAGAGGGAGACAGAAGATCTGAAGCAGGGTCTGTGCTGACAGTGGACAGCCTGACACGGGGCTTGAACTCACAAACCATGAGATCATGACCTGAGCTGATGTTGGATGTTTAACTGACTGAGCCACCCAGGCGCCCCCAAATATACTGGTTTTTAAAATGCAAAAGTAAAAAAAATAATAATAAATAAATAAATAAATAAATAAAATGAAAAAGTAATACATACACATAGTAGAAATTTTACAAGGGGATGGAGTGAAAAGTAAGTAAGACTCATTCTCAAAAGGCAATTGTTTCTTTCCAGTTTCTTGCATATCCCTATAGAAGTATACTTATTTGTATTTATATAAATTGGAGCATATTATGTGTTCCTGCTAAACAGTGTAACTTGGAGACCTTTTGCTATGATTAGATATAAAGCCACACGATTCTAACAACTGTGTAGCACTGTATACAGTTCTACATTTATTTAGCATACTGTCGGGGCGCCTGGGTGGCGCAGTCGGTTAAGCGTCCGACTTCAGCCAGGTCACGATCTCGCGGTCCGGGAGTTCGAGCCCCGCGTCGGGCTCTGGGCTGATGGCTCAGAGCCTGGAGCCTGTTTCCGATTCTGTGTCTCCCTCTCTCTCTGCCCCTCCCCCATTCATGCTCTGTCTCTCTCTGTCCCAAAAATAAAATAAACGTTGAAAAGAAAAAAAAAATTATTTAGCATACTGTCCTATTTATGACTATTTTTTCCAGGTGTTGACTTTCTTAACGCTGCCACAAATACCTTTTCACTTTTTTTGTGTGCCCAGGTGTAAACCTGTGCCATGCGTGAATTTATACAAATGAAATTATTGGGTCAGAGGGTCCGAATATTTCAAATTGGGGAAAAAAAAAACCTTCAACAGATACTGGGAAACTGCCCTCTAAAAATGTCTATCATCTCATCACTAACGCAGGAGAGGGCCTGTCTCCCTACAACCTTGCCCCCTGGGTGTATTATATCATTTTTTCCTTTGGTTCATCTGTGAGGGAAAACGGTTTTCGTTAGCATTGTTTAAAATTCTGAGTCCAAACCCGAGAACACTTCTTAAAAATGATAGCTCAGCAAGCTCAGTGACGAGACGGAGAATTTCTTTAAATCCCATTGGACTCTGGCTCTCCTTTGGTGAAGGGATCCCAGAGAATTTACTGTTAGAGTCCATTTGTGCGGATAGGGTTCTTCTATAAAGTGGAGCCATCAACTATTTTAACAAGAGACAGTTTCATAGATAGGTTTCAGTTTTTGCAAAAGGGGAAGAAACACCATTCTGTGGCTCGATGTGGGTTTGTCAGTTACTGCCTCCCCGCTTCCTGGGACTGCCCACTGTTTTTGAGCACAAATCAGACTCGAGCAAAAACAACTCTTTCCATGGGATCAGCTATAAGAAGAATGGCCGCACAAAGAGCAGCTTAGTTTCTTGGAAGGCTGGTGGGCATTTCTGGAAAAAGCACAGCTGACTTACTTGTCCCTATATGGTCATTTGCTGTTTCCTCCGGACCAAAGGAGCAGATTGGTTCGCGAAGGTAAGACAAAGGAGGCAACAGGCCCTCTAACTGCCAATCCTTCTGTCACCTCTCCTCTCACTTGTTGAGTCGTTTGCCACCAGAGACCAGATGCCATCGCCTCTCAGATGCTTTTCTAGTTGAGCAAGTCACGGGTGAGCGGGAGGTTCAGCAAGCATTCGAGGGAGTGGACGACAGTCGGGAGAAGTGAAGCCAAATGCTCCCTTCTCTTACCCCCCCCCGCGTTCACATTTTGGGCGGTTCTGAAATGTTGTGTGTTTTTTTTTACCCCTCAAATTGGACGGGTCGGATCACGTGTTTGTTGTGTAACTGATACGGTGCTTGTTCAGAAATTGCTGCACAGAATCAGCTTCCACGTTCTGAAAAGCAGGCCTCAAAACCTGACCAGAACTTTGCAGGGACAGCACATCTCTAGAATGCAGTGATAGAGTTCTAGAGACGAGGACAATGACAGTAAGCTCCAGTTGGCTTTGACTCTCGATGATTCATTCCGAGAGCTTGAGCTAAGAGTTTTCCTGTGCGGCAGGGCACATTCAAAGCCAACGTGATAGCCAGGGGCTGTTACTTTCCGAGTTGCCACCAGGCTCATTTGGGGAAAGTCTACCTGTTGGTATCGAAGGCGGCACATCCAGGGGGGCTTTCGCGTGAACTATCGTTACATCTGCTCCGACGAACTCCTTCTTGCACACATCCATCTTTGTTGTGGTATGGACCTGACTTGGCCAGTATATTCGTACCGATATTTTTGGAACGTTTCCTGCAAAGGTCAGCGTAAGAACAGTGTGCTTCTGGGCTTGAAGAGCTTCTCGTCGGAGTGGAGAGTATTTGAAATTTGGGTGAAAACCGTTCACATTGTAACGGTAATTCAGGGGATGTACAAAGTCAAGGGCGCTAAGTCTCATATCAAAGTGGTGTTTCGATAGCTACGTTCGCTCCAGCTACTGAACCGTTTCTAACCACACATCACATACTTCATGATTAGCTCAGATACATAAGATAACATGGATGGAACTGGAGGGGATTACACTAGGCGGAAGTGAGTCAGCGAGCGCAAGACACATATCTGTGATTTCACTCACATGTGGAATTTAAGGTGGGTGGGGGGGGGGGATGGGTCCTCCCAGTTTCTCTTTTGCAAAGTTTCAAAACCTGTATTAAAATGCAAAGAATGGTACAACGAACACCCATGCTTCCATCATGTAGATTAATCGGTTGTAGCTCTGTTGCTATATTTACTTTCTCACTCTCTTGCTCTCCCTTCATCTATATACACACATGCACACACATATATGTACACAGTTCCCTTGGTGACTTTAGGACATGTGTCACCCCCAAATCCTTGAGCCTGGATGCTAAGAGAAAGGGCAGTCTTCCCCATAATTACACTGCTAAGGAAATGTAACACCAAGACTATTCTTGCAGATATGATTCGTACTCAAATTTTTCTTCCCAATTTTATTTTCTTCCCAATTTTGTTTTCTAAATTTAGAATGCAGTCAAGTACACGGTATGGCATTTTGTTGCTGGGACTACAACGAAGTAAATGATAGTGCTAATAGACGCGAGATAATTCCATTAATAATGATTAGCAATTATAACACCAGAGAAATTTAACATCAGTCAACATTATCAGCATCGCTTATCTTTTGATTCCTCTCACTTTGTGTCAATCCAAAAAAGTGATCGTGGGCTTTAATCTTTTTCGTTTGTGAGATGTCAAGACCCAGCATGAAGAAAATCCCAACTAAGACAAAAACATATTTACAAATTTTCTGCCTCCAAATCTACAGTTTCTGTAAATAAGAAAATTCACACACCCAGAGAAAGCCCTCGGAGGTAGAACTGAACAAAAAATTATTTACTTGGTGAGGTTCATATGGAAAACAGAGGCCTTTGGACTTTATGATCTTAGCCATCAAATCAGACCCGCACAAATTAAGAATCACTTCATATTTGAAAGAAGAGATGACCCCCCAATGATTTCTTTTGTTAACAAGAATTGACATGTGGATGAGAGATACTTTAGAGCATTTGTCCAAAGAGGACATAAGAGGAATATAAACCAAGGTATATGATGAAGAAAATGCTTATTTCTAGCTCTAAACTCTGTGTACTTTCAAAGGTAACGGTAAGCAAACTACGGGAGCTTTTTAATGTGGGGAGATCTCTCCTGAAGAAACTTTGCTTTGGGTAAAAAGTTCTCGTATCGTTCGCTGGAAAACCAAACGCATAAGATAGATTTACCGATGATGGCGAAACAAAAGAACATTCAAGTTTTTCAGGGATAACCTTTTGGCGGTTTATTCACAAGATTCAAAGATCAAGATCTTTAAAAAATAAGGGCTGGAATTAGGGGATTTAGGATTTAGATTACAGGAAAAACAGGCAAAGAGATGAAACGGAGTATTTTGAGGATTTGGGGGTATTAAAAAAAATAACATCTCTGATAGGTCACCTACCCATAATCCTAATAAGACAGTGCTTCATCCTCAAATTTGAGGCAAAAATAAATTTGCTCATCCGATCGGCAAATTAACAGTAATACTCTGCTGAAGGATGTCGGTGCAACAATTAATCTCAAACCCTGCTGGTCGGAGAATAAAGCTGGCCCAAGCTACTCGAAAGGAAATTTGCAAGAGCTGTGAGGCAGTAATTCGGCTCCTTCACATCTGGCCTAAGGAAAAACACTCACGGAGGTACATGCAGTGATTACGCATAATAAAAAAGCAATAAAAACCTCAATGTCCAGTTTCAGAAATGATTTGCTGACCTAAGATGTGCCTGTTCCTGTACTATTTTGTAACTGCTGCCTCCACGTGGCTCTGGAGATCTTTTTTTTTTTTTTTTTAAGTTTATTTATTTTGAGAGAGAGAGAGAGAGAGAGAGAGAGGGAGAGACAGAATCCCAAGCAGGCTCTAGGCTGTCAGTGTGGAGCCCAACATGGGGCTCGATCTCATGAACTGTGAGATGGTGACCTGAGCCGAAATCAAGTCGGACGCTTAACTGACCGAGCCACTCAGGCGCCCCTGGAGGTCTCCTCTGCACCCGTCTCAACCCAGTCCCTCAGATGTCTTAGTTCACATGGGTGCAAACTGCCCTTCGAGAGACGATTCTGTTCTGCCACCCTATCAGCCCCAACCCCCCAACCTCCCACCAACCCCCAAACTTCTTGCTTTCCTTTTGCTGTTTCCAGTTACTCCTTTCAAAGGACTATCCCAATGACTCATTTCCCTGATTTATTTAAGGTAACAGATGATTTTGCTCAAATTCCATGCAATCCTGATAAACATCTTGGGGGCAGGGACAGAAATAACCTAGAATCTCTAGTTCCGGGGCAAGGATGCTGAATGGATGGCCAAGGGCTCTGAAATGTTGATAAATGAGATTTGAAGGGTCTGGGTGGTGAAACAGGGCCTGGATAGGGAAGCAGGGCTCTCAGGACAGAAACACACACACACACACACACACACGAAATAAAAATGCACAAATGCTTGCGGTGGGCGCGAAGGGGTGGAGAACTGGGAACACAGACAAGGACCACGTGGCGCATCTCTTTGTCGTGATGAATCACTAAATTATACACCCCCGAAATGAATATTATGCTGTGTGCTAACTAAAACTTCAATAACTTGAAACATGAAAAAAAAATAGCGTATCTGTAATATTAAATTATTCTGTGGTTGTAAAATTAAGGGCGGGATGATGCCACCTTGCAGCAGGGTGAGTGCTTAGGGAAAATGTTGACACAGATGAAAAGACCAGAGAGGATGAATTATTTGTGTGCCTCGGGCCCACTCTGGGGCACGCGTTGATGGCTTTCTTGGAGCTTTTCTTTCTGTATTTCACTGTTCCCAGAACACTTTGGGAACACTTTGTCCCTAAGTGTTGTTGTTATTCTGTACTCTTTTTTTCTTTTTAAAAAAGTTTATTTATTTTGAGAGCATGCATGCAGAGAGAGAGAGACAGACAGACAGACAGACAGACAGACGCGAGCAGGCTCTGTGCTGTCAGTGCAGAGATCAGCGTGGGGCTCGAACTCACAAACTTTGAGATCATGACCTGAGCAGAGGTCAAGAGTCAGATGCCCAACCCACAGAGCCACCCAGGTGCCCCCAAGTGCTGTTCTTTAGAGTCAGAGTCAGGGTTGTTGGAGTCAGGGTGGATACCCCTCTCCGGGAAGGACTGACTGCTTGTCACGACTGCTTGACGTTAACTGCTCTCAACAAGGCAGTAGTGTGATATATTTGACGAACAGACCATGTCCTCTGAGTTCGTAAATTTGGACTTGAATCTTGCCTCCAGCACTTAGTTCTTTGTGACCTTGGGAAGGTCATTTTTCAAACCTCAACCTCAGTTTCCTCATTAGGAAAATCCAAATTACGATAAAAGCGAACATGCAGTGTTATTGAAAAATTGGGCTTAGGGGCACCTGGGTAGCTCAGATGGTTAAGCGTCTGATTCTTGATTTCGGCCCAGATCATGAGGTCATAGTTTGTGGAACTGAGCCCCGTGTGGGGCTCTGCGCTGACAGCCCGGAGCCTGCCTGGGATTCGCTTTCCCTCTCTCTCTGCCCCTCCAGTGACTTAGGTCAAAACCATGGCAACCATGGCTCATGAATCAAATTGGCCTTTTGCCTGTTTTTCTTTTTCTTTTTAATGTTTATTTATTTCGGAGACAGAGAGAGACGGAGCATGAGTGGGGGAGAGGCAGAGAGAAAGGGAGACACAGAATGCGAAGCAGGCTCCAGGCTCTGAGCTGTCAGCAAAGAGCCCAGTGCGGGGCTCGAACTCACAGACCGTGAGATCGTGACCTGAGCCGAAGCCAGACGCTCAACCGAGGCGCCCCTTGCCTGTTTTTCTAAATAAAGTTTTATTTGAGCACAGCCACATCCATTTGTTTACATACGGTCTATGGCTGCTTTCCTGCCGTGATGCAGAGTTGAGCAGCTGCGGCCGAGACTTAAAATGTTAAATATGTGGCCCTTTATAAAAAAAAAGTTTCCTGATCCCTAACTTCGGTTTTTCCAAATGTTTCCTGTTGTAAAGTTCTCCCCTCTTTATGTTTTCTCTTTGAACTCACGCTTGTCTTGTTTGCGTGCAGATTAAAAGTATTTCCATGTGCAGAGTATAACAAGAGTTTTCTGAGAAGAAGAATTTATATTGCAGTTTCTTCTGAAGTGCAAGTAAATGATTTAACAAGGTACTGCACTTTAGCACATATTTCTAAGATGTGAATTTGCAACTAAGGTTAATTTTGGTATTCCCCTATTCTGGTAATGATTAATGTAGGCTAAATTTGCCTGGAACATCTCATCTGCAAAAGTCCTTGGATGTCTTTTCCGTCACACCTAGTTATGGGCAATTCTAAATATATCTCTCTATCTTCTCTGTGATGAGAAACAAAAATTCAATGATAAAATATCTTGGAACAATTAAAATAATCCATTGGCTTAAGTTTCAGGGTGTCAAATGAAATTTACTGTAAAACATGGCTTAGCATTTGTTTGGAGTACACCTTTCATAATACCTTTGAAGAGATTAATGTCATAAGAATTTCACAAATAGTCAGTGACATGTTTTTAAATGCTAACCACCAAAATCAACTCAAATAACATTATTTCTCTATTTTTAAATTTTAGGATGTCACGATACGCAGTATTGTTTTCACTCTAATGGTACATTAAAGGGTTTTATGAATATTAAATGAGTTAATGTAAGTTTAATTTTTGTTGATAAATTTCACACATTGCCTAGCTTTAGAGCAGGCTTTCAAAAGCTCTTTTAGCATGCTCTCTGCTGCCCCCTGCTGCTAATTTTCAGAAACTGATTTTTGATTCTGAGCAATGCTCGCTTACACTCTCTTAATATATGCTTATAAACTCATGCAATATTCAAGCTTGAGGCGACTCTACCGATAATTTAATCCTACATGATTCATCTGCAGATCAGAAGTTGAGTCTCTGTGATCTGAAGCAACATGTGAGTGTGGGCTCGTTTTCTGACTGCCAACGTTTGAACGTCTGGTGGTTTTGGACATGTTACTTAATTTTGACCTCTATATAATGAGCATAATAATACTACCTACATCTTGGAGTCTCTGTGGGGATCCAGTGATGTAGTACATAAAAAGCACTTAGGATACTTCGTGGGTTGTAGCCACTAGTAATGTGAGCTATTTTATTGACTTGTCATTAATAAGACTAAAACCGTAGCTAATGACAAGGTCAGAACCAGAATTCTGGTCTCCTGACCACTAATTCAAGAATTTTCTTTTGCACTAGTCTGAAGATATGATGAAACTTGACCTTTTTAAAGTAGGCTCCACGCTGGGCATGGAACTCAATGTGGGGCTCGAACCCACGAACCCTGAGATCATGACCTGAGCCAAATCCAAGAGTCAGACGCTTAACCGACTGAGCCACCCAGGCTCCCCTCCCAATATAAATTTCTAATGCGCACACTTGGAAGATGATTTCACTGTTGGTTGTAAGGAGTCTCTCCAACGGGCTCCCCGCCTGAATCTCCAATGCACCGTTAGACACTTGCACTCAGAAAGTTCATCTCGTGGGAGACTCAAGAGGAACTAAACCGAACCCATTAGTTCACTTTCCAGCCTTTCTCCTGATCTCGGTCTCTCAAGTTCATTCCTTCTCTTCCTCTTTTGCTACCTCCCTCCCGGGTTCCCGTCTCAGGCTCCTCAAGGGGGGATGAATCCAGCACCCGACTGACAGATTGCATCAGCTGCCAGAGCTTGCCGTGGCCCGCCGGGTACACCACGTGTCTTCAGCCCTGCGTGTCCCAACTTACCTCCTCCTTTAGCCAGGAGTGCATCCCTCTCTAGAAATTAGGGCATATTTTCCGCTTTTTCATCACTGGACTTACCACTTTCTGCCCTACTGGTCTGCCTTGGGCCCCACACATCAGAACGCTAGCATTCCCGTTCCATCAGAATCAAGCTACCGACAAAGCTCTCGGATGATGACGAACAGTGCAAAGGGCCCATTATTCCAAACGAAATCCTAGACCCTCCTCCTTCATTGCTATGAAAGAGATTATCTGGACTACTCCTAAACATCAGCCGCATAAAATGCAAGAGGACTCCAGTCGCGCTGATCATTTGGTCTGAGAAGAAATAGGATACATGGTGGGAGACTTGGGGTAGGGCTGAATGGGAACAAGGCTAATAAAGAGTGACTGTGAAATTGTAGTAAAAGCCTTAAGTGACCGTGACCTGGAGAAATAATGCTTGCATCCCACCTAGATTGGCATCCGTTACTGACGACGCGAGAATCACACAGGTCTCTGCACTTTCGTGGACTTCTCCTCTCTCTGCAGTGACTTTTCCCTTTTCTCATGCCTCTTCAGATCTTTCTTGTTCTTTTTTGTTGTTGTTGTTGTTTTAGAGAGAGAGTGAGCGGGGCAGAGGGGCAGAAACAGAGAGAGAAAGAAACCTAAGCAGACTCCACGCTCCGCGGGGAGCCCAATGCCAGGCTCGATCCCACGACCCTGGGATCATGACCTGAGCCGAGATCAGGAACCAGATGCTCAAGTGACTGAACCACCCAGACACCCCCCCCCCCCAAATCCTTATTGTTCTTTAGGACCAAATAAAAGTTGACATTTTACACAGTGATTTTTTTTTTCTCTCTTCTTCACCCTCAGGATGTGTTGTATCTTTAAGCACAAACTCAGCTGTACAGGAAGGGCCCGTGTCTTTCCCCACCCTCTTTGTGACTTTAAAAATATCTGTGTTTAGCTTTTATTTTAATTAAGAAACTAACCCAAGTTACACGGGAACATAACTGGGGTCAAATGATCCTAAGAACAGAAATCCCGGTACCTCTTTTCCAAAAGCAACTACTTTGATCTCCTTTTTACGAATTATTTAGTATTTACCTCCATTTCTTTTTAAGTAGTATGCTTGTATTCCAACTTCTGGATTTTTCAGTTCGGGACTTTATTTGTTGACTTGTCACTAACCAGATAATGATTTAGTTTTTTTTTTTTTTTAACTCCCCTCACTTCTACCAGGAACATGCAACCTTGGCCTACCGAGTACAGGCTAAGTCAGTGCCCCTCTGACTACACGTACTGGCCGCCCAGTCTGGACACATAGGCCGATGCCTAAGACAATTTTTATTGATATCTCATTACTGGACGTGAGAGAGTATTTTAATTTTTTTTAATGTTTATTTATTTTTGACAGAGAGAGAGAGAGAGAGAGAGAGAGACAGAGCATGAGCGGGGGAGGAGCAGAGAGGGAGAGGGAGACACAGAATCGGAAGCAGGCTCCAGGCTCCGAGCTGTCCGCACAGAGCCCGACACGGGGCTCGAACCCACAGACCGCGAGATCGTGACCTGAGCCGAAGTCGGACGCTCAACCGACTGAGCCGCCCAGGCGCCCCAATACGTGAAAGAGTACTATCTTTGTCTCCCGATTTGTTGTCATCCTGTGACGCTATCTCCAAT
Organism: Felis catus; assembly: GCF_018350175.1. Taxonomy (NCBI): domain Eukaryota; kingdom Metazoa; phylum Chordata; class Mammalia; order Carnivora; family Felidae; genus Felis; species Felis catus. The sequence continues at coordinate 26,154,411 of NC_058386.1, read as the reverse complement.
TTGGTTAGATCAAATTTCACTGCTTTCTATATTATGTCGACCTCAGCCATATAGTAAAACCACACTCTGTTTCTTGCACCATTTTTCTTAAATTTTGAGTTGGAGTTTATAATTGCCTGGATTTGTGTGGGCGGACATGGCGGCCCCATGTGGCAATTTAAATTAAATGAAAATGTCACTCAGACTAGCTCCATTTGGCTCACTTACTAGTCATAAGGGGCTCTCGGTTTTCATATTGGACATATTGCCAGAGAAACCTATGTTAGATGCTACCTTCACCACCTCAGAGACGACCCAAGAAACCACACTATTCAAACAAAAATAGCTTTAAAAAATTTCCTTGAACCCTTCACACAGGGGTTCTAGACTTCCCCCAACAGCGATGGAAATATTAAAAGGAAGTTGCACATAATCTTAGTTTCAAAATAACTAAACAAAAAGTGTCTCAGGTGAGGGTCCCATGTCATTACCAAATAGCTAAAAGTTTACGCCCCTGATTTTTTTTTTTTTTTTTTTTTGCTACCTCCTCTCCAACAGCCCTTGAAAGGAGTACAGAGATGAATGAATCAGATGGTGCTCCAGAATTGCTGCCGTGACACCGAATGACAGTGGTCATCTTTAAATTTCAATTCGACTTGCCTGTCTTCAGTATTTTAAAGTCTTGCTGTCAACTTCACTATCTTCTAAGCCTGTACTGCCCAAGAGAGCGCCACGCGGCATTTTAAATTAATTTACTTTTTTAAGTTTATTCATTTTGAGGGAGAGAGAGAATGAGAGAGGACATGTCAGGAGGGGCAGAGAGAGGAGAAAGAGAGAATCCCAAGCAGGCACCGAAGTGCCACTACAGAGCCCGACGTGGCCCCTGAACCCACAACAAACCATGAGATCGTGACCTAAGCCGAAACTAAGAGTTGGACGCTTAACTTCCAGGGCCGCCCAGGCACCCCCTGAATTAACTGAAATAAAACTGAAACTCAGTTTCAGCAGCTACATTTCAAGCGCTCAGCAACCATTCAGTAACTGGCCACCGGTTAACATTCTGGACAGCACAGACAGAGATCATTCCGTCCTTTCCGAAAGTTCTGTTGGACAGCACGGGTCCAGATTTTTCATGTGCTGACACCTTCCTAATTCACCCCCAAGTCCACAGCCAATTATATGAGTCTTACTTCATGGTGCTCAGACTTACTAAGTTGTCTTCGATTTCATCTTCCAATCCAGAAGCCTTCGGGTCTGTTCCAACCTGGCAGCTGGCCTTTTGACCCGTGATGTAGCTGGCACATCCTGAACCTAGGACAAAACACAGGGGGCCTCAGTCCGGAGCACTCCCATCTTCTCTTCCTAGCCCTGGATACCCCCTCGCCCTCAGCCCCCACTTCTGACCTCAGCACAGGGCCCCAACAAAAAGCTACCCCTTCATCACCTGCTGGGTCTGGGCGTGTGTGTGCGCCCAGTCCCTAAGTTGGCATGAGTCTTAACGGATTAGGAGAAAAGCCTGTGCCAACTTTCAGGCTGTCCCTGGGCAATGTGAGCGGACAATTCTGAGGTCCGGAGTTCCATGACAGCTGGTTGGGCTTCCTCACGTTGGCCTCTAGAGTGCCATACCACGTTCGGATGGGCATACTCAAGGAGGGACAGAGTGGGGTCCTTTACACTGCAGGGTTTGATAGAGGGGCTCAGGCTATCCCACTCTGAGGGCTCCCTGTTCACTGATTCACGTACTCCTTTCAGCGGAGCACATCTTCCACTGACTTCCTGAGAAAGGTGTCTGGGAGATGAGCTATTTGAGACTTGCGCTTAAAAAAAAAATGTCTCTATTATTTTGGGACGCCTGGGTGTCTCAGTCAGTTGAGCATCTGACTCTTGATCTCAGCTCAGGTCACGATCTCACGGTTCACGAGATCAAGCCCGGCGTCAGGCTCTGCTCACAATGCGGAGCTTGCTTGGGATTCTCTCTCTCCCTCGCTCTCTCTCTCTCTGCCCCTTTCCTGCTTGGGCTCCTCCTCAAAAATAAATAAACTTAAAAAAAATCTCTATTTTATCCATCTACTCGATTGATAATTTGGTCATGAGATTCTAGCTTGAATACAAATTTCATTCAAAAATCTTAAATGATTCTTAAAAATTTATTTATTTTTGAGAGAGACAGAGACAGCATGAGCTGGGGAGAGGCAGAGAGAGAGAGAGAGAGAGAGAGTGAGAGAGAATCCCAAGCAGGTTCCACAATGTCAGCACAGAGCCCAATGTGGGGCTCGAACTCACGAAACCGTGAGATCATGGCCTGAGGTGAAACCAAGAGTCAGACGCTTAACCAACTGAGCCCCCCAGGCAACCCTCTTTCAAAACTTTTTAGATATTGTTACTTAATCTTCTTGCTTCTCATGTTGCTGTGGAGAAGTCTAAACATTCTGGGTCTTGGGTTTTTTTCTTCTTTTTTCTCTCTGGAAACTTAGAGTGTTTTCTCTTTTTCCCAAGTGTTCATTTTACAATAACAAGAAGAGATTATTGACAGTAGTTCATGCTCCACCCACCCAGAATTCACTCCTCTAAGTGGCTGTTTCTGTCTCTCTCATTCAGAGCTTTCTTTGGATATTTCAACATTCTCCCCACCGTTAAGAATGGAGATCCAAAAGGCTCAGTGGGCTCTTGTGATTGTGAACTTGAATGAGGGTGGTCTGGATGCCACATTTAGTTGTGGATCCTCTGGGGTCAACTGCTCTTCTCCTCAGACTAGTCCAGTTTCCCCAGAACAGCCTTCTCCAAATCCCGCCTAGAACGTGGATGCCCCTGTGCCAGCATTCTGGAAGCTAAGAGGGGAGGTCATGGATCTCACAATCCAACACGCATATGTTCATGTACTCTATTATCGGGTAATTCTACCCTCAGTTGGTATCCCATACTCCCAAGACTCTGTATTTTATTCTTCGGAGAATAAATTTCAACTTTTCCTTTGGGGTTGAGAAGGGGAGACAGTCACCTGGTTATAGGGAATGAGTTAGAGAACCCTATCCCAAAAGGTACATGGGACCACCAACTCCTGAACACGTAGGGGAATTTCAACAAGACTGGCTCTTGGAATTTTCCATGGTTCTTGTAAGAATCAGTTTTCTCAGGTCTCCAAAGACATTAACCTTTGGCTTCCTTCTTTCCAGCTTCTGAAACGTTATTGAGCTTGTCTCTTCTGTTCTCACTTTTCTTCTAAATATTAACGTTTCAAATAAATAATTTACTGTTGTTTTATTAAAGTTTGGGGAAAAAGAAAAAAAATACACAGATAGGCCTTACTTCCTGTATTTTCCTGGAGATCTTTGCTTTCCTCTACCTCAATTTGATCTTGCTTTTGAGCTCACAGTCTCCTGAGTGATCACTGCCAATCAGGATTTCTTTAGTCACTTCAGGGCTCCCTCCTCCTTGGCTTCCCCTGTAAATGCTAGCTTGTTCGCATAGAGCTATAGGGTCAGTGATGGATATGGAAGTGCGGCCATGTTTGGTTGTCAACATGCAGTCATACAGGCATCCACGGAAACTTATCATTCAGTAGTCCCTGGTGAATAGTCTATAGATGTGTCTGCAATCTTCCCACCCCAAATCTTGGTCTTCTCCAGGTTTGGAGGCTCTGGGTGGCATGCCGGTTCGTGAGCAGACATGAGGAGGCCAGCGCAGGCCTGTCCACTCCAGCAGTGGACGTGGCGGGCTCTCCCCCTTCTCCCACGCCATACTGAACAGGACAGAATTCCCTCAGGTTCTCTGCTTCCCCAGATCCTATGTGGGAGGTAGGGCACAGAGCTCGTCTCTTCCCAAACCTACCTGGAGCCATACCACCTTCATCCATGGGGGATTATATCCACTAGCCTGCTGTTGATGCATAAATACCGTGTCCTGAATCCCTTGGGGGCTCTGGGTTCTCAAGTTGAAAAGCTCAAGCCATGTTGTCCCAAAAGCCATTTTTCTAAAACTGAATTCTCACGATCTTGCGGTCCGTGAGTTTGAGCCCCGCGTCGGGCTCTGGGCTGATGGCTTGGAGCCTGGAGCCTGTTTCCGATTCTGTGTCTCCCTCTCTCTCTGCCCCTCCCCCGTTCATGCTCTGTCTCTCTCTGTCCCCAAAATAAAAAAAAATAAAATAAAATAAAAAAATTTAAAACTGAATTCTGCCCAGAGCTCCAGGAGCTTGTTCATGAACTCGAAAGGAGAGAGTTACGTGGTTTTTTCTTTTTTTCGGAATTTTTTTTTTAATTAAAAAAAATTTTTTTTATTTTTTTATTTTTTATTTTTTTTTTTAAATTTTTTTTTCAACGTTTATTTATTTATTTGGGACAGAGAGAGACAGAGCATGAACGGGGGAGGGGCAGAGAGAGAGGGAGACACAGAATCGGAAACAGGCTCCAGGCTCTGAGCCGTCAGCCCAGAGCCCGATGCGGGGCTCGAACTCACGGACCGCGAGATCGTGACCTGGCTGAAGTCGGACGCTTAACCGACTGCGCCACCCAGGCGCCCCAAATTTTTTTATTTTTTAAAATGTACATCCAAATTAGTTAGCATATAGTACAACAATGATTTCAGGAGTAATCTGGTCTTCCACAATGATGTTCTGAGACCTTGAAGGTTGAAGTCCCCAGCTACAGTCGAGTCGCTGACTATCACCGTTAAGCCTTTAGGATACACTCTTTTGCCCTGAAAATTATCTGCTTCTCATGTATGTGAGATTTGCCTTTTCATCTTGATGTTCAGTCTGCAGGCGGAACTACACGTAGAAAGCTTCTTCAGGAAACATTTTCTTTTTTCTTATAATTATGTCTAGCATATAAGAATTACCTCACAGATTTGTGGGAAACCTTTAACTTTGTATCTTTGTGGTATCTAACACTGGGTAGAATATAGTAACCATTTAATTGATACATTTACTGAATAGATCTCCAGGTAGTTCCAAAAGGGAAAATAAACACTGAAGGTACGACCTTTATAAAATTGAAACAATTCTACTAATTTTCTTAATCATATTCTTTTTATAATATTACCCTGACACAATTAAAAATTCCCTTGGGAAATGACTCTGAATACATAAGACAGTAACATGTAAAAATAGGACCCTCTGTTAAGATACAATTATTTCCTAATTTCACTTTTCAATTTCAGGCTCAAAATGCCACAGCGTTCCTTTTTTAGCAAATGCAGCTGCTAGGTTCCAGCCTGTTCTAGCCACTCCAGACTCCAGGGACAACCGTGGAGCGTGGGGAGGGGAGGCGGGTGTAGCCAAAGCCCGAGGTCAGGAAAGCTCCCTGGTAACTAGGGGAGAGGTAGACAGATCAGCTGGGGACAGACGTTTCTAGGATATGGTAGGGTGAGAAGCAGGCGGGAGAGAGCAAGAAACTTATCCCGGGCTGCAAAGGTGGGGGAGGCTCCCTGCTCCTTCGTGACGGGCTGGTAGTGAATTATTTTCCTATCTGCCAGTGCTGTCCATTATTTAATTGAAGTTCACCAATATCTTTTAAGTCGCTACAAAAATGCAAACAATTGTGCTAGCTCCCAGGGATAAACACAAAGAGGAGTAAGACACAGCCCTTTTCAGCAGAAGGCGCCACAGGTTTCTCAACGTTTTCTGGCATTGTTTGTCCCCCAGTTGTTGTCGCCTGGTAGAACCTTCTGGAAAGACGGGACTATGTCCTACTCATCTTTTGATCTCTAGCATATGCCACAGTTCTGGCACACAGCAGGCACCTAATTATTAATGGTGTGGTGGATGAATGAATCACTTCCGTTATTGTCATTTTTCATCTATCAACTACCTTTTTTTTTTTTTTTCACAATTCCAATCTTCATTTTCCCCGTCGTTACTTATCAACTCTCTTTCCAGGATGCTGTCAGAAGGGTATCTCAGCGGACTTGCCTACCAGAAGGACATCCACTGGAGCTGTTCATCTTATAATGAGCAGGTGGCTGAGGAGGAAGAAGAGACAAAATCTGCCACTCATTCCTATTGCTCTGTGGACGAGACTCAAGTCCGAAGTCTGTACGTGAGCTGCAAATCCTCAGACAAGTTTATGTCTTCAGTGCACGCGCGAGAGAGCCAACACAGTGGAAAGCAGAGAACCATAATGCTGCAGACAAACCCCAATCCTGTGTTTGAAAGCCCCAGCTTGGCTGCAGTGGAAATGTGTAGAGACTCGAGCAGAGAGACCTACTTGGTTCCACCTTCCTGTAAGAGTATTTGCAAGAATTACAATGACTTACATATTGCAGGTGACCAGGTGATGGCTATTAATTCAGTGACGACGGATTTCCCCCCTGAGAGCAGTTTTGACTATGGCCCTTTGCTGAAATCATCTGAGATTCCTTTGCCCATGGAGGATTCCATTCCCACTCAGCCCAGCGACTTTCCCCAGAAACCTATCCAGCGGTATTCGTCGTACTGGAGAATAACCAGCGTCAAAGAGAAAAGCAGCCTGCAAATGCAGAAGCCAGTTTCTAACGCAGTGCTGAACGAATACTTGGAGCAGAAGCTGGTAGAATTATACAAGCAGTACATTATGGACATTGAGTTTCATGACAGTTCTCCCACCCAGATTCTGGCGTCTGAACTCATCATGACAAGTGTGGATCAAATTAGTCTCCAAGTGTCCAGAGAGAAGAATCTGGAGACCTCCAAAGCCAAGGACATAGTCATTAACTGCCTATTACAGCTGGTGTCGGGTGAAATTAGCACACCTAGTCTCCGTATTTCTCAGTACAGCAACGTCAATCCATAGAGAGAAGGCTGGCGGTCCTCCTTCTCGACTCCTCCAAATGAGAGCAACACTTCCTTCATTTATTCCGAGAAGGTGCAGGAGGTGGGGGTGAAGGGGAGTCCAGAGCTAAAAAAAGCAAGGTTGGACAGAGGTCAAGTGTGAATTCAAAGGAAATCTCTTACTATTGCACGTAATGAAGGCATGTGGGAAGAGCATCCAGAAAGACTCATTGCAAAGCAAAGGTCGTATAGCAGCAACAAAGCACAAGTAAAAATGATCCACGGGCGCCTGGGTGGCTCAGTCAGTTAAGCCTCGAACTTCGGCTCAGGTCATGATCTTGCGGTTTGTGAGTTTCAGCCCCACGTCGGGCTCTGTGCGACGGCTGGGAGCCTGGAGCCTGCTTGGATTCTGTGTCTCCCCCTCTCTCGGCCCCTCCCCCGCTCATGCTCTGTCTCTCTCTCTCTCTCTCCTTTGAAAATAAATAAAAACATAAAATAAAAGATCCAGAAAGTAAATGTATGATTCACTTAAAGAGTAGACGAGATGAAAAAGCAGCCCAGCCAAAGAAGAACATCCACCACGGAAAGACAAAAATGCAGAGATTTCAGGGTAAAGAGTTATTGTTTGTTATCCGAATTAATTCCTCCAAGTTTTTTTTTTTTCTTGAGAGAAATGGACTTCAGAAGGGTGCTGTATATGGGTAGAAAGACCAGTCGAAACAGTCTTGAAAATATGTTTCTACTTCTTTTCTGTTTTTTACAGCCTATCATTTAAAATTTATAACTCTTTATAAACATTCAAACAGTAGCAAATTGCAAATTGTGTTTTTTTTAATGATTACTTAGCAACAGTCATGAAACAGCCACTCTCACCTCCTCGTTTTATTAGTGAAGACGAAGTGTCCCAAATGGAAAATAGCACATCGTTATTTTTTTAAAAAGAGATCTTATTTTGAAGTAACCTTTCTACCCAAGGTGGGGCTTGAACTAAGAACCGTGAAATCAAGAGTCACGTGATCCACTGACTGAGCCAGCCAGGCCCGCGAGGTTCACACTGAAAACTAAGACAATTCCTTTTACTTTGCTCTGTATGATTTTCTTGGTGGTACTAAGCTTCAAAAGAAGTTAGGAATGAGAATTCCACACGCCCCTCATCTCTTTCTCCATTCTTCCCTTGACCCTTCTGGAGCCAGGCAGGGGTCTTCTGTGTCCTCCCAGCAAAGTTGATTGTTCTAGGGCCTCATGATAGCCCATTCTGTCAATGCAAGCACTGGAACAGTAGCGTCATGAGCACCTCATTGCTCTACCCAATTCTTCTAGCCACACAGGATGGCAAAACACGACTCACTGGCCCTATCTAGCCTGATGCCTGCTTTTCAAAAATGAAGATGTAAGTGACCTAGCACATTACATTCGTTTCAGGTGTACAACATGTATCTCTTGCGCTGTATGCAAATTGCAATGCGCCCCTGTATCTATTGCAAAATGACTACAATAAATCTAGGTACGCCCTTTTTGAAGCCCCATGAGCTAAGAATTTTTCTCGCCTTTAAAAAAGGTAAAACCAAGCAAAGAGTATACATATTTTTAAATGTTTATTTTTCAGAGAGCGCGTGTGCATGGGGGAGGGGGACACAGTACCCAAAGCAGAGAAGCAGGGTCTGTTCTGACAGCAGAGAGCCCAATATGGGGCTCGAACTCACCAACCTGGAGATCACGACCTGAGCCCAAATCGGATGTTTAAGTGACTGAGCCACCCAGGCACCCCGAAGAATTTTTTTTTTTGTAAATGAGCCGTACCCAGTCATTTATGTATTGTTGATGGCTGCGTTCACGCTAGAATGGCGGAGGTGAGTAAATGAGACAGAGGGCGTCTGGCCCACCGGAGTCTCAAACGTTATCTCTCTTTTTACCTAAACAATTTGTCAACCGTGCTCCTCAGGAGTGCCTGGCCCCTTGCTGGATGCTCGCTGGACTTAAGGGACCGGGAGGAAACAGAAAAGTTTTCCAAAGAGGCCTCAGGCCGTCTCAGGGAGCACGGAAGCTGGGATGGCCCTTCACAATAGATCCAAACCGAAATTAGAGGGTTGGCTTTGGTTCTCCAGCTTGACCAGAAGGGGGCGTCACTTGAGCTGAGGCAGTTCGGTGCAGGGCCCAACTCCCCAAGTGCTGGGGAAGCAGGTGCTGGGGAAATGAGCTCTTCATACAAAAGAAGGGATCTGGCGGAAGCAAAACGCCACCTTCTGCATTTCTCAGTGTTTATTTTTATACATTAATGTTTTACAACATACAATATGGAATAAGGAAACCCGGTTGTGAACTCATTATTCAGCCGTGGTATCCACAGTTTTAAATTTATCAAGGTAACAGCTGCTCTTTATTCATTGCTTCCTATGTGTCTGGCACCTTGTTACGTATTTGCACGCATTAGAGAATTCTCATCACCTACGAAAGAAAATGCCCATCATCCCCTTTTTAGAGGTGAGCCAGCGGGGCTCAGGGAGAGTTAAGGAACTTGCGGGAGGTCAAACCATGAGTGGTGAACCTGGATTTGAATTCAGTCCTGTTAAAATGCAAAGTCCTGCTCCTCAAGTATCACCACCTGCTTTCCTATTGATCACCATGTTTTTCTCATGAAAGACTGGTTTGGCTGTTCGAGGGGAAGAGAACTCATGAGTCCCTTGACCCTGAGGCTGCATCGTTTTCTCTTCGGTGTTTTGCTTGACAATATTTGCGTATTTTCACACCCAGCCAAGAACTGAAGCTTTGATTTACTCATTTGTTTCTCTGGTCTCAAAGGGTATTTACACACAGTAGGCGTCCAATTAATGTACGTCAAACGGTTACCTTTTGCTGGGCTGGATACCGCATCTGGTGGGTGAAGTGAAAGACCAGCAGTGTGAAAAAGCAACTACTTCTGACTAGAGCCAAGGGCTCTTCAGAGTTTCCCTTCAGGAGACAAATAACTGAATGAGCTTATTTTCGGAGAGCATGTAAGTATCCTAAAGTGCATGATAATAAAATATCGCGGGCATTTCCCCTTTTGCTTATTTACTGAGAACTAATTGGCTACAAAAGGGACTGCTTCCTCTTCTCCAATGAGCATGAATTTGATGCTATCTGGGGGGTGGGGTGGGAGCACTGTGCATGAAACGCGGGTAGACATAGAGGGGAGCAGGCCTCTTCTTTGCCAGCTTGCTGTATTGGTGGAAAGACCCAGCAAACAACTGCGTACCAAGTAATGAAGCCACTTATGAGGCAAGAACTTGGCAAAGTGGCCCCAACAGGAATACAGTTGTCCACGACGGCAGGTTGAGGGGGTAGTGGACGGTCGAGGAGCTCCGTGCTGGCAAAGATGCCAAAGGGAAGTGAGTCCTGAAGAGCAAGATAGGATCCGGGTAGATGCATCGAAGAGGCGTTTCATGCAAAGGCGTGTGTTTGGTGCAACAGAACTGCGGGTCGACGGCTCCAACGGGAGCTGCACGAATGCACGAACCGCAGTATGTTAGTTTGCTACCGCTATTGTAACAAATTACCACGAAAGCAGTGGCTTGAAAGAAAACCCACGTGTTACCTTAGGGTTACGCAGGTCAGGAATCCACAAGGAGTCCCCCTGGGCTAAAATCGAGGTGTTGGGAAGGCTGCGTTCCTTCTGGAGGCTATAGGAGGGAGAACCGATTGGCTTACCCTTTAGAGCTTCTAGAAGACGCCCACATTCCGTGGCTCCCGGCTGCACACGAATCCAGCTGCGCCACAATCGACAGAACGGCCCCAGAGCCGCCCCTCCTGCTGCCTCTTTAAAAGCACCCTTATGATCCCATTGGGCCCAGCTGGATAATTGAGGCTAATGTCTTCGTCTGGAGATTCTTCAAGTAACCACCTCTACAAAGTTCCTTTTGCCTTGTAACCTAACCTATTCACAGGTTCCAGAAATCAAGATCCGAATAGCTGCCAGGGCGGGGGCTGGGGAGGACAACAGTATTCTGTCTACCCCAGAAAGGACCATTGTTTTCCTCCCGATTGCCAGAAATTTGCCTCTCCACAATGTATCAATTCTCTTTATTCACGATGAATACGCCCATGTTTGCTTATATTTAAAAATGGTTGGTTACTTTTCTGCCTGCTGTCATCCCATGCTGTATATTTTGACTTGTCCGTATACATTAATCCACTGTTTCTCGTGCTCATTTTAGACATCCTTTTCTGGATTCTAATTCCATTTTTATCTTTCTTCTGAAATACGTTTCTCGGGGCACCTGGGTGGCTCAGTCGGTTAAGCGTCCGACTTTGGCTCATGTCATGATCTCGCGGTTCGTGAGTTTGGATCCCACATCAGGCTGTCTGTTGTCAGCACAGAGCCCGCTTTGGATCCTCTGACCTCCTCTCTCTCTACCCCTCCCCCCAGAAACTCTCTCTCTCCCTCTCTCTCTCAAAAAGACAATTAAAAAAAATGTTTCTTTTTTTTTTTTGTCACTATAAATGTGGTATCTGCTCACTCTAGAAGACTTGAATAACACCAAAGTAGAAAGTTGGAGTCCTCAGTCCCCAAATATTCAGGTAACATTTTGAATGAATTTATTTCCAGTCTTTTCTCCATGTACTTTTAAAAAATGGGAGTAGAGTTAATTTACAGTGTTATATTAGTTTCAGGTATACAATATCATGACTCAACAAATCTATACATGACTCAGTGCTCATCAAAATTCCATGTACTTTTTTTTTGTTTTTCATTTCTCTGAGCAGTGATCATGTTATCTTTGAATAAACTATTTTGTCTTTATGTGTTTCACTGACACTATAACAGATCAGAAGTTCTAAAACTAGGAGATTTGTATTGTTTGCCTGGGACAATCTGTTAGTTTTTCTTCCTTCCTCATACACTATTTGAGAATGTCCAATATTCTGTGGACATTTTTGCTATTGTAGACCATTGGGCCAACAGGCTCAGGAAATTGTCTCCATTAACAATAAAGTCTCTTTCTGAGTTGTAACTGTGCACCTAAAGTTTGACATTCAATCAATATAATTTACATTATTTTCCTTCTTCTATTGTACTTGTCCACACTGAAGATCGCCTGCTAGACTTTCATTTACTCACTTTATTTTTTTATATGTTTTTTTTTTTTTAAATTTTTTTTCAACGTTTATTTATTTTTGGGACAGAGAGAGACAGAGCATGAATGGGGGAGGGGCAGAGAGAGAGGGAGACACAGAATCGGAAACAGGCTCCAGGCTCTGAGCCATCAGCCCAGAGCCCGACGCGGGGCTCGAACTCCCGGACCGCGAGATCGTGACCTGGCTGAAGTCGGACGCTTAACCGACTGCGCCACCCAGGCGCCCCTATTTTTTTTTTTTTTTTTTATGTTTTTGAGAGAGAGAGAGAGAGAGTGTGTGAATGAGCATGGGGGGAGGGGCAGACAGAGGAGGACAGAGGCTCCAAAGCAGGCTCCGTGCTGACAGCAGAGAGACTGATGCGGGGCTCAAACTCACGAACTGTGAGATCATGACCAGATGCTCAATCGACTGAGCCTCCCAGGCGCCCCTTTCACTCACTTTAAATTCAAAGAAATCCCACAAATACTCAGTGAGCATGAACTATTATACAACGATGAGACTGACTCTGCCCCCGTATACAGAGCTGTGGTTGGTGCGGTACAATATCTAACAAGCGGTCGAGTGAGACACGTGCGATGACGAAGAATGTTGACGGATTTCCTTTCGATTTATCCCAATTCAGCATCTGCAGTCCTTGCTCATATCTCCTTAAATTTGCTTTCTTGGTTTTTGACCCCCAGCCCCTATGACGGGGCTATAACCAGAATCTCCTCTAAGCACACCGAGAAGCAGGAAACGGATAGGAATGGGCTACCTTCAGTACGGACTTGAGTAATCAACCCTGGCTTTGACCTTGACTAGGCCTTAATCTCAGAGTTGGCATGATGTGTGGCTAAGGCACATTTGGTAGTGAAACCTCTCCCCTCCTTCCCACAGCACTGATTTCTGTCTCTCTGTGCCCAATGTCCCGCCAGGAACAAGTTCAATGTTTGCTAGGGACCTGCAGAGAATACCTGGTAAAATTGTTTTTTGTGATTCGCTAACTTTGGGGATCTAGGAAGATGAAAAAACCAAGTCAAGTGTGAGACAAGTTTTTACAAATTGTCTTCCGCAGGATAGAATTCACTTTGTTTCCTCTTGAAAAACAGAGACGAAAGTCACAGTTCAGGAAGTGAATACTTCAGCTTAAACTGCAAGATGAATTAAAAGATATTTTGTGCCGTCAGGATGTCCTAGCCAAAAGGTTGTGTGATTTTATCAGACTGTTTTCTTTTTCTTTTTTTTTTAATGTTTATTTATTTTTGAGAGAGAGAGAGAGAGAGAGAGAGAGAGAGAGAGAGAGGATGGGGGAGGGGCAGAGAGAGGGAGACACAGAATCCGAAGCAGGCTCCAGGCTCCGAGCCGTCCGCACAGAGCCCGACGCGGGGCTCGAACCCACTGAGCGTGAGATCATGACCCGAGCCGAAGTCAGACGCTTAACCGACTGAGCCACCCAGGTACCCCCAGACTGTTTTCTTAACTAAAATAAAGCTCAGGGTTGGAGGAAGAAGAGAAAGTGGAGTTTGGGCTCTAGAAAGTCAGGAACCTGGACCCACTTTGGGACAACCTCTCGTGACCCCCCCACCCCAAACACACACACATCTGGGGAGGTGGCATGGCTTGAAGGAGGACCATTTTGTGGCAGATGGGACCATAGGAGGCCCGGAAAATGATTTCTGGGTCCCATCTGTAATCTAGAAGCAGCAGACACTTGCGGACCCAAAGGGCTCATGCACATGGGACAGTGGGCCTCTTGGCATTGACCTGTGGTAACCTGTGTCCACTGACGACCCGTAGTCTATGACTTGAAGGTCGGCCACAGACTCCCGCTTTGCCCTCCATCATTCCTTGGCATTGGGCAACATGCCGGGACTGGGGCACAACCCTGAGAAGGACTGAAGACGGTAAGAATGGCCGAGGTAACATTTTCGGCTGCCATGGGAAAATGGACGTTTGCGTTCAGAGAAAGTGTTATTTATTACGCACGTGAGTTTGTGAAGTTGTCGACATGAGACCCCTATTCCTCGGGCCTGTCCTAGGAAGGAATAAGCTCAAGACAGAAACCTCCATCTCTGAAGTGACAGCGTCATGAGAGGGACCAGGAAGAAGCTAGCTTGAGGGCCTGTCGGGGGAGGAAGCGGACAGGAGGAGGCAAGGGAAATAGGGAACTTTCCTCTCTCTTCCAACCCCCCTCCCTTTTTCCTCCCGTTCTCTGCTTCCCTCCCCTGCTCTGTTCCGCTTTCCTTTTTTTCCTCTTTGCTTCTTTTCTCCCTCCTTCCTTTCCTTTCCCTCCTTCCTTTTCTTCTCCCCCCAACTCTCTTCCACTATTTATTTGGTAAAATGCAAATTTCTGAGATTTTTTTTTTAAATTATTTTAATGTTTATTTGTTTTTGAGAGAGAGAGACAGAGCATGAACGGGGGAGGGTCAGAGAGAGCGAGACACAGAATCTGAAGCAGGCTCCAGGCTCCGAGCTGTCCGCACAGAGCCCGACGCGGGCCTCGAACTCAGGGACCGTGTGATCATGACCTGAGCCGAAGCTGGATGCTTAACCGACTGAGCCACCCAGGCGCCCCGCAAATTTCTGAAATTTCAAATATATTTCTCTATTTTATTTGATGAGATGCTAACGAATAAGAAGTCAATTCGTGCACACCGCCTACAAGAAGTTCAGGGGCGCCTGGGTGGCTCAGTTGGTTACGTGTCTGACTCCTCATTTTGGTTCAGGTCATGATCTCACGGCTCAGGGGACTGAGCCCCACACTGGGCTCCACGATGTCAGTGCGGAGCCTGCTTGGGATTTTCTCTCTCTCTCCCTCCCCAGCTCATGCTCTCTCTCTCTCTCTCTCTCTCTAAATAAATAAATAAACTTTAAAAAAAACTTAAAAAAAAAGGAAGGTCAAAGAGTGAACACTCCTTACTTCTGCACCTCCTTGCCTTTTGCTCTCCCTAATCGCGAGTCTCATACTACCCTACATTTATACCAACGTATAGGTTGGTATTTGTAGACAAAGGGTATTCTACTGTCTTGTCCTGGCTTTTGTCCCTTAACGATACGAGCTCCCATAGGAAGGAGCCCTGGAAAAGGTTTAAGTCACAAACGCCCTGTGAGGAGGATGCTCCGAGACCCCATGGGGCTCTCGCTTTCTCTGGGATGGGAAATGTGGAGACCTACACAGCAAATGTCGGTACAGAATAGAAGCATTTAACACTGCCTCCTTGTAAGCCGTATCTTTTCCAGGGGGAAGACTATCCTCACCAAATAAATGAGACTCATTGTTTTTTAGGCACCCGGTGTTTTGTGGCGCATAATTCAGTTGAGGCATGGTATTACCCTGAAAAGGACTCCGTGTAAGTCATTCTTTTGCGACAGGCCTCCTACCATATTGACGCTGGTCCATCAACAACATCTGTGTTGACGCTGGTCCAACAACAACATCCTCATCTGTGGATCAACGCTTCCAGACTGCCTTCTCATCTAGCTCTTATTTCTGTGTCTTGTCCACAAGGATACCGTGATGATTAATTTTATGTGTCAACTAGACTGGGCCACGGAGTGTCCAGAGTTTGGTCAGACGCGATTCTGGCTGTGTCGGTAAGGGGGTCTGGGCGTGATACAAACGTTCAATCAGTAGACTGAGTAAAGCCAATTGCCCTCTCTTCTGTGTGTGTGGCCCTCAGCGAGTCAGTTGGAGGCCCGAATAGAACAAAAAAGTCGACCTTTCCCCAGATAAGAGAGGGCTTCTCTTCCTTGACTGACCTTGAAGGGGGACATTGGCCTTCAGACTCAAATGGAAACACGGCTCTCCCTGGGTTTCTAGTGGGCCAGCCTTCAGAGTGGAACTAGCCCAGGGGCTCTCTTGCTTCACACGCTCTCAGACTCAGGCTGGAGCTCTCCCGTTGGCACTCCCGGGTCTCCAGCTAGCTGCCTGTAGATCTTGGGACTCGTGAGCTTCCCTAATGGCATGAGTCTATTTCACACTATTTTTGCAAAAAAAAAACAAATTTATTTCGTTTTTGAGAGACAGAGAGACAGAAAGGGAGAGCCTGAGTGGGGCAGGGGCAGAGAAAGAGGCGGACAGAGGATCCGAAGGAGGCTCTGCACTGACAGCAGATAACCCCAGGCGGGGCTCGAACGTAAGGACTGTGAGATCACGACCCGAGCTGAAGTCAGACGCTTAACTGACTGAGCCACCCAGGCGCCCCTGTAATACATTTCTTTATGTGTGCGCCCACACACCCTGTTGGTTCTGGTGCTGTGGAGAACCTTAACATAGACAGTATGACACATTTTTCAGATGCCTTCCTGAAAAGACATACTACGTCTATGGCATTTCTTGAGCTATCGGCCTAGTGACTCTCCGAGAGCACAGAGTTTGGTCAGACAGAACGACTTCTCGCTGCATGGATGGCGCCACCTAGTGTTCACAGTCTTCATTTGTAGGCACGCCGCTGCTATCGTTTTAATAGCCTGCTTAATGCCAACTTCAGGACGTACATTTTTTAGACCTTATCTGTATCTTCTACTCTTAACAAATTTGGACATTTATACCTCCCAACTTCTGAAACTTCTCCCGTTTTCCTTTATTTCTGGAGGATGACAAAAGCAGCTACGCCATCATAGTGGATAAGAACTGATAATGCCCTGGGTGATAGCATCTCTGAGTTGGGAGGTTTTAATTCATTGAAAGTGGCTTTTTATACACACACATACATACGCATATACATATTTGTGTATTTTTCGATACAAATGCAACACTTTGTGTTGCAAATCCTTTTAAACTATATTTTTATTTAAAAAAATTTTTTAAACATTTATTTATTTTTGAGACAGAGAGAGACAGAGAGCATGAGCAGGGGAGGGTCAGAGAGAGAGGGAGACACAGAATCCGAAACAGGCTCCAGGCTCTGAGCTGTCAGCCCAGAGCCCGATGCGGGGCTCGAACTCACGGACCGCGAGATCATGACCTGAGCCGAAGTTGGACGCCCAACCAACTGAGCCACCCAGGCGCCCCTGAACTATACTTTTTAAAGTTTTTAAAAATTAATTTTTTATTCTTCCAAATATAGTCAAACTACATGTTCAAGGTGTTTTAAGTTACCTCTGCTTGTTTTAAAATTTACATTATTATAGGATTTAATTATGTCAGAGGAAGATGCGGTATTCATTTTCTGGGCACAGAATCTGAGACTGAAATCGCATCATGAAACACAAAAGGGAAGGCTTCACCAAGGTCATGTGGTGTGGATTCTACTCCTTAAAAAAATAGGGTAGAATTTACTTTTTTAGGGTAGGAGGAAACATTGCTTTTGTCATAAGGCATAGATTAAATATAAAAAAATATGCCATTAATTTCTGAAAACATATAGGGTTGCCGCCAAAAAAAAAAAAAAAAAAAGCAAACTTCTCTAAAGTAGCAAATAATACAAAGTCTGGACTCTGCCATCAGTTTTCCTGGAACGCAATTTCCTAATGGTTTATAAAGAGAAGTAAATCACAGGTGTCTCACAACTTTGGGAAGAAAGATTCGCACGTTCAGCAACTTCTAAAGTTTGTCCACAAAGGACACAGGTAAGTCTGACACTCTCCTGATCCTATGTGGAAGACTACTTACTTAAAATTAATAACTTAATATGGGTCAGGATAAAGTCTGTTAGATTCTAGGCCATAGCAATCCTGCATCCAATGCAACAACAAGACCCATTATCACACCATGAGCCCCATTCACAGTTTAATACCAAAGAAACTGCCATGGATGTTTCAAATGTAATCTAGGCTTTCCACTCATTTAATATCAGATTAATTGCTTCAAAAATTTTTTCTATTACATAAATTATATACTTATATAAATGTTACTGTATGTAATTATTTCATTTGTTCATGAAAAATGGTAGAATTAAAATATCACTACTGGGAATCCTTCAGTGAATTAAAAGGAGCTACGAACTGGGCACCCGTGTCCGCTAATGTCAAAAGAGAGAGAAACCTGGGGCGCCTGGCTGGCTCAGTCGGTGGAGCACGTGACTCTTGATCTTGGGGTTGTGAGTTTGAGCCCCACAGTAGCCACAGAGCTCACTTAAAAATGAAATGTTAAAAAAAAACAGAGAGGAGCCTGAACCTTATATACCTCCCGATGGAAAAATACAGTGCCACACCACGTCAAGATGCCGATTTTCAGAAAACACGAGGAAGAGAGGAATATGTTCAAGTGCACCGTGAATATGCAGTTGGCAAAATCTAGACTAGAGAAAATACTGCAGATCGAATGTGCCAGGTTCTTCAGTCGATAAATTGTAAGGAAAAGAAGGGGGGAAAGGGGAAAGCTGTAGATGCAAAGACTCAAAAGACATCAAATTGTTTCTGAATGGGCAGGACTACACTAGAGTGTCTATGGGTGATACAATTATTAAGAAGGACAAGGATACGATTAGCTTAGAGGTCAAGATTGTGGTTACTTTCGGAAGGGAGGGGAAGCTGGGATTAGGGATGGACACACGGAGTGGCTTCTGCAACGTCTGGCAAATTTCTTTGAAACAAGAGTCAATGAAGCCAATGTATTTTAATTGGCTGACGTGTCTGAAGTGTCTTTGTTTCATCCTTAATTGTTTTCCTTACGGTTTGGAAACTAACTTAGTCACTTTACTTGTCTTGTAGCGTCCTAGAATTTGCTGATTGCATTAACAGAGTATTTTTGTCTTTTAAATTAGTAGTTAGCTCTAGAGGCTTAATCAGATCGAGGAGTGTTTTTTTTTTTTTTTTCAAGAATTCACGGGTAGTGTTGTGTCCTTCCATGAGAAGGCACATAATGGCTGGTTGCCTAATATTTTTATTTAAGATAATATCCTCACAAATGCGAAAATGCAAATATTATAATTTTTAAAAATACTGGGGCACCTGGGTGGCTCAGTCAGTTAAGCGTCCGACTTCGGCTCAGGTCATGATCTCGCGGTTCCTGAGTTCAAGCCCCATGCTGGGCTCTGTGCTAACAGCTCAGAGTCTGGAGCCTGTTTCGGATTCTGTGTGTCCCTCTCTCTCTGCTCCTCCCTTGCTCCCACTTTGTCTCTCTCTCTCAAGAAGAAATAAATATTTAAAAAAATAAAAACAAATATTGAAAAGTATATTTTCCAGATGCTGCCTTTAACTTTTCAATAAATAAACAAGACAAAATGGGTCCAGTACACTGTCTATGATACTTGGGAATGTTTTGCCAAATTTCAATACTATAAAATTAAAGTCTTCTAGGTTAAAAAAAATTTTTTTAATGTTTTTATTTTATTTTTGAGAGAGAGAGAATGAGTGCGAGTGGGGAAGGGGCAGAGAGAGAGGGGGAGACATGGTATCCAAAGCAGGCTTCAGGTTCTAAGCTGTCAGCACAGAGCCCAACGTGGGGCTCGAACACACAAACTGTGAGATCATGACCTGAGCCAAAGTCGGACGCTCAACTGACTGAGCCACCCAGGTGCCCCTAAAGCCTTCTAGGTTTAACTTTTTTTTTTTTTTTTTTTAATTTCTGAGAGACAGCAAGCGGGCGCAAGGGAGGGGCAGAGTGGGGGGGCGGACAGAAGATCTGAGGCAGGCTCTGTGCTAACAGCAGAGAGCCTGACGCAGGGCTCAAACTCATGAACTTAAAGATCGTGACCTGAGTTGAAGTCGGACACTGTTTAACTGTGAGCCACCTAGGAGCCCCTAAAGCCTTCTCGGTTTTATGCTGATAAAGGTAATACATGTATCCATTTAAAAACTAGACCTCCACCAAAGGATTCTTTCCACAAGTTGAACTATTCCAAAGCCCCAAAACAGAATATCAAATTTAAATCTTTTTTTTTTTTTTTTGGCAAAAATAAATTTCCAGTCTTCCTTTTTGTAATTTTCATTTTTAAAATCAACGTTTTCTAGGAGCTCCAATGGTATCCAAGGGGAGACCACTGCATTTTGGACAAAATGCAACCAAATTTGACGGCCAATTTACATAAAAGTTCCATATTAATGAAGGTACTTAGGTTGATGTACAAAGAACTGCTTCAAAAGTGCCAGCATTTCTACAATCTGGTTAATGACAGGAAGCAGAGAAAACTCATA
Organism: Felis catus; assembly: GCF_018350175.1. Lineage (NCBI taxonomy): Eukaryota > Metazoa > Chordata > Mammalia > Carnivora > Felidae > Felis > Felis catus. The sequence goes on along the minus strand of NC_058386.1, from coordinate 26,134,517 downwards.
TTGCCATGTTAAAGTATTTTTAGTTTTAGAAGTCAGCTTTATTACAAATATTTTAGAGTTCACTTATGCTGTGTCTTTATTAAAATACTTAAAAATATTTACAACTTTCATTTCAATCGGTAGAATATTACCCCTCGTTTGAATGCAGTTATGAATTTTGTGTTCGCTATGACCTATGCTCAATGTTTTTGTTTTATAGGTTTCTTAATTTAGTGAGAACATTGTTCTTACCGTGATGCTGTACCCTACCAAGATTAGTAAATATTTTATCCTGTAAAAAGTAAAAATTTTGTCTTCAAAGTTTAACTTTTTATTATTTTACTATTTTTTTAATGTTTATTTATTTTTGAGACACAGAGAGAGGGAGAGAGAGAAAGAGAGAACACGAGCAGGGGAGAGGCAGAGTGAGGTGGGGGGGACAGAGGATCTACAGTGTGCTCTACACGGACATAAGCGAGCCCCATATGGGGCTCGAACTCACGAACTGTGAGATCGTGGCCTGAGCCGTAGTCAAACGCTCAACCGACGAGCCACTCAGGCACCCTGCCTTCAAAGTTTACCTTTTTCATTGAATTTGTAATACCATTGATCTTAATGTCAGATGTTTATCTTTAACAGAATGAGCACTCAAAGCTTTACTTTAGTTACATAAATTGGATGGAAGAAATTGAACAATTATTGGAATTAATGGCTTTTCTACTTGAAGCATCTGGGGTCATTAAGAAATTCCTCTTCCGCTCACGGCACAAGCATGTTTATAACAATTACATTAGCTTTTTTTTACACATGCACAAGAAAATGTGGAACTGAAAATTAGCAGAATTAATTTAGAATAGGTCTGTGATCTCAATGAAAAGTGGTATGTCCCGTTCCTTCAATCGTCTGCAGGTATGGTCTTAAATAACTATAGAATTTCGTCGTAGTTGCTCCTGCTTCTTGAGCAGATTTCTATTTTCAGGTAGTCAGGGATACCCTTGTGACCCCCGCAGCCGATGGTGCATGTTGACAAAGGTTTCTTCTAAAGTGGCACGGTTACCATTTTTGCTTGAGTAATGAAAATCCAGGTCCTAATTACACTTGATATTCTTCCTTTTTTTTTTCTTTTAAGTTTTTATTTATTTTTGAGACAGAGACAGAGCATGAACAGGGAAGGGGCAGAGAGAGAAGGAGACACAGAACCTGAAGCAAGCTCCAGGCTCCCAGCTGTCAGCACAGAGCCCGACGCGGGGCTCGAACCCACAGACTGCGAGATCATGACCCGAGCCGAAGTCGGACACTCAGCCGACTGAGCCACCCAGGCGCCCCCCTTTTTTATAGACAAAATGGTTTAGCGCGCAAAAAAAAAAAAAATCATCACGATACGGTAAAACACACATGCAATAAATGACACAACTGTGAAGCCAGAGTGTCCCGTGCGTGTTTCACATAAACCTCACTGATGACCGTCTAGGTTTCGCACTGACCTCACTAACTGTCGGCCTGGTGGCACTGTCGGTGGGTATCGATGAGTTTCTCATGGAGGCACACCTAACAGCTGAATTGCTGGGTCACGGGCTACATGAATTTTGCAAATAAGGTGAGAAGTCCATTCTCAGCAGCAACATACAAGACATCTGGTCAATCCACAGCCTTGACAAATCTGATCGTTTCAGTTTGCATGAGATTGTGACGATCGCTTCTGGGCTTGGGGGCTGCTTGAAAGGAAGGTTTTAAATTACTGCTTCAATAACTATAATATTAGCAAGACAATTCAAGCTTATAATACGGTCCTCAAGTCAACTCTGGTAAGTTCTATTTTTCTAGGAATTTGTCCATTTTTGCCTAATTCATTACAACGGATGTGCACTCACACTCATCTTTCTCGTCTCTGCTTTAGCGGACTTAGGTTCCTCTTTTTCATTTATCACTAATTTTGCTGCCTCCTCTCTCTCTCTTGAATCTTGCTGGGAGTATGTCTATTTTGTAATTTTTTTTTTTCTTTCCAAACGACCAATTTTGGTCTTTGTTTCTCTTCTGTGTCATTGTTTTCTCTTTCATTAATTTACACTCTATTTTTATTCTGCATGCTCTAAGTTTAATCTTACTTTCAACAGTCTAATTAATTTGCAGCTTTCCTTTTTCTTTTTTTTTAATGCTTATTTATTTATTTTCAGAGGAGGGGAGAGGGGCAGAGGGAGAGGGGGGGGAAAAGAATCCCAAGCAGGCTCCGTGCTGTCAGCACTGAGCCTGATGCAGGGCTCCATCTCATGAACTGTGAGATCGTGACCTGAGCTGAGGTCAAGATTTGGACGCTTGACTGACTGAGCCACCCAGGCGCTCCTCCCTGAAGTTCTGATATGCAGTATTTTTACTAGAATTTACTTTAAAACATATGACGCTTTTCATGAGGAGTTCTTTAGCAGTGTGTTTTTAAAATTTCTGAAAATATGGATGCCGATCAGCACGAAGGATCTGACATTGCACCCTATGTACAAGGGAGGAAGTTAACCTACCTTAGTTTCATGGATGATGACAGAAGATTTGACACATGGGTCGGAGACAAAGGGATTCTCTCTCTCTCAAAATAAATAAACTTCAAAAAAGAGGATATTTTGTGAAAGTTTATTATTCTGGTTTTTAAAACGATTGTTCTGTGTGTTGTAATATTTCTTTCTGCTTCAGATGGAATCTTTTGAAATGATCTCTCTTGTGAAATTGTCCTGCGCTGCAGATAACCTCGATGTACTCGCTTGTGGACCCACATTTCTTGCGATGCGGGATACTTTTTCCAGTACTGGCGATGGGGAAAGGGTCAGAGGCCAGGTCTCACTATGTGTTTGTTCAAGTGAGTTCAGAGAAGTCACTATGGGGGGAATAAGCCCCCTAGAATGGGGAGCCCCACATTTGATCACTCCTCACTCCACCACACTATTTCTTCACGATGAAGCTTGACCCTCTGTGAGTCCCCCCGCCATACAACATCTGGAGAAGGCACCCGCCCCGGAGGTTGGGAGTCAAGTGGGAAAGTCAATGCGGGAGATGACCTATTTTCCTCTGATCCTCAGCACTGTCCATGCACTGCCCTGATTTAACTGCTGAAAAGCCCCATGCCAGGGGTCCGAAACTCCGATGGGGTGGTCCACAGTCTTCTCTATACCTGGAGAGTCTCCCTCAGAGAGCAATCTCGGCTGAGGGACCCAGGTGTCCTAGTTCAGCAGCTTGGCTGATACTGAAACTTGAACTTGGGATTATTTTGGAGGAATGAGTTTCATAATCACTGTACCTATTCATGGCCCCTCTGCAGTTGAGAGCATGTGAAATACTCAAAAGTGCTGTAAGGTAAAGTGTTCAAAAGAATCAGTTACGCGAAATTTCTTATTGCAACTTTAACCATTTGAGGAAATTTAACTAGGACAGCATTTAATGTCCCTGCGTTTAAGAAAAAAATGACTTTCCCTGTGTCTTTCACTCGGCATATATGTTTGATATGGTGAACCTCAAAGTCCAGGGAGGGGTGATTCTTAAACACAGAAGTCACTCAGGCTTCAAAGGTTTCATTAACAAATGGAAACACATTTAGTTTAAATAAACATTGTAAAAGGTTAAAGTAGCTCAGTGATCAAAAACGCAAAGTGAGGCGACGAGAAGAGACCACCATTTATCAATCAAATTAGGAAAAACTCTGTCAGGATTCTTATTTTGGGCAAGTGTGCAGTGGATGAAAGCTTGGAGGGAATCTTATAACGGCATGGAAGTGAAATATATAGGTGCAAAACTTTAGGAAATAGTACGAAGTGAGTGTTCCGAGTGAAAAATGCAGGTGACACGGTTTCATTTCTGGGACTGTATCCCAAAGAAAGAGTAAACAGTTCTACTGTGGTTTAAGCAAGTCTTATTATCTGGACTTAAACGGCGAATCTTTATATAATGACCAAAAAGATACATTTATACATCTGAGAAATTTCATAACTTCCAACTAAGGACCTATGTGACTTTTCTCTCACCCGTCCAGCCCCCTCCTTTCATGATCACTTTTGATTTGTGGCTTTCCAAGGAACACTTACTTCGTGTATTTAGGTGTATGGGACTTCCCCAGCTGGTCTGATGCACATCAATCTTTATTTTATTTTCTTAATTCTTTTTTTTCCTTTTTTAAAAATTTAAATTCAGGTTAGTTAACAGACAGTGTAGTCTTGGTTTCAGGAGCAGAACCCAGTGACTCATCCCTTACGTATGACACCCCGTGCTCATCCCCACAAGGGCTCTCCTCAATGCCCATCCCCCGTTTAGCCCATCCCCCCTACCCAGCTCCCCTCCAGAAACCCCCCGTTTGTTCTCTGTAGTTAGGAGTCTCTTATGGTTTGCCCCCCGTCTCTGTTTTTATCTTATTTTTCCTCCCTTTAGCCTGTGTTCATCTGCTACGTTTCTTAAATTCCACATGAGTGAAATCATGACCTTCTTCTTTCTCTGACTTATTTCGCTTAGCATAATACGCTCTAGTTCCATCCACGTTGTTGCAAATGGCAATATTTCATTCTTTTTGACTGCCAAGTAGTATTCCGTTGTGTGTGTGTGTGTGTGTATGTGTATATATATATATATATGTATGTATATATATATATATATACACACACACACACCACATCTTCTTTATCCATTCATCAGTCGATGGACATTGGGGCTCGTTCCATAATTTGGCTATTGTCTATAGCGCTGCTGTAAACATTGGGGTGCATGTGTCCCTTCAAAACAGCATCCCTGTATCCCTTGGATAAATGCCTAGTAGTGCAGTTGCTGGGTCATAGGGTAGTTCTATTTTTAATTTTTTGAGGAACCTCCGCACTGTTTTCCAGAGTGGCTGCACCTGTTTGCATCCCCACCAGCAGTGCAAGAGGGTTCCCCTTTCTCCATATCCTCGCCAACACCTGTTGTTTCCTGAATTGTTCATGTTAGCCACTCTGACCGGTGTAAGGTGGTATCTCAGTGTGGTTTTGATTCGTATTTCCCTGACGAGGAGTGATGTTGAGCATCTTTTCATGTGGTCGGTTGGCCATGTGGATGTCTTCTTTAGAGAAGCGTCTATTCATGTCTTCTGCCCATTTCTTCCCTAGATTATTTGATTTCTGGGTGTTACATATGGTCAACTGTTTATGGATTTTGGATTAACCCTTTATCTGATAAGACATTTGCAAATATCTTCTCCCATTCCATCAATTGCCTTTTAGTTTTGTTGATTGTTTCCTTCACCGTGCAGAAGCTTTTTATCTTGATGAGGTCCCAATAGTTCATTTTTGCTTCTGTTTGCCTTGCCCCCAGAGACATGTCTAATAAGAAGTTGCTGCTGCTGAGGTCAAAGAGGTCGCTGCCTGTTTTCTCCCCCAGGATAAAAAACCCCACCTTCAAGTTCTGACTACTAAAATAGCATTTTTGAGTGAAGAAAAATTTCCAGTTGGTTTGATCGTCACGCCAACTGAGGCAAAAATCTCATCATTCACATATAAGAAAGAAAAGCACATCGATGTTTTTTCTTCTGGGAGAAAAAGATTTCAACATTCTCACAGTTTCCATTAGTGTGTCCCAGAATTCTAATCGTAAGGGCGCCTGGGAAATAGTTTTTGCTTTCCAGCCACTACAGGACAGAAAGAGGGTCAAATGGATATTGAATGCCAAGCCACTGTACCATCACACATAATAAAATCCAGCCCCAGGGGACTGCATGATATTGATAATGAGAAGATACTGTTGCTTCCCCTCGATCTCCTGTGACCCTTTTAATTGTTTCCATACACCCTTCCATCAGCTTTCGTGTGCTTAGCTTTGAACCTCCTTTCTACCTGTCAGTTGGAAGCCCGCCATTGGACTCAAGTCCGTTTTGCCCACAGGTGCGGAGACGTGGAACTGTGTAGGAGTTTCTGTACCTCTGGGGTGGCCTGTTAGGGACTGAACGTGCGTGCTGTTCCCCATCACCCAATTCATTTGTGGAAATCCTAACCCCCAAGGTGATGGTATTAGGAGGCGGGATGTCTGAGAGGTGGGATGAGGGGGGGGGCCCTCATGATGGCATCACTGCCCTTATAAAAAAAAGACCCCGGAGAGTTTTCTCATCCTTTCTCCCAGGTGAGGACCCGGAGAGATGGTCCCCTGTGGGACTTCCCGAGCTTCCAGAAGTGGGAGAAATAAATGTTCGTTGTGTAAGTCTCCCAGTCGGTGGTATTTTTGTTATAGCGGCATGGAGTAAGACACAACCCTCAGCCAACAACAGCTGAAGAGCGCACTCGTGGGAAAGCCTCACCCCCTCGTCTCTAACTGGGACAAACTCCAAGGCCCTACGCTCGCAGAGTTGCCCTGCGGGACCAGGCTGCAGCTGTCTTCCTAAGCATCTGGCCTGCAATCGCAACCTTGCTCGCCTTCTCCTGCATTTTTAGCCTGCTGCCTCGTTCCCACCCTTTTACCCGTTTATCCCAAGAGCACTTCCTTCTTCAATCCAATGCACAGGGATCCTTGCCATGGAGTACGTTTCTAGGGAACCCAACCCCCAAATGCCCCATCCATCAATAAGGATCATAAGAAGGGCAGCAGAGGTGGATACGGAGGGAGCAGGTGGTCGGGTATGCATCCTGATCTCCCTTGTCTAACGCTGGAGCGTAAAACAGGAAGTTCCGATAGACACGGCAGATTATGTCACTTAGCATCCATTGCAAACGCCTTTGAGCTTACTTCCCCGTACAGTCAAAGCCGGACATCTAAAAACGACATTTCTCAGATTTCCCCGTCTCTGGACTTCTGTATGTGACCCAGTTCCTTGCACCCATTAGTGTTGAAACCGGAGGCAGCAACATCACCTAATGGTTGCACAGGAGGAGTTGTTTATCTGGAAAGTACAGGGGCTGACGCATTTGATGTTCAGCTGTGACAGAGTTTCTGGCACCCAGTGCCAAAGAGCTCAGTGGTGGGTCCGTGATAGAATTGACTATTTTATTTTCCCAGAATGTATTAACTCTTTTTTTAAGTTTGTTTATCCTGAGAGAGGGAGAGAAAGAGGAGACACGGAGAGAGAGCACGAGCCTGAATGGAGGAGGGGCAGAGAGAGAGGGAGAGAGAGAGAATCCCACAAACGGTGGCTTGGGGCTTGACCTCACAAACGGTGAGATCATGACCTGAGCTGAAATCAAGAGTTGGATGCTTAACAGACTGAGCCCCCCAGATATCCCTGTATTAACTCTAAATACAGTAAAACCTTGGTTTGTGAGCATAATTCGCTCTGGAGACATGCTTGTAATCCAAAGCACTTACACACCAAAGTGAATTTGCCCCTCAGAAATAATGGAAACGCAGATGATTTGCTCCACAACCCAAAAATATTCATATAAAAATGGTCACAATACTGTAATATAATAAAAACAATAAAGAAAATCAAAACATAAAGAAAAAGGAACAAATTAAACTGCCCTCACCTTTGAAACCCTTCGTGGCTGGTGTGAGGGTGACAAGAGAGAGGAGGGTTACTGTGCAGGGCCACTGTCACTATCACTAAAGGATTCACTGCTATCTGTTGGCTCAATGGAATCTTTTTTCTGCGCAACTCTAACAAGGAACCTACCGGATGACACTTACTTTTGCCTCCTTTTGAGGATTTCATGGAAATGTGACTGTGCATTGACGATTACCCACAATCTCGCAGAGAGAGAGAGAGAGAGAGAGAGAGAGAGAGAGAATTCAAGTAGGGAAAAGGGGCAGAGGGTGAGAGAAAGAGAGAGAGGGAGAGAGAGAATCCCAACTAGGCTCCGCACTGTCAGCACAGAGCCCGATGTCGAGCCCTATCACAGAGCAGTGAGATCATGTCCTGAGCAGAAATCAAGAGTCCGACACTTAACCGACTGAGCCACCCAGGTGCCCCTGTACTCACGTACTACTTGTATTGTAAGACATCACTCGTTTACCGAGTTAACATTTACTAGAAATGTTTGCTCATCTTGTGGAACTCTCGTGGAGCAAGTTACCCGCAATCCAAGGTTTTAGCGTGCTTCGATCCTGAGAGTATAAGCGTCTAGGTGCACCCTTTGGTCCTTTTAAAATGACTCCCTAACATACTTTAATACACACTTTGTGCTAAGTTACTTCATGAATCCTACTGGCTGCAAGCACGAATCCTAGCAGACCCAAGAGGTATTTAAAGAGGGTGAAGATAAAGCTGAGATGGGGTCATTTTCCCACTTGCCCCAGAAACAAGGCACAATGGAGTGATCAAAAAGAGGACTAGAGCTAGTATCCCCAAGCTGCACGTCCCCAGTGGGTTTCCTATAGTCTAACTGGGTGATATACCAGAGTGGGTTGCTATGGCTCTGGTGTAACTGAATGATCATCACAGGATGCTGTAGATTATGAAAAGAGCCACGAAATATTCCTTTCTCTCTGTCATGCTCCTTTCCAGTGTGTATTTTAGGGAGGTGTATGATGCAGTGAAGGCGGACACACGTCAAGACTCCAGAAGTTTCTCAGGCACCACTGGGAGCTCAGATCGGGCAAAGTTGTCAGTAAAACAGGTCACTGCACCAGCCCCAATTCTAGCCGTTCCGGGGGGTGGGGATGGGCTCAGATCAATACCATCTCATAGACTCCCTCTCTCCCCCTGCCGGGGCCATGAGGTACAGTAAACCCTAGAGGTTTCTTAAGAACAGTAGGGGCTCCTGGGTGGCTCAGTCTGTTAAGCGTCCAACTTTGGCTCCCATCACGATCTCGCGGTTCGTGAGTTCGAGCCCCACGTCGGGCTCTGTGCTGTCACCGTGGAGCCTGAAGCCTGCTTTGGATTCTGTGCCTCCCTCGCTCTCTGCCCCTCCCCCACTCCTGATCTGTCTCTCTCTCTCTCTCAAAAATAAATAAACATTAAAAAATATTAAAAAAAAAAAAAAGAACAGGAATAGATGTAAAGGATATCCGAGATCTGGGCTCGTCCAAACTAAACTCAGTTTAAATCCTTGGACTTCATGGAATTTACCAGGTTGGACCAAAACTTAATTTTTACTCTATCTTGTGGGGTAAAGAGGAATATGCCAGTTACACAAAATGAAGGAGTCAGTGCAAGGTGACCCTGCGTGGGCGCGACAAGTTTTTAATAAATTATTAATTTTAGTGTAATTTATGGTCATGAAAATTAATGTGTCAATTAAACATCAATTAAAGTAGGCAGAATGTTTCAGTGGTCATCACAGCCTTTGATGAATTATCTTGCAAAAGTATCCAAAATGTCATTTGTGAAGATTATGTAATAGTGTAGAAAAAAGCCATCGCTCTGTAATATTAAATGCCAAATCATGACATCATATTGTGTAGATCGAGTATGACTTACAGTTAGGTTTCTATAAAATGAGTCACCTTTGCATAGAGGGTGGGCTGGCAGAAAGGACACGTGATATTCAAGGTGACTGTATGTAACGGGTGATGGGACTAGATGTGACTTTTTGTCCTTCCATATTTTCCGAATTATCTTTAATAATAAGGAGCTGTGTTTGTAATGCTGATTTTGAAAAATTTATCCTGTACTGTAGAATTTTAAAAGACTCTTCTAGATCTAAGATTCAATGATTCTAAGAACTCAAAGCCCTTCACCAAAAAATGGTGTCATGACAGGACGCTTGTGCGATAATTTTAATTATTTTTGTTTATTATAGCCAGTGTCTAATAGATACGAGCGGTTTCTTTGCAGTCAAATAACAATTTACTGTTGGCTAGAAGGATCTGCATTCTTACTCTTACTTACTGTTCCTCTTCCATTTCTTAGTCACAATTAATTAATTAATAAATAATTAATAATTAATTGCTCATCAGGCACTGTGGGATATAAACGAAGACTAAAACACGTCAAGAGAAAATAAAAATACAGCAATCTTAGTGTCTCGCGTTTGTGGGACATACGTAGACCCGCAACAAGGATACGCATGTCTGGAGGCGAGACAAAGTGTCTTCTAGAAACCCAAGGCTGGCAAAAGGAGCTTCAGGTTTCCAAGACCCAAAGATCTGCATTCAGCTAGTTGTTTTGTCGGCTCTGTGGAAGGTTTCTACTGCCTGAGGATTCTGAACAGCAATGCGATGCTGTAGGCCTGGAGTTGTTTGTCATTTTGGTGTTTAAGAACCATAGCATTTTTCTTGTTGTTTATGTTCTATGTTGTTTATGTTACTACTCCGTTTACCAAACGGAGTAATAGGAACCACCAGACCTTTTTTCTTATCTCACTAAGGATGCAAGATCTCTTAGACATAAAGAACTAGAAACTCTGGTGTAGCAATATGGAAAAGTGCATAGGAGAGGAGCATGTGCGTACGGGAGTGTGTGAAAGAACGGGATGGTTCCCTCGCAAATTCAGAGCTGCTCAAATTGTGGCCCGCAGACCTCTGCTGGTCTGCAAATCATTTTCAGTCCTCACGTGGCTATAACTAGCTCATGCATAGGCACTTGGTATAGGTTCGCCTTAATGGGTTTTACTTGTTCTCAAGAGTTCTAGAAAGTGAACAAGATCTCCTAAGCTGAAGTATACACTTGTTAATTCAGGGGCTCTCTTTTATCAATCTTTGTACGCTGCCTCAGTGATTTCCCCCAATACTCCCGGAGCCCGGAACGTACCAAGAGTTGGCGTCGTGTGACCTCTACTCTGTGCGTTACCTTTTGTTGGAGGGATACATAAAACATGTTGCTGGTGGCCCAATGTTTTCTAGGCTTTTTTTTTTTTTTTTTTTAATAATCTAGATTTTCACGACGGCCACTTTTTCTCCTAATGACCCAAGGATCCTTCTGGTGGAGGGGCAAGTTCAAAAGACTGCCATCACTCTGTACTCAGAAGCACCACGCCTCTTGGTGACCAAGGCTTGTGGTATCAGTTTCAGGTCCTTAAGACTGATATTAGGTTTCTAGGGCCTCCAGCTGCCACAACATTAATCATCTTTCAGGAGCTTTCCCGTGTCACAGTCACTGTTTTTCTTTCTATTCGCGAAAACATATTTCCCAGGAGCATCGCAGGCTCTTATGCAAATAAACTGACCACCTGTGGCAACAATTAGCCAGACAGGGCCAGACAGGTTCATATCCCTGATTGGTTTCTATCTGGCGCTAGGGAGGTTACTCCTGCTGGGTTCACTCCTGTGCCTACTCACAGATGACACTGCTATGTGTGTGGCACTTTATAGCTTACAAAGGGGTTTCTAATTGGGGCTCCTGGTTGACTCAGTTGGTTAAGTGTCCGACCTGGGCTCTGGTCACGATCTCGCGTTTCGTGGGTTCAAGCCCTGCATTGGGCTCTGTGCGGACAGCTCAGAGCCTGGAGCCTGCTTTGGATTCTGTGTCTCCTTCTCTCTCTGTTCCTCCCCGGCTCGTGCTTGTCTCTCTCTCTCTCTCTCTCAAAAATAAATAAACATAAAAAAATTAAAACAAACGGGTTTCCAAACCATGAGCTCACCTGACCTCTAAAGGTTGTGAGTTAAGTAGCAGCATCACTTTCTGAAGCGTATTTTGTAATTTTTTAAAAAGTTTATAATTTTTAAAATTTATTTTGAAAGAAAGATAGAGAGCAAGCAGGGGAGGGGCAGAGAGAATCCCAAGCAGACTCCACACTGACAGACACAGGGCTCCAACTCACAAACTGTGAGATCATGAATTGAGCCAAAGTCAACAGTTGGACACTTAACTGACTAAGCCACCCAGGTGCCCCAAAGATAGTCTTGCTTACCCATTGTCCAGGCTTGCTTGCTTTCTTTCTTTCTTTCTTTCTTTCTTTCTTTTTAAAGTTTATTTATTTTGAGATAGAGAGAAACTGTCAGTTGGGGAGGAGCAGAGAGATAGAGAAAGAGAGAGAGAGAGAGATGGAGAGAGAGATAGAAAGAGAGAGAGAGAGAGAGAGAGAATCCCAAGCAGGCTCTACACTGTCAGTGCAGAGCCTGATGCAGGGCTCGAACTCACAAACTGTAAGATCATGACCCGAGCTGAATTCAGACGCTTAATCATCTGAGCCACCCAGGCGCCCTGGCATCACTTTCATGAGAATTTTTGCTTTCCTCTTTCAAGGCTGTAGTGCCAGTCGTAGATATAGAGAGGATGAGTGAGATGAAATCTGGGGAGGTGGCCGAGGAGACAGACAGATGTTCTAAGGGACAGAATCTGACAGAGGTTGAAGACGGAAGAATGAGACTAGAGAAAGGGTGTGGTGCTAGAAGTTCTGCGCTCTGGCATTTGCCACGCATCAGAGACACTTGCGAAAGCGAGGGAGCAATGGTCTGAGTCATACGGGTGCGGGTTTTCTTCCCTTCCTACATCTCTCCCGTCATTCAGTTCCCCCCAGGTTGCCGCACCCGGATGTACAGGTGATGGAAGCACAAGAATGATACGTTCGCTTTTCAAACCGGTGAAAGGAAGGAGTGCTACTTAAATATGGCGCCTCACTCCATTGTAGGGAAGTGACATCTTCGTGGTGCCCGAGAAAAAGACGTGAGAGGTTCTGAAAGAAGCACGGACATCACCGAAGAGTAATTAAAACTGGTGGCCTTTATCAAGTGACTCACAGAGGTTAACTGACTGGCTGCATACCATAATGCTACTAAGAGCTGAGGCTGAGATGGGAACCAAGGTGTGTTGGGCAACAAACCTGAACTTCATCCCACAGTGTATTGCCTCGTCCGACAGGTAAAGCAGGATAAGACAGACGGGACCGAGAGAGCTCAGGCATTTTACCTTTACTTCCTCAGAGAAGGTCCGGCATTCCAGAACACACAGACAACAGAATCAGACTCTTGGCTTTTGAGGCGAAAAACAAAGCCACGTTTGGGGCTTCAGACAAAAGGTCTGGAAGATTATATCGTCAGTAGTCAACAGTTTTGGTAGACTCATG